>NC_041393.1:695188187-695243114 GCF_002162155.2 Triticum dicoccoides
CCCCCCAGCCGCGCCGCGTCCTCCCCCCTCTCCCGCCATCTAACCTGTTCTCTCCGCAGATCCGCACCCGGCTTTCCTCGCCGACAAGGGCGCCAGGGTCTTCGTGGCGGGCCACCGCGGGCTGGTGGGCTCGGCCATCCTGCGCCGCCTCCTCGCGCTCGGCTTCACCGACGTGGTCGTCCGCACGCACGCCGAGCTCGACCTCACCCGCCAGGCCGCCGTCGAGGCCTTCTTCGCCGCCGAGCGGCCCCGCTACGTCGTGCTCGCCGCCGCCAAGGTCGGCGGCATCCACGCCAACTCCACCTTCCCCGCCGACTTCATCGCCGCCAACCTCCAGATCCAGACCAACGTCGTCGACGCCGCGCTGCGCTGCGGCTCCGTCCGCAAGCTCCTCTTCCTCGGCTCCTCCTGCATCTACCCAAAGTTCGCGCCGCAGCCCATCCCGGAGGGCTCCCTCCTCTCCGGCCCGCTCGAGCCCACCAACGAGTGGTACGCCGTCGCCAAGATCGCCGGCATCAAGATGTGCCAGGCCTACCGCATCCAGCACGGCCTCGACGCCGTCTCCGCCATGCCCACCAATCTCTACGGCCCCCAGGACAACTTCCATCCGGAGAACTCACACGTCCTGCCCGCGCTCATCCGCCGGTTCCACGAGGCCAAGGCCACCAATGCCCCCGAGGTCGTCGTGTGGGGATCTGGCTCCCCGCTGCGTGAATTCTTGCACGTGGATGACCTTGCTGATGCGGTGATCTTCTTGATGGACCAGTACTCTGGGCTGGAACATGTAAATGTGGGGAGTGGAAGTGAGGTTACCATCAAGGAGCTCGCCGAGCTGGTCAAGGAGGTGGTTGGATTCCAGGGGAAGCTAGTATGGGACTCGACCAAGCCGGATGGCACGCCGAGGAAGCTCATGGATAGCTCCAAGATACATGGGATGGGGTGGAAGCCCAAGGTTCCCCTCAAGGAGGGGCTTGTCGAGACATACAAGTGGTATGTGGAGAATGTCATCGCCGACAAGAAGTAACAGGGTGGTATCATGTTCTCCTTTGCCTCTTAAAGTTTGTATCTTGATATGATCAATAGTGTTTCTATTCTTGTTGGATACTGGATCACACAAGTACCAGGTATTAGTGCACCAAAGAAAAGAGGTTGCTATGTGTTGGTCGAATAATATATTGGTCAAATTAGTGTACCATTAGAATCTTAATTGATGCTGAGCGTGTTCTTTTATTACAGAAAGTGTAACACTTTATACATTGGATGGTAACTGGCCTACACTCGTTCTTTACCAATTCAGCATGAAACAGATATTGAAGAGTTCACATGCTTGATTAAGATGCCCTTTAAATTTGTATCCGTCTTACACACATTCCTTGCCGGTTCTGCATAATTATTTTTTCTGAAGAGTCTGCTTACTTGGTTGTCAATGCATCAGATTTTTAACAAGCTCAGGATGTAAAAATTGGTGCAGAGTGAAACTAATTTCTAGTGCTTTAATATCGTATGGGAAAATGACCTATGAGACTTGAGAAATTTTGACTTTGTTTGTTACAAGGAAAAAGTGCCAAGTTATTTTTTTCTCAACCAGTATCGGGTAATTTGTCTACAAATGAAGTTCTTGTTCCAGGGCTTTATATTTTCATTAAGACCATCAGATGTGCTGCAACTTACAGGCTAATTTCATTAAAGATTTTATGTCAAGGATAAACCGCTTTCTGTTAGACTTGCCTTCTCCTCAACAAAATATTCACTATCTCTATTTCTCTAAACATGGTGATTTATATCGAATATGATGCATTGATAGGAACTAACTACAGGATTTTTGTAGTAGTGTACAATAAGGTAACAAGTTGCATTACCATTTTTCGTCATGTGTTAATGTCTGATAATGTATCACATGGAAGCTCCTTATCTTTACATGCTTACTGTTTATCCAGAATTTGAAGTGCACTACCTGGCCATTCCAGACTTTGAACAGTAGTGATTCTAGACGATTGATACAATTCAGATTTTTAACAAGTTCAGAATGTGAGAGTCGGTGCAGAGACAAACTAATTTCTTGTGTTTTTAATAGCATTATGGCAAAAGGGCCTATGGGACTTGATTTTTTTTTATCATTGTTCTTACAAGGCAAAAGTGGCAAGGTCATTTTTTCTTTCTCAAACCAGTATCAGGTAGTTTGTCTAGAAATGAAGTTTTTGTGCCGGGGCTTTATATTGTTATAAGAATATATCAGACGTGCTGCATCTTAACAGTCCTAATCCTTGAAGACTAATGTCATCAGAGACTTGATGTTAAGGATAAACCTCTTTCAACTAGACTTGCCTTATCCTGAAAGCATTCACTATCTGTATACATGGTGGTTTATACTGAATTTAACAAATTGTGAGGAAGTAGCCACAGTATTTTTTTTTTGAAATAATTTACGATAAGGTAACAAGTCGATGGACCATTTTTCCTGATGTGCTACTCAGCGAAGGAAGGATAATTCATCTGATAATGTGCTATCAAATGGATGCTCCTTCTCTTTACGTACATGCTCACTGTTTATCCAGAATTCGAAATGCACTACCTGATCATTGGACTTCCCTAGTTGATACAGGAAAGACAGTTTCACCCTGAACCTGAATCACATTCATTTCTTCAGTACTGTAAGGCTTCAGGATCCTGACGTCAGTGATGGACAGTTACCTCCATTTTGTGATTGCTTTGTAGTTTTTGGTTGAATAATATATTGGTCTAATTAGTGTACCAATAGAACCTTAATTGATGCTGAGCATGTTTTTTCATTACAGAAAGTGTCGGATGGAAACTTGCCTATATTCATTCCTTTGCCAATTCAGCATGATACAATGTTTTTCTTTTGTTACGAAAAAAGTATTGTGCATCTGGAAGAGTTCGCATGCTTGATCGTGATGCCCTTCAAATTTGTGATTGGCCTACTCACATTCCTTGCTTGTTCTGCATGATTGTTTTTCCCTTGCGAAAAACATCGTGTGTCCTGAAGAGTCTGCTTACTTGAGTGTCGATGCAATTCAGATTTTTAACAAGTTCAGAATGTAAGAATCGGTGCAGAGATAAACTAGTTTCTTGTGTTGTTAATATCGTTATGGGAAAAGAGCCTGTGAGACTTCAGAAGTTTTATCCTTGTTCTTACAAGGATAAACTGGTAAGGTCTTTTTTCTTTCTCCAACCAGTATCTGGTAGTTTGTCTAGAAATGAAGTTCTTGTTCTGGGGCTTTATATTGTTATTAAGAATATCTGATCCGCTGCAACTCATACAGTCTTGAAGACTAGCTCTTTCAGTTTCATTTGCCTACTCAAAATATTCATCATCTGTAGATGCCTAATGAGCTGATGGGCAGCTTGTGATGGTAACCTTGGAACTTTCAGAAGTTTCTTTGATTGAGACACACAAACGGTTGATGATTCCAAGATATTGAACTGTTGTGGGGGTGGGGGTTTAGCTTCTACTACCGATCAATTGGGAGGCATATTGGATCATACAATTACCAGGCATTAGTGCATCAAAGAAAAGAGGTTCTTATGTGTTGGTTGAATAATACATTGGTCAAATTAGTGTACCATTACAATCTTAATTGAGCCTGAGCATGTTTTTTCATCACAGAAAGTGTAACACTTTAAATGTTGAATGGTAACTGGCCTACAGACATTCCCTTGCCAGTTGAGCATAATACTGAGTATCTTTTTTATTATGAAAAGTATTGTGCATTTGCAAGAGTTCGCATGCTTGATTGTGATGCCCTTGCTGGTTCTGCATAATTGTTTTTCTCTTGTGAAGAACATTGTCTGTCCTGAAGGGTTTGCTTACTACTATCAATACAATTGAGATTTTCAACAAGTTCAGAGTGTAAGAATGGTGCAGAGAGAAACTAATTTTTTGGTGATTTTCACATTGTTATGGAAAAAGCTCCTGTGAGACTTGAGTCATTCTAACTTTGTTCTTGCAAAGCAAAAGTGGCAAGCTTAATTTTTTCCAACTAGTGTCAGGTACTTTGTCTAGAAATGAAGTTCTTGTTGTTCCAGGGCTTTATATTTTCACTAAGACTATCAGATTTGCGGCAACTCAACAACCTTGAAGACTAATTTCATCAGAGACTTGATGTCAAGGATAAGCCTTTTTCAGTTAGACTTGCCTTATCCTAAAAAATCCATTATATGTAAAAACATTGTGGCTTATATTGAATTTGACACATTGAGAGCAACTGCCTTGTCGCAAAAAAAAAAAAAGGGAACTAACTACAGGATTTTGTATGTAATGTACAATAGATAAGGTAACAAGTCGAATGACCATTTTTCCTGATGTGTTACTCAGTGAAGGATAAATATATCTTATAATGTGCCACCCCACATGGAAGCTCCCTTCTCCTACATGCTACCTGACCATTTGGACTTCCCTGCCTGATATAGGAAATGCTTCAGTAGTGTAAATGCTTCGGGATGCTGCCGTCACCCTGAGGCGGAATCTCGTTCATTTCTTCAGTAGTGTAAATGCTTCAGGATGCTGCCGTCAGTAACAATGGACAGTTATTTCCATCTTGAGGTTGCTTTCTGTACTAGTTTTCGGCGAAAGCAAATGCTTGTAAGGTAGTAAATCTGAGCAAGCTAGATGCCTGATGAGCTGATGAGTTATCTATGGTATAGGGAAGACAACTTGTCCGTCACCCTGAACCGGAATCTCATTCAGCTATTCGCTAGTGTTGCTGCTTCAGAAATCAGAATGCTGCCGTCAGTAGTGAGGGCATGTTAGTTGGTTGATGAGCTACTCTGTGATGGTAACCATGAGCCTTGAGATGTTCTCCTTGACCGAGACACTGGCGGTCGACGATTCCAAGATTTTGAACAGCAGCGGGGGCAGCTTCTGCCGCCGATCAACTGGGAGGCATATCGGTCGAACTTCCTCGGAGACTCGGCGCAGAATTCTCAGAGACTCCGTCTGATCCATGGCGCAGAGCTTCGGCGCTGTTGACTGTTTTTCACTGATTTTATTTCGTTAGTAGTAGCCCGAGCCCCTTGCTTCCCGTGGACTTCCCTAGTTGATATAGGGAAGACGGTTTCACCCTGAACCTAAATCTCATTCATCTTTTCGGTGGTGTTGAGGCTTCAGGATGGTTCAGTCCATTTTGAGTTTGCTTCCAGCTAGTTTTTTTTTTTTTGGGGTCAAAGCAAATGCCTGTAAAAGCTAGTAGTAAAACTTAGCAAGTTAGATGCTTGAGCGCTGATTGATGGCCAACTTTCAGGTGTTTCTTTGATGTTTACAAACTACTAGTAGTAAAACTTAGCAAACTTAGCAAAACTACAAACAGTTGATGATTCCAAGACACTGAATCAAGCAAGGCTGCTTGCTTCAGGGACGTTCAGATACGTTATAGATATGTTCAGGTACCCATGTCTGGATCAAGCAAAGCTGCGTTCGGTTCGTGCCCAGCAGCTCTACTGCTCGCGCTGTTTTGTGACACAAATACTGACTGGCATCCCAGTCCAAGTGCTGACCAACTAAGTTGGTGCAGCTTTTTTCTGGAGTTTATCCGGTTAAGTTAGATTAATCTATCTCTACTGCCAGTAATTCCGTCGTAGTCTAGGTGGTTAGGATACTCGGCTCTCACCCGAGAGACCCGGGTTCAAGTCCCGGCGACGGAATTTTTGTTTTTGTTTTTGTTAATTTTGACCGACCTACATTTCTGAATCTGATGCAATTTTAGTTGATTTTGACCGTCCGGGACCAAGACGTAATGAAACTATGGTTCCTTGACACAGACGCAATTCCATTATTATGTATTTGTGGCAAAGCTGATCAGCAAGCGGCAAGATCAAAACTCAACTGAAACTGCATTATATTTGTAGGTAGGTCAAAATTAACAAATACAGTAGATGTTGAGCTTGCTGATCGAATTCATGAAGATCTTCACAGGATTGACTTTCCGTCGCTCGGGACATCTTACAACAACAATGGCTTCTAGTTCTAAATAAGTTGGATTAGACTAAAACTGAAATAATAAGATCTGGAAACCAAGTCATGGCTTTGGCACGTGGATAGCTAACTTTCAAGCACTCCTGTCCATGGCTAATTATTTAGTAATATTTCAGTTCTTTAGATCCCTCTTGACGGATTTTTCCCATGTCAGATTTGCTCTACCTGACTTTTCTTGACACCGTCAGCATACTTTAACTATCTGCTATGTATTGACGCTTTTTGAGGCATGTGTTGTATATGCCAAGCCATTTCAGATGATGATGGACAAACTTTCCTTCAATCGATGCTACCCCAACTCTATAACGTATATCATCATCCGGACTCGGCCTTTCCTTGTGTTGACACATATCCATCTTAACACGTACGTGTATCTGTGCTACACCTAACTGTTGAACATGTCGCCTTTTACTTGGTCAACATTCAGGGCCATACAACATCACAAGTCAAATGTATAACCTGCCTTTTAAACTTTTGTGGCACTCTCCTATCACGGAGGACTCTAGAAGAAGCTTGGCGCCACTTCATCCATCCAGTTTTGATTTGATGACTCACTCCTTCATCGGTATCACCATCCTTCTACAACATTATATTTGTAGGTAGGTCAAAATTAACAAATACAGTACATGTTGAGCTTGCTGATCGAATTCATGAAGATCTTCACAGGATTGACTTTCCGTCGCTCGGGACATCTTACAACAACAATGGCTTCTAGTTCTAAATAAGTTGGATTAGACTAAAACTGAAATAATAAGATCTGGAAACCAAGTCATGGCTTTGGCACGTGGATAGCTAACTTTCAAGCACTCCTGTCCATGGCTAATTATTTAGTAATATTTCAGTTCTTTAGATCCCTCTTGACGGATTTTTCCCATGTCAGATTTGCTCTACCTGACTTTTCTTGACACCGTCAGCATACTTTAACTATCTGCAATGTATTGACGCTTCTTGAGGCATGTGTTGTACATGCCAAGCCATCTCAGATGATGATGGACAAACTTTCCTTCAATCGATGCTACCCCAACTCTATAACATATATCATCATCCGGACTCGGCCTTTCCTTGTGTTGACACATATCCATCTTAACACGTGTATCTGTGCTACACCTAACTGTTGAACATGTCGCCTTTTACTTAGTCAACATTCAGGGCCATACAACATAACAAGTCAAATCATCATCCTATAGAACCTGCCTTTTAAACTTTTGTGGCTATCTCCTATCACGGAGGACGCTAGAAGAAGCTTGGCGCCACTTCATCCATCCAGTTTTGATTTGATGACTCACTCCTTCATCGATATCACCATTCTTCTACAACATTATATTTGTAGGTAGGTCAAAATTAACAAATACAGTACATATTGAGCTTGCTGATCGAATTCATGAAGATCTTCACAGGATTGACTTTCCGTCGCTCGGGACATCTTACAACAACAATGGCTTCTAGTTCTAAATAAGTTGGGGTAGACTAAAACTGAAATAATAAGATCTGGAAACCAAGTCATGGCTTTGGCACGTGGATAGCTAACTTTCAAGCACTCCTGTCCATGACTAGTTATTTAGTAATA
Organism: Triticum dicoccoides; assembly: GCF_002162155.2. Classification (NCBI taxonomy): domain Eukaryota; kingdom Viridiplantae; phylum Streptophyta; class Magnoliopsida; order Poales; family Poaceae; genus Triticum; species Triticum dicoccoides. Next base: position 695,195,747 of record NC_041393.1, read on the forward strand.
TTTCAGTTCTTTAGATCCCTCTTGACGGATTACTCCCATGTCAGATTTGCTCTACCTGACTTTTCTTGACACTGTCAGCATACTTTAACTATCTGCTATGTATTGACGCTTCTTGAGGCATGTGTTGTATATGCCAAGCCATCTCAGATGATGATGGACAAACTTTCCTTCAATCGGTGCTACCCCAACTCTATAACATATATCATCATCCGGACTCGGCCTTTACTTGTGTTGACACATATCCATCTCAACACATGTATCTGTGCTACACCTAACTGTTGAACATGTCGCCTTTTACTTGGTCAACATTCAGGGCCATACAACATCACAAGTCAAATCATCATCCTATAGAACCAACCTTTTAAACTTTTGTGGCACTCTCCTATCACGGAGGACGCTAGAAGAAGCTTGGCGCCACTTCACCCATCCAAGTTTTGATTTGATGACTCACTCCTTCATCGATATCACCATCCTTCTACAACATTATATTTGTAGGTAGGTCAAAATTAACAAATACAATACATGTTGAGCTTGCTGATCGAATTCATGAAGATCTTCACAGGATTGACTTTCCGTCGCTCGAGACATCTTACACAACAATGGCTTCTAGTTCTAAATAAGTTGGGGTAGACTAAAACTGAAATAATAAGATCTGGAAACCAAGTCATGGCTTTGGCACGTGGATAGCTAACTTTCAAGCACTCCTGTCCATGGCTAGTTATTTAGTAATATTTCAGTTCTTTAGATCCCTCTTGACGGATTACTCCCATGTCAGATTTGCTCTACCTGACTTTTCTTGACACTGTCAGCATACTTTAACTATCTGCTATGTATTGACGCTTCTTGAGGCATGTGTTGTATATGCCAAGCCATCTCAGATGATGATGGACAAACTTTCCTTCAATCGATGCTACCCCAACTCTATAACATATATCATCATCCGGACTCGACCTTTCCTTGTGTTGACACATATCCATCTTAACACGTGTATCTGTGCTATACCTAACTGTTGAACATGTCGCCTTTTACTTAGTTAACATTCAGGGCCATACAACATCACAAGTCAAATCATCATCCTATAGAACCTGCCTTTTAAACTTTTGTGGCACTCTCCTATCACGGAGGACGCTAGAAGAAGCTTGGCGCCACTTCATCCATCCAGTTTTGATTTGATGACTCACTCCTTCATCGATATCACCATCCTTCTACAACATTATATTTGTAGGTAGGTCAAAATTAACAAATACAGTACATGTTGAGCTTGCTGATCGAATTCATGAAGATCTTCACAGGATTGACTTTCCGTCGCTCGGGACATCTTACAACAACAATGGCTTCTAGTTCTAGGAGTAGACTAAAACTGAAATAATAAGATCTGGAAACCAAGTCATGGCTTTGGCACGTGGATAGCTAACTTTCAAGCACTCCTGTCCATGGCTAGTTATTTAGTAATATTCCAGTTCTTTAGATCCCTCTTGACGGATTTCTCCCATGTCAGATTTGCTCTACCTGACTTTTCTTGACACTGTCAGCATACTTCAACTATCTGCTATGTATTGACGCTTCTTGAGGCATGTGTTGTATATGCCAAGCCATCTCAGATGATGATGGACAAACTTTCCTTCAATCGATGCTACCCCAACTCTATAACGTATATCATCATCCAGACTCGGCCTTTCCTTGTGTTGACACATATCCATCTTAACACGTGTATCTGTGCTACACCTAACTGTTGAACATGTCGCCTTTTACTTGGTCAACATTCAGGGCCATACAACATCACAAGTCAAATCATCATCCTATAAAACCAGCCTTTTAAACTTTTATGGCACTCTCCTATAATGGAGGATTCTAGAAGAAGCTTGGCGCCACTTCATCCATCCAGTTTTGATTTGATAACTCACTCCTTCATCGATATCACCATCCTTCTACAACATTATATTTGTAGGTAGGTCAAAATTAACAAATACAGTACATGTTGAGCTTGCTGATCGAATTCATGAAGATCTTCACAGGATTGACTTTTCGTCGCTCGGGACATCTTACAACAACAATGGCTTCTAGTTCTGAATAAGTTGGGGTAGACTAAAACTGAAATAATAAGATCTGGAAACCAAGTCATGGCTTGACACGTGGATAGCTAACTTTCAAGCACTCCTGTCCATGGATAGTTATTTAGTAATATTTCAGTTCTTTAGATCCCTCTTGACAAATTTCTCCCATGTCAGATTTGCTCTACCTGACTTTTCTTGACACTGTCAACATACTTTAACTATCTGCTATGTATTGACGCTTCTTGAGGCATGTGTTGTATATGCCAAGCCATCTCAGATGATGATGGACAAACTTTCCTTCAATCGATGCTACCCCAACTCTATAACGTATATCATCATACAGACTTGGCCTTTCCTTGTGTTGACACATATCCATCTTCACACGTGTATCTGTGCTACACCTAACTGTTGAACATGTCGCCCTTTACTTGGTCAACATTCAGGGCCATACAACATCACAAGTCAAATCATCATCCTATAGAACCTGCCTTTTAAACTTTTGTGGCATTCTCCTATCACGGAGGATGCTAGAAGAAGCTTGGCGCCACTTCATCCATCCAGTTTTGTTTTGATGACTCACTCCTTCATCGATATCAACATCCTTCTACAACATTGACCCCCAAATGTCGTAAAGTGTCCTTCCAAGGTACCACTTGTTGGGGAACGTTGCATAAAATAAATTTTTTCCTACGTTCAGCAAGATCAATCTATGGAGTCATCTAGCAACGAGAGAGGGAAGTGCATCTACGTACCCTTGTAGATCGCGTGCGGAAGCGTTCAAGAGAACGGGGTTGAGGGAGTCGTACTCGTCGTGATGCAAATCATCGGAGATCCTAGCGCCGAACGGACGGCACCTCCGCCTTCAACACACGTACGGTTGGGAAGACGTCTCCTCCTTCTTGATCCAGCAAGGGGGAAGAAGAGGTTGATGAAGATCCAGCAGCACGACGGCGTGGTGGTGGATGCAGCTGTGATCACGGCAGGGCTTCACCAAGCTTCTGCGAGAGGGAGAGGTGTTGCAGGGGAGAGGGAGGCGCCAAGACTTGGGGTGCGGCTGCCCTCCCTCCCCCCTTTATATAGGCCCCCTGGGGGGCCGGCCCTAGGAGATGCAATCTCCAAGGGGGGGCGGCCGCCAAGGGGGTGGCTTGCCCCCCAAGGCAAGTGGAGGCGCCCCCACCCTAGGGTTTCCAACCCTAGGCGCAGGGGGGCCCAAGGGGGGCCGCACTAGCCCACCAGGGGCTGGTTCCCCTCCCCACTTCAGCCCATGGTGCCCTCCGGGATAGGTGGACCCACCCGGTGGACCCCCGGGACCCTTCCGGTGGTCCCGGTACAATATCCATGACCCCCGAAACTTTCCCGATGGCCGAAACTGCACTTCCTATATATAAATCTTCACCTCCGGACCATTCCGGAACTCCTCGTGACGTCCGGGATCTCATCCAGGACTCCGAACAACTTTCGTGTTACTGCATACTCATATCTCTACAACCCTAGCGTCACCGAACTTTAAGTGTGTAGACCCTACGGGTTCAGGAGACATGCAGACATGACCGAGACGCCTCTCCGGTCAATAACCAACAGCGGGATCTGGATACCCATGTTGGCTCCCACATGCTCCTCGATGATCTCATCAGATGAACCACGATGTCGAGGATTCAATCAATCCCGTATACAATTCCCTTTGTCAATCGGTACGTTACTTCCCCGAGACTCGATCGTCGGTATCCCAATACCTCGTTCAATCTCGTTACCGGCAAGTCACTTTACTCGTACCGTAATGCATGATCCCGTGACCAGACACTTGGTCACATTGAGCTCATTACGATGATGCATTACCGAGTGGGCCCGGAGATACCTCTCCATCATACGGAGTAACAAATCCCAGTCTCGATTCGTGCCAACCCAACAGACACTTTCGGAGATACCCGTAGTGCACCTTTATACTCACCCAGTTACGTTGTGACGTTTGGCACACCCAAAGCACTCCTACGGTATCCGGGAGTTGCACAATCTCATGGTCTAAGGAAATGATACTTGACATTTGGAAAAGCTCTAGCTAAACGAACTACACGATCTTTGTGCTATGCTTAGGATTGGGTCTTGTCCATCACATCATTCTCCTAATGATGTGATCCCGTTATCAATGACATCAAATGTCCATAGTCAGGAAATCATGACTATCTGTTGATCAACGAGCTAGTCAACTAGAGGCTCACTAGGGACTTGTTGTGGTCTATGTATTCACACATGTATTACGATTTCCAGATAATACAATTATAGCATGAACAATAGACAATTATCATGAACATAGAAATATAATAATAATCATTTTATTATTGCCTCTAGGGCATATTTCCAACAGTCTCCCATGTGCACTAGAGTCAATAATCTAGTTACATTGTGATGTATCGAACACCCATTGCGTTCTGGTGTTGATCATGTTTTGCTCTAGGGAGAGGTTTAGTCAACGGATCTGCTACATTCAGGTCCGTATGCACTTTACAAATATCTATGTCTCCATCTTGAACATTTTCACGAATGGAGTTGAAGTGACGCTTGATGTGCCTGGTCTTCTTGTGAAACCTGGGCTCCTTGGCAAGTGCAATAGCTCCAGTGTTGTCACAGAAGAGTGTGATCGGCCCCGAAGCATTGGATATGACTCCTAGGTCGGTGATGAACTCCTTCACCCAGATAGCTTCATGTGCTGCCTCCGAGGCTGCCATGTACTCCGCTTCACATGTAGATCCCGCCACGACGCTCTGCTTGCAACTGCACCAGCTTACTGCCCCACCATTCAAAATATACACATATCTGGTTTGTGACTTAGAGTCATCCAGATCTGTGTCGAAGCTAGCGTCGACGTAACCCTTTACGACGAGCTCTTCGTCACCTCCATATACAAGAAACATATCCTTATCCTTTTCAGGTACTTAAGGATGTTCTTGACCGCTGTCCAGTGTTCCATGCCGGGATTACTTTGGTACCTTCCTACCAAACTTACGGCAAGGTTTATATCAGGTCTGGTACAGGTCATGGCATACATGATAGACCCTATGGTTGAGGCATAGGGGACGACACTCATCTTTTCTCTATCTTCTGCCGTGGTCGGGCATCGAGTCGAGCTCAATTTCACACCTTGCAACACAGGCAAGAACCCCTTCTTGGACTGATCCATATTGAACTTCTTCAATATCTTATCAAGGTATGTGCTTTGTGAAAGACCTATGAGGCGTCTCGATCTATCTCTATAGATCTTGATGCCTAATATGTAAGCAGCTTCTCCAAGGTCCTTCATTGAAAAACACTTATTCAAGTAGGCCTTTATGCTGTCCAAAAGTTCTATATCATTTCCCATCAAAAGTATACATATAATATGAGAAATGCTACAGAGCTCCCACTCACTTTCTTGTAAACGCAGGCTTCTCCATAAGTCTGCACAAACCCAAACGCTTTGATCATTTCATTAAAGCGAATGTTCCAACTCCGAGATGCTTGCACCAGCCCATAGATGGAGCGCTGGAGCTTGCATACCTTGTTAGCATTCTCAAAGTCGACAAAACCTTCCGGCTGCATCATATACAGTTCTTCCTTAAGATGACCGTTAAGGAATGCCGTTTTGACGTCCATTGGCCACATCTCATAATCATAGTATGCGGCAATTGCTAACATGATTCAGACGGACTCCAGCTTCGCTACGGGAGAGAATGTCTCATCGTAGTCAATCCCTTGAACTTGTCGATAACCCTTAGCGACAAGTCAAGCTTTATATATGGTAACATTACCATCCGCGTCCGTCTTCTTCTTAAAGATCCATTTGTTTTCTATTGCTGCCGATCATCGGGCAAGTTTGTCAAAGTCCACACTTTGTTTTCATACATGGATCCTATCTCGGATTGCATGGCTTCAAGCCATTTGTTGGAATCTGGGCCCGCCATCGCTTCTTCATAGTTCGAAGGTTCACCGTTGTCTAACAACATGATTTCCAAGACAGGGTTGCCGTACCACTCTGGTGCGGAACGTGTCCTTGTGGACCTTCGAAGTTCAGTAGGAGCTTGATCCGAAGTATCTTGATCATCATCATTAACCTCCTCTCTTGTCGGTGCAGGCACCACAGGAACATCTTCCTGAGTTGCGCTACTTACCGTTTCAAGAGGTAGTACTTCATCAAGCTCTACTTTCCTCCCACTTAATTCTTTCGAGAGAAACTCTTTCTCCAGAAAGGACCCGTTCTTGGCAACAAAGATCTTGCCCTCGGATCTTAAGTAGAAGGTATACCCAATGGTTTCCTTAGGGTATCCTATGAAGACGCATTTTTCCGACTTGGGTTCGAGCTTCTCAGGTTAAAGTTTCTTGACATAAGCATCGCATCCCCAAACTTTTAGAAACGACAGCTTAGGTTTCTTCCCAAACCATAATTCATACGGTGTCGTCTCAACGGATTTAGACGGTGCCCTATTTAAAGTGAATGTAGCTGTCTCTAGAGCGTATCCCCAAAATGATAGCGGTAAATCGGTAGGTGACATCATAGATCGCACCATATCCAATAGAGTGCGATTACGATGTTCGGACACACCATTTCGCTGAGGTGTTCCAGGCGGCGTGAGTTGTAAAACGATTCCACATTTCCTTAAGTGCGTACCAAATTCGTGACTTAAATATTCTCCCCCATGATCTGATCGTAAGAACTTTATCTTTCGGTCACGTTGATTCTCTACCTCATTCTGAAATTCCTTGAACTTTTCAAAGGTCTCAGACTTGTGTTTCATCAAGTAGACATACCCATATCTACTTAAGTCATCAGTGAGAGTGAGAACATAATGATATCCTCCGCGAGCCTCAACGCTCATTGGACCGCACACATCAGTATGTATGATTTCCAATAAGTTGGTTGCTCGCTCATTGTTCCGGAGAACGCAGTCTTGGTCATTTTGCCCATGAGGCATGGTTCGCATGTGTCAAATGATTCATAATCTAGAGACTCTAAAAGTCCATCAGCATGGAGCTTCTTCATGCGCTTGACACCAATGTGACCAAGGCGGCAGTGCCACAACTATGTAGGACTATCGTTATCAACTTTACATCTTTTGGTATTCACACTATGAATATGTGTAACATTACGCTCGAGATTCATTAAGAACAAACCATTCACCAGCGGGGCATGACCATAAAACATATCACTCATATAAATAGAACAACCATTATTCTCGGATTTAAATGAGTAGCCATCTCGAATTAAACGAGATCCTGATACAATGTTCATGCTCAAAGCTGGTACTAAATAACAATTATTGAGGTTTAAAACTAATCCCGTAGGTAAATGTAGAGGTAGCGTGCCGACGGCGATCACATCGACCTTGGAACCATTCTCGACGCGCATCGTCACCTCGTCCTTCGCCAGTCTCCGCTTATTCCGCAGCTCTTGCTTTGAGTTACAAATATGAGCAACCGCACCGGTATCAAATACCCAGGAGCTAGTACGAGCACTGGTAAGGTACACATCAATTACTTGTATATCACATATACCTATGGTTTTGCCGGCCTTCTTGTCCGCTAAGTACTTGGGGGAGTTCCGCTTCCAGTGACCACTTCCCTTGCAATAAAAGCACTCAGTCTCAGGCTTGGGTCCATTGTTTGACTTCTTCCCGGCAACTGGCTTACCGGGCGCAGCAACTCCCTTGCCGTCCTTCTTGAAGTTCTTCTTACCCTTGCCTTTCTTGAACTTAGTGGTTTTATTCACCATCAACACTTGATGTTCCTTTTTGATCTCTACCTTTGCTGATTTCAGCATTGAATATACCTCAGGAATGGTCTTTTCCATCCCCTGCATATTGAAGTTCATCACAAAGCTCTTGTATCTTGGTGGGAGCGACTGGAGGATTCTGTCAATGACCGCGTCATCCGGGAGATTAACTCCCAGCTGAGTCAAGCGGTTGTGCAACTCAGACATCTTGAGTATGTGCTCACTAACAGAACTATTTTCCTCCATCTTACAGCTGAAGAACTTGTCGGAGACTTCATATCTCTCGACCCGGGCATGAGCTTGGAAAACCATTTTCAGCTCTTCGAACATCTCGTATGCTCCGTGTTGCTCAAAACGCTTTTGGAGCCCCGGTTCTAAGCTGTAAAGCATGCCGCACTGAACGAGGGAGTAATCATCGGCACGAGACTGCCAAGCGTTCATAACGTCTTGGTTCTCTGGGATTGGTGCTTCACCTAGCGGCGCTTCTAGGACATAATCTTTCTTGGCAGCTATGAGGATGATCCTCAGGTTCCGGACCCAGTCCGTATAGTTGCTGCCATCATCTTTCAGCTTGGTTTTCTCTAGGAACGCGTTGAAGTTGAGGTGGACATGAGCGTTGGCCATTTGATCTACAAGACATTTTGCAAAGGTTTTAGACTAAGTTCATGATAATTAAGTTCATCTAATCAAATTATTCAATGAACTCCCACTTAGACAGACATCCCTCTAGTCATCTAAGTGAAACATGATCCGAGTCAACTAGGCCGTGTCCGATCATCACGTGAGACGGACTAGTTAACATCTGTGAACATCTTCATGTTGATCATATCTTCTATACGACTCATGCTCGACCTTTCGGTCTTCCGTGTTCCGAGGCCATGTTTGTACATGCTAGGCTCGTCAAGTCGACCTAAGTATATTGCGTGTGTAAATCTGGCTTACACCCGTTGTATTCGAACGTTAGGATCTATCACACCCGATCATCACGTGGTGCTTCAAAACAACTAACCTTCGCAACGGTGCACAGTTAGGGAGAACACTTTTCTTGAAATTATTTCGAGGGATCATCTTATTTAAGCTACCATCGTTCTAAGCAAATAAGATGTAAAACATGATAAACATCACATGCAATCAAATAGTGACATGATATGGCCAATATCATATTGCTCCTTTGATCTCCATCTTCGGGGCGCCATGATCATCTTCGTCACCGGCATGACACCATGATCTCCATCATCGTGTCTTCATGAAGTTGTCACGCCAACGACTACTTCTACTTCTATAGCTAACACGTTTAGCAATAAAGTAAAGTAATTTACATGGCGTTCTTCAATGACACGCAGGTCATACAAAAAATAAAGACAACTCCTATGGCTCTTGCCGGTTGTCATACTCATCGACATGCAAGTCGTGATTCCTATTACAAGAACATGATCATCTCATACATCACATATATCATTCATCACATCCTTTGGCCATATCACATCACAAACACTTGCTGCAAAAACAAGTTAGACGTCCTCTAATTGTTGTTGCAAGTTTTTACGTGGCTTCTATAGGTTTTCTAGCAAGAACGTTTCTTACCTATGTAAAACAACAATGTGATATGCCAATTTCTATTTACCCTTCATAAGGACCCTTTTCATCGAATCCGCTCCAACTAAAGTGGGAGAGGCAGACACCCGCTAGCCATCTTATGCAACTAGTGCATGTCAGTCGGTGGAACCTGTCTCACGTAAGCGTACATGTAAGGTCGGTCCGGGCCGCTTCATCCCACGATGCCACCGAAGCAAGATAAGACTAGTAGTGGCAAGAAAATTAACAACATCTACGCCCACAACTGCTTTGTGTTCTACTCGTGCATAGTAACTACGCATAGACCTAGCTCTGATACCACTGTTGGGGAACGTTGCATAAAATAAAAAATTTCCTACGTTCACCAAGATCAATCTATGGAGTCATCTAGTAACGAGAGAGGGGAGTGCATCTACATACCCTTGTAGATCGCGTGCGGAAGCGTTCAAGAGAACGGGGTTGAGGGAGTCGTACTCGTCGTGATCCAAATCACCGGAGATCCTAGCGCCGAACGGACGGCACCTCCGCGTTCAACACACGTACGGTTGGGAAGACGTCTCCTCCTTCTTGATCCAGCAAGGGGGAAGGAGAGGTTGATGAAGATCCAGCAGCACGACTGCGTGGTGGTGGATGCAGCTGTGATCACGGTAGGGCTTCGCCAAGCTTTTGCGAGAGGGAGAGGTGTTGCAGGGGAGAGGGAGGCGCCAAGACTTGGGGTGCGGCTGCCCTCCCTCCCCTCTTTATATAGGCCCCCTGGGGGGGCGCCGGCCCTAGGAGATGCAATCTCCAAGGGGGGCGGCGGCCAAGGGGGTGGCTTGCCCCCCAAGGCAAGTGGAGGCGCCCCCACCCTAAGGTTTCCAACCCTAGGCGCAGGGGCGGCGCACCAGCCCACCAGGGGCTGGTTCCCCTCCCCACTTCAGCCCACAGGGCCCTCCGGGATAGGTGGCCCCACCCGATGGACCCTCAGGACCCTTCCGGTGGTCCTGGTACAATACCGGTGACCCCCGAAACTTTCCCGATGGCCGAAACGACACTTCCTATATATAATTCTTCACCTCCGGACCATTCCGGAACTCCTTGTGACGTCCGGGATCTCATCCGGGACTCCGAACAACTTTCGGATTACTGCATACTCATATCTCTACAACCCTAGCGTCACCGAACTTTAAGTGTGTAGACCCTACGGGTTCAGGAGACATGCAGACATGACCGAGACGCCTCTCCGGTCAATAACCAACAGCGGGATCTAGATACACATGTTGGCTCCCACATGCTCCTCGATGATCTCATCAAATGAACCACGATGTCGAGGATTCAATCAATCCCGTATACAATTCCCTTTGTCAATCGGTACGTTACTTGCCCGAGACTCGATCGTCGGTATCCCAATACCTCGTTCAATCTCGTTACCGGCAAGTCACTTTACTCGTACCGTAATGCATGATCCCGTGACCAGACACTTGGTCACATTGAGCTCATTATGATGATGCATTACCGAGTGGGCCCAGAGATACCTCTCCGTCATACGGAGTGACAAATCCCAGTCTCGATTCGTGCCAACCCAACAGACACTTTCGGAGATACACGTAGTGCACCTTTATAGTCACCCAGTTACGTTGTGACGTTTGGCACACCCAAAGCACTCCTACGGTATCCGGGAGTTGCACAATCTCATGGTCTAAGGAAATGATACTTGACATTTGGAAAAGCTCTAGCTAAACGAACTACACGATCTTTGTGCTATGCTTAGGATTGGGTCTTGTCCATCACATCATTCTCCTAATGATGTGATCCCGTTATCAATGACATCCAATGTCCATAGTCAGGAAATCATGACTATCTGTTGATCAACGAGCTAGTCAACTAGAGGCTCACTAGGGACTTGTTGTGGTCTATGTATTCACACATGTATTACGATTTTCGGATAATACAATTATAGCATGAACAATAGACAATTATCATGGACATAGAAATATAATAATAACCATTTTATTATTGCCTCTAGGGCATATTTCCAACACCACTTGCTCATGAAGGCTGACCTCCTGCTCCTCGTGCCCAGTAGTACTGAAACCACACTTCGTGTACTCAGTTTTAGTTCTATACTAAGCCTATAAACGTTTAGGTTCAATAATCTGTCTCCATAGCTCAGACTTCCCGTTAACTACCATATGACTATCGTCGATGATCACCACATCATACGCAAAGAGCCTACACCATGGGATATCTCCTTGTATATCTCGCGCCCTCATCCATCACCAAAGCAAAAAAGATAACACTGAAAGCTAACCTTAATGAAGTCTCAGTTCATCATCAAAATATTTGTATATGCCTCCTTTTCGGTTTATAGGGCTCATCTCAAAATATTTGTTTTTGCATTTTATAAGTCTTAATTCTACTACTCACCGTCATATGGACAGACTTGAATATGCATTAAATCACTGCATGCAAGGATTAAAAAAAACTAACCAATGCATGTAGAAGTTTTTGGTTATTTAATGGTATGCATGCATGCATTGTAATTAATGCATCGGTAAACATAACTTTTTAAGAAAAAACCAGTGTAGTAATTAAGTATTTTTACAAAAATACAAAATTTATTCCACCATTCACCATATACCTTGGTTGGAGATATTTATAAATTGAGCCCTATAAGCCTAGTCATAGTGGGTAGTATGCATGTTACTAATCTATGTTAGTGGGTAGTAACATAAATGTAGTGTCATGCAAGTCTTCATTTATTATATTGCAGACTCATTTTGCATTGGGGTGTGTTATGTTATGTTACCACAAACACCTCTCTCCTCATTAACTCCATGCCACATAAGCATATATGTCTTGGGGTGCATTATGCTACTACCTAAGTTACTCCCACTATGACTAGTCTAAACTTGAAAGAAGGTAGTATAAAGTAATTATAGTACATGGAAGTGTGCAAAGGCCAAAGCATATGCAAATATCCACAAGATATCTTTGATTCATAATAATTGTAGAAATATCCTCTTCTACATGGTGGCGTGGAAGGGATATGCAAATCTCAACAAGGTATTTTGGATTCATATTAAATGCAACTAATTTACTAGGAGTATATGCAACTCCCAACTAAAGATTTTCAATTCATAGTAAATGCAGCCAAACCCTCCTCTACATGGAAGTGCGAGGGATACACAAATCCCAACCGAGGATTTTTGGTCCATAGTAAATGCAGCCAAACCCTCCTCTACGGCTGGTTACAATGGGCAAGAACATAAGCTAGTAACTTACACACTTCCCTAGACTATGTTACTACCTTCATAGTGGGTAGGAACATCTATGTAGTGTCATGCAACGATGTATTTATTAGGTTATAGACTCATTATTTCTTGGAGTGTGCGATGTTCCGGTAACTTAGCTAATTACCACAAGCACCTCTCTCTTCATTAAATATGTGCCACATAAGCAAAGTTGTATTGGAGTGTGTGATGTTACTCCTAAGTTCCTCCCCATTGTGACCAGCCTACATGGAAGTATGAGAGATACGCATATCCCAACAAAGGATTTTTGGTTCATAAGACTAGCCACAGTGGGAGTAACTTCAGCAGTAACTTCAAGTCCAACTGAGCAAATTTGTCTATGTGGCAATGAGTTAATGGAGAGAGAGGTAGTTCTAGTAACTTAGCTAGTTACTGTAACATCACACATATCAAGGCAAGATGAGTCTATAGCATAATAAATGAAGTATTGCATGTTACCACACATATGTTATTTCCCACTATAGAGGTAGTAACATAGAGTAGTAACGTGCCCATATTACTACTCTATGTTACTACCCATTATGACTAGTCTAATAAATGTAGCCAAACCCTCCTCTACATGGAAGTGTCCAAGGGATATGCAAATCCCAACAGAGGATTTTTGGTTCATAATAAATGCAGCCAAACCCTTCTCTACATGGAAGTGTGCAAGGGATATGTAAATCCCAACGGAAGATTTTTGGTTCATAATAAATGTTGCCAAACTCTCCTCCAATAGTTCAATTCATCATCTATAAAAGGGTACTACTCGTACTCATTGTTGCATGCACAGACCAACACAAGTTAATTAGCCAGTCGGTGTCTTTGCATTTCTACAACATATATCCATGGAGCTCACCGCTCACGCTCTCCTCCTCCCTCTGGTGCTTGCGGCGCTCCTCCACCCCACCACCGCCACTGTTGACGATGCAACACCAGGCCTCGGCGGCGGATTCAGCCTGCGCATGGTTCCGAGCCCCAGCTGGAACAATACCATCCATGTCGACGACGACGGCTTCCTTCACCTGAAGGAGCCAGTTGGGCACGACACCACCGCGCTTCGACCGCACGTACGCTTTCTCCCAGGGAGGTAAAGCGTTGTCACCATTGTTGGGACGGGCCATGGCCGCCGCACGTACACCCTCGCGATGGAGATGACCAGCAGCCTGACGTGGATGCAGTGCGTGCCGATCCAACGCCCATTTCAGCAAAATCCGCCGCCCTTCCACCCGCGCATGTCCCCGTCATTCCGCCACCTCGCACCCACGAGCCGCCTTTGTTCACCCCCGGGGCACGACGTGTGCAAGTTCCACGTCACCCTCATCCGCCCCGGTGGCAAACATGCAAGCGGCGTGCTCGGTGACGAGACCCTATCCTTCACGGGATCTGCGCCGGCGGTCTTTCCCACCGTCATCATTGGCTGCGCGCACAGCAGCACGGGTTTTGTCAGCCACGGAGTGCTCGCCGGCGTCCTCGGCCTGGGCAAGACGTATCCGTCGCTCGTCCCGGTGTTACTCCAACGGCACGGCTTACATCGCTTCTCCTACTGCCTCTTCTTTCTCGGGTCGGCGAAACGGCACGGCTTCCTCCGGTTCGGCAACGACATCCCGGTGGACACGAGGCGCATGAAGAGCACCAGGATCCTCTACCCCGAGGATAGCTCCTACTTTGTCAGCCTCAGCGGCATCAGCGTCGCCGGGACGCAGCTGGGCGGCAACTTGGCGGAGGTGTTCAGGCGCCGACAGACCGCCGACGGCAAGTGGCACAGCGGGACCGTGATCGACGTCGGGACGTCTCGGAGTGTGATGATCCAGGCTGCATACAATGTCCTGGAGCAGGCCCTGGCGGAGCACGGCAGGAGGCTCGGTTTGCCGGTGCACCACACCAGCTCCGGCCTCTGCTTCCGCGCGGCGCACTCCCACTTTTCGCAGTTGCCCACGGTGACACTGCACTTTGAGCAGGACCTCGTGCTCACACCGATTCAGTTGTTTGTAGTGCACGAGCAAGACATTTGCCTCGCCCTGTCACCGAGCCTGGACATCACCATCATCGGGGCAATGCAGCAACGGCGCACGCGCTTCGTGTACGACCTCGCCGCCAGCAGGGTCTACTTCGCCCCCGAGAACTGCAATGACGACACCGGCGAGCATGATTGATATTCTGTTTTTTAGCGAACGACCCGATTTGACGTGGTCAACTGTCTGTTTTTGAAATAAAAGGAAAAATAAACTATAATGAGAGTGCACAAACAAACAAAATAGGTCAAATATGTACTCTATTTTTTTTGAAAACTACTTGGCGCACTTTATTAAACTCATATCAAAGTTACATCATCCACAATGTCCGAAAGTAAAAAGCTGGGAGGATCACCATCCCAAACAAAAGTAGAATTTAAATTGAAACTATGTCTAGCAAGATTGTGCGCCAATCTATTAGCCTCCCTAGGGCAATGAGTGAAGGATACCGCACCAATACGGTATGCTTTTTGAAAACAATCAGTCAAAATAGCAGTATAGGGGCTCCAAATGTCAATCACGCCATTGCATGCTTGAATAACTTCCAATGAGTCAGATTCAACAATGACCTGATGACAGCCGAGTCCTTCAACCAACTCTAGTCCTCGCTGAATAGCTACTGCTTCCGCCGTTGTTGCATCAAGGAGATGATGAAGCAACCAGGATGCTCCCGCAAGAGCCTCTCCTCGGTTGTTTCGAAGAATTGCTGCAGCTGCACCCGTTCCATCTTCAAAAAAAGCGGCGTCAACATTTAATTTATAAGAATTGATTGGAGGTTTCACCCACATAACTTTATCCGGTTTCTTCTGATCCGCAGCTCGAGAAAAGTTACTTGTGATCGCTTGGATAGCGAATGCAGTACCTCAAGGATTTTGGACATTTTTGCCCTTAACAAATTCTCGTCGCTGCCACCATATATACCAAGCCCCAACGACCAAAGACTCCCGGAATCCCAACCTACCAAGAACAGGTGAATGTCTCGCCGGCTGCGTTAGTAATTCTTCAAGGATCACACTACCTGACCTGTCAATTTGAATGACTTCACCTATTATTTCATGTAACCCCAGTTTCTTCCATACTTCTTTTGCTCTTTCACATGTAAACATCAGATGCCGCATATCTTCCGCCCCTTGCTTGCATACTGGGCATTGAGGCTGTACCTTGATGTGTCTGTTTGCCAAGATCGACATCCTTGGGACAATACCATGTAAAGCACGCCAGGCGAAAATTTTCACCTTACTTGGAATTTGTATCTTCCACAAAATATCCCATACCGGGTTTGCATGCATAGCTCCTTGGCCATCCCCCCACCTAGTTTGAGCACCAAATCGATGTTCCCATTCCACATAATAAGCTGATCGAACCGAGAACGAGAACGACTTTGTATACTGCCATGCCACAAAATCTTCAGTCATGTTAGGGCTCAAAGGGATTTTAAAATTCTTTCCACATCCACCCAAATAAAATTATCTCTAATCAAAGCCTCATCCCACTGTCCTGTAAAGGGATCAATTAAATCATCTACATTCTGCAGAAGTCTTTGTCCTTTCACAGTTATTACTTTCCTGTTCGGACTGATAGGCACCCAATGGTCCTCCCATATGTTGACGTTTGCTCCAGTACCAACTCTCCATATGTGTCCTCTCATAAATGTGCGTAGCCCAGCAATTATGCTCTGCCAAGTAAAAGAGGATCCCTTCTTCGGACCCGCTTTCAGTAAATTGCCATCGGGGTAATACTTAGCTCTGAGAACAGTCGCACACAAAGAATTTGGTTTTATGATCAACCTCCAACTTTGCTTTGCTAACATAGCGAGATTAAAAGCGTGCAAGTCCCTAAACCCCATACCGTTCTTTTTTGGTACACACATCTTCCACCATGCCCACCAATGCATTTTCTTTTGTTCTTCAGTATCTCCCCACCAAAAGCTAGACATTTCGTCTGTTATGAGCTTACAAATCTTTTTGGGAATATTAAAAGCTGCCATAGCAAAAACAGGTAGAGACTGAATAACAGCCTTCAATAAAATTTCTTTGCCACCCACCGAAAGAAACTTTTCCCGCCATACCTTTAGTCGCTTTATTACTCTCTCAAGAAGATGAATAAAACTATCACTTCTATCTGCCCCCACCATTGCAGGAAGGCCGAGGTATTTATCCGAAATTGCCTCCGTCATAATATTCAGCTGGGCACAAACTGCAGCCTTTACTTCGACATCAACATTAGGACTGAAGAAAATACTACACTTTGCATCACTGACCATTTGTCCCGAGCTTGCACAATATTGATCAAGAACATGTCTCAACGAGGTTGCATTAATTAAATTTGCCTTCATAAGGATCAGGGAATCATCGGCGAAAAGTAAATGAGAAACCGATGGTGCATTTCTGCACACCCTTACCACTTCAATGCCATGAACCTCCTCTTGATGAGCCAATAAACTTGATAAACCCTCTGCACAAATCAGGAATAAATATGGGGATAGCGGGTCTCCCTGCCTGAGACCCCTTGTAGGAATAAATTCATCAGTCTCCTCGTCATTAAAACGCACCTTATATTTTACTGATTTAACACATGCCATCAGTAACTCCACAAACTCACTAGAAAAACCCAGTCGTATTAGCATCTTTTCCAGAAAAATCCATTCAACACGATCATATGCTTTATGCATGTCAAGTTTCACCGCACAGTACCCATCTTTTCCCTTCTTCTTATTTTTAAGCATATGCATACACTCATAAGCCACGAGGATGTTATCAGTAATCATACGGCCTGGCACGAAGGCACTCTGGACAGGTGAAATTATGTCATCTAGAACATGCTTCAGTCTCATCGCTATCATTTTCGAGATGACCTTATAAAGAACATTACATAAACTGATAGGTCTAAACTGGGTAATTTTTTTCTGGACTTTCGACCTTTGGAATTAAAACAATAACAATATCATTCCACCCTTTAGGAATTACCTTGTTATTAATAGCCAAAAGAACTTCATTGCAAAGAGAATTTCCGATGATATGCCAACATTTTTTGATGAAAATGGCATGAAGCCCATCCGTACCTGGCGCCTTCAAGTCTCCGATGGAAAACAAAGCCTTTCTCAAATCCTCTGCAGTATACGGTTTATTAAGAGCTTCATTCATATCCGTAGTTACTCTAGGTACCACTTTATCAAGGATCAGAGGGTCTACATCATCAACTTCAGTGCTAAACAACCCCAAAAAATAGCTAGAGATCATCGGGTTAAGTTCACCAATACTTTCACGCAAAATACCATTATCATCTTTCAAACCTTTTATTTTATTTCGTTGCCTTCTTGCACTAGCCGAATGGTGAAAATACTCTGTATTTTGGTCACCAAACTTCAGCCAATCAACATGTCCACGCTGAGCCCAATACAACTCTTCTTGCTCCAAGAATTTCTCGATCTCAATTGATAGTTCTTTCTGCCGTGCTAAATTCTCCTCTGTCATAGCATCTCTAGTAACTCTTTCTAACTCACGTTGGGTACTTCTCAGCTTTTTTCTCTTTCTTTTCAAAACCGAGCTGTCCCACATGTGTAGCCTTTTATGCACCAACGCCAGCTTATCAGCGAGGCTACCATCAGAAAGCTGTGTGTCGGTCCCCATGCAGCTTGTACTACATCATGAAAGTTTTTTTCTTTTAGCCACCGTGCATCAAACCGCAGAACAGATGGGCCAAACCTCTCCTCGCTGGTTGTATCACAGTGCATCAAGAGAGGTCTATGATCCGATCTGCTATACTCCAAATTCTCCAACACAGCATTGTTAAATTTGTCATTCCACATCTCATTAGTAAGTGCACGATCAAGCCGTTCACGAATGTTTCCTCTCTGCCAAGTATAGCGATCTCCAACATACCCAAAATCTGTAAGGTTACAATCCTGCACCGCATCTCTAAAAGCTTGCATATACCTCTCTGGTCTGACGTTGCCTCCCTCTTTCTCAAAGGGATACATTATTTCATTGAGATCACCGAGAACCATCCAAGGCATATCACAAACAGCACGTAATTCTCTTAATCTCTGCCAGGTTAAATGTTTGTCCCTCCATCTTGCCTCTCCATACATGCTAGTTAATCTCCACATGTTTTTTGACCACTACCAACAAAAGCTTCTATATAGTTAAGTGTCTTATGTCTCAAAGAAATCACCACTTCTTTCTTCCATAACAAAAGAAGGCCACCACTTCTTCCATCGCTCTCCACAACCTCCTTATGATCCATCTTGAGCCTTCGTTTCAAAGATTCTGCAGCCCATTCTTCAAGATGTGTTTCTGATAAGAAAATAACATCCGCTGCCCTCCGCTTTTGGATGTCCAGTAACGCACGAACTGTCGCAGCCTTATGAAGGCCACGGCAATTCCATCCGATGATTTTCATTGCTGATGGTAATCTTCCTCGATGGGGTTCGCCAATGGATCACTCGAGGAACCTGTTGCTTCTGTCCCCAACCTCTGTCCCTACTTGACCGTGAATTCTCCTCTCCACCCCTTCACTGATGGATCACAACTTCCCTACAAAAACTCAGACTCCGATTGCAGCACTACCACTCTGGGCAGGGCAATATCACAAATTCCTTGCGAGAACTCAGACTCCCAAGCACAACAAACTGAACCGATCAAGGAGATCAGCCAGGAAATTTATCCTACTACGGCACCACCTGAAGTGGCCACAAACCCGCAGTGGAGAGAGAAAACCAGAGCCGACACCTCAAGGCATCAACCTGGGACAGCAAAACGCTGGTCCCCGCACCGCCGCCAAGGAGGCGGCCGGGGGCGGACCAGCGGAAAACCTAGTCGCTCGAGAACCTGGGGAGATCAAATATGTACTCTATGTACAAACGAAGTAATGTCTTTGCAAGTAAGCTGAAACTCATTTTAAACAACTCCGCTGCCCTGCGGAGTACCGTGAGCCAATCATATGGCGCCATCGCATAGAGTATCATTCCAGGACACCGTGTTCGATTCATTCATCTTGTTACTTCGGCATTGGTATATCATCACTCGCCCTACCACCACGACCTAGTGTTTTGGAGTACATCTAGTGATTTTTATTTTTTCTGAAAAAGGTGAAATGTTTGAAAAATAATTCCACAAAAGTGTACGACCTTGCCGCCAGAGTCTACTCCGCCCCCGAGAACTGCAATGATGATACCGGCGAGCATGATTGATCTCCTGTTTTTTAGCGAACAACCCAATTTGACGTGGTTAATTGTCTGTTTGTGAAATAAAAGGAAAAATAAACTATATTGAGAGTGCACCTACAAACAAAATAGATCGATCTCTACAAACGAAATAATACCTTCATAAGTAGGCTAAAATAATTTTAAACAACTTCTTTACCTTGCGGAGGCCCGTGAGCCAATCATATGTCCCCAGCGCATAGAGTATACCAGGACATCCTATTTGATTCGTCACTCGCCCCACCACGACGATCTAGTGTTTTGGAATACATCTGGTGGTTCATATGAACCAAGCTGTGTCTATTCGTCCGCCCCCGCCCCCGCGTCGCCCTCCTTTGGTGGCACGGGGGTAACCCTAGCCGCGCCGCCAGACCTCCTATCCCCGTCCTCCATCGCTGCGCCGTCACCGGATGGGGCGCCGGTGAAGCCGCGCCTGCCCTAGGAAGGTGGCGGCGGAGCGATTTTTCTTGTTCGTTTCTCCTCTATCCCGCTGTAGATATCGCGGAGATGATGGCCCTGTCATTTCTGCAGAATGCTGCTAACGCGACACTACGACCAGAGACCCTTCGACGAAATTATGTGCGATGCATTAATCGCAAACGGTGATTTAAAAAAAACTGTCAAAAAAGATGCAAAACGTTTGCGATGACGGATACATCAAACACGGTTCAGATTTTAGTTGCGTGTGCGAAGGCATACGGTTGAGTTCAGTGAACTGTTTGCGATGAGGCAGAACAACAGAAACATGCAACCAGATGAAGGCGTGTGCGATATACGGCATACAGTTCACTCGGATAAACTGTTTTTGATGAGGCGGAACAACAAGAATGGGCAGCCAGATGAAGGTGTGTACGATATATGGCATACAGTTCACTCGGATGAACTGTTTCTGATTAGGCAACACAAAAGAAACGGTCAGCCAGATCAAGGTGTGTGCAATATACAACATACACTTCACACGGATAAACTGTTTGCGATTAGCCACAACAAACAGAAACAGTTAGATAGATCAACATGTGTGCTAGACGGGCACACATTCTAACTAAAAGAAGCGTGTGCGATGGTAATAACGAGAGCGCACGGTTGATGGAACAAGACGTTTGCTGACATCGCCTATTGCCGTGCACCCTATGGTGCAAATGCCACGTACGCGGTCGAGAACGCATGCCCACTTTACGCCTTCCGGTAATCGTACCGCACTTCGAAATATGAACCGTCAATAAATTTCGAACTTGCTTCCCTCCACATTCACAATTACTGTTCACACCGATCAAAACTTGTTCACACCGATCAAAACCTAAACGGTTTTCCACTTAGCAGCGTATTAGTACTCGGTTATAAATACTACTTACTCCAAGATGACTGCACATTCCTCCTCTCAACTACTCATCCACAAAAACAAAAAGTCTTTTCATCATCGTTCCCTTGCATCTGCCATGGCCCGCATGAGTTCTGGGTCGAGAGATCACTACCAGGAAGAGGCGAGCATGGAAGCGGAAGCACGAGAGATGTCCCGCCTCGCCATGAAAGCAGCCGACATGTCCCGCCGCGCGGCTGTAGCATCATAGAGGTCCCGCCGTGCCGCCGAAGCAGCACAAAGGTCCCGCCACGCTGTCGATGCAGTAGACTGGTCCGTCCACACCACGGAAGCAGCAGAGATGTCCCGCCGCATCGCGAATACAGCAGAGATGTCCTCCCGCGCAACGGCGGCATGGGAAAATGTCTCGTGGACAGGCAAGGACTCTCACAGGTGCATGCGCGCTATTGATACGTCTCCAACGTATCTACTTTTCCAAACACTTTTGCCCTTGTTTTGGACTCTAACTTGCATGATTTGAATGAAACTAACCTGGACTGTACGCTGTTTTCAGCAGAACTGCCATGATGTTGTTTTATGTGTAGAAAAGAAAAGTTTTCGGAATGTCCTAAAAATCCACGGAGGCACTTTTTGGAATTAATAAGAATTATTGGGAGAAAGAAATACACCAGGGGTCCCACACCATGTCCACGAGACAGGGGGCGCGTCCCCCCTATAGGGCGCGCCCCCTATCTCGTGGGCCCCCTGGACCTCCACCGACCTCAACTCCAACTCCATATATTCACGTTCGGGGAGAAAAAAATCAAAGGAGAAAGTTTCATCGCGTTTTACGATATGGAGCCGCCGCCAAGCCCTAATCTCTCTCGGGAGAGCTGATCTGGAGTCCATCTGGGGCTCCGGAGAGGGGGATTCGTCACCGTCGTCATCATCAACCATCCTCCATCACCAATTTCATGATGCTCACCGCCGTGCGTGAGTAATTCCATCATAGGCTCGCTGGACGGTGATGGGTTGGATGAGATTTACCATGTAATCAAGTTAGTTTTGTTAGGGTTTGATCTCTAGTATCCACTATCACTACTAGGGAAAAGGCTACTAGCAGCGCGGGTAAATGGCTACTAGTAGCGCGGGTACCCGCGCTACTAGTATCGCGCTACAGCTAAAAGTTAGTAGTAGCGCGGGTCGAACCCTCGCTACTGCTATTATGGACCTGCGCTACTACTAATGACATAGTAGTAGCGTGTCTATAGTGCCAACGCTACTAGTATCCTAAATACTAGTAGCATGGCATTTTATCCCCACGCTACTACTAGCTTATTGGGAATTAAAAAAAATAAAATCAACCAAATTCATTCTAGCACACAGTTTCTGTATCTTCTTTAGTTCCTCATTGTAGCAACAACTCATGTATATTTCCATTCTATCACACAGTTACATAAGCAACTACGTTCCTCATTGTAGCAGCAACTCATGTATAATTCCACTCTATCGCACAGTTACATAAGCAACTACCTACGTAAGTTGTTATGGCCTGATCCGAAAATTGGACCACTTGTCAATGTGCGGCGCCTGCCCGGGCTGAACTTGCGGCCTGCAGCTGCGACGGAACACACTGGATAGCCTCGAAGAGCCACACCTGACTGACGGCAGCCGCCGCCTTGAGTTGCGACGCAGTCACGTCCCTCGCTCTGGCCCTCAGCTCCAACTGGACCGGTCTATGTCGTCCTCGTGCCTCGCCACCACTGGATGGAGGAAGCCATCGTACACATGCCCCGCTCCCCGCACTCTGAAACCCAAGCATCATTAAGATTCAGATTCAGAATTGGCCACATATTGAATCAAGTATATCTGAATGTTGGTCATCTCTCAGGCTCGGGGTGTCTGGTCGACTACTTACCCGTGTGCTGGGGTGACAGAGGTAGAGAACGAGCAGCAGCTTCGCTTCTCTATACATCGGCAGCCACGACACCGTCTAGTCCATGAACCTCTCTACCATCATCGTCGCCACCACATAAGACATGTTGGATCAGTTTTCCTCAATTAAATATAGTAACTGTTATGGAAGCAGTCATGGTGTACATTGTACACTAAAGCAATCGTGGATGACCCGGAGCTCCTCGAGGTCGGAGAAGTCACTACTAGGAAAAACATAGGCAAATCAATCTCGGTGGAACAACATAAGATTGCATTAAGATTTCAGAATTAAACATAGGCGTATCTCATAGTTTAAAACAAAGGCACTCAACAGAAAAGTGCATAAAAGATTCCAAAATAACTCAACAAGGTGCTTCAGCTAGCATCATAGGAGGGGATGTAGATGTATAAAAATTAAGAGAAAACCTTTGGCTAGAACAGCAACACAGCACAGGAGCTACGCTCGATGGCGGAGCTCACTAATCGGTGGAGAAGGTCGAAGTACCAAGTATGTAGCAGCACGACAGAGGAGCACCTATGTTAATGCTTCCCATACAGTTGATTTAACTCTTAGTAGTTCTTACTAAATTTACATAATCTGGGAAAGTGTAACCGACAAAAATGTGAGGCAAATAGAATCTTTAGTTCAGCAGAAGGATCCTACTAGTTCATCTACTAAATTTACATAAACTGAATCTTACTAGCACAATCAGAATACTATGGTTTCTACAAAACTGTACTTTTGAGTACTGTGAGGTGTTTGCCTAAACCAACAACAGTAGTTTCATAAATTTGCTGGGAGCAAAGTCAACAAAATAATTATCATGTGAGGCATAATCAATTGAAAATAAAAATCATGATGACAAGTTTCATGGTTATCATTATTCTTAATAGCATACAAGTCATCACAATAATCATCATAGATAGCAACTTTGTTCTCATAATCAATTGGAACCTCTTCCGAAATAGTGGATTCATCACTAAATAAAGTCATGACCTCTCCAAATCCACTTTCATAATTATCACAATAATATTCAACATCCTCCAAAATAGTGGGATCATTACTTCCTAAAGTTGACACTCTTCCAAACCCACTTTCATCAATATAATCATCATAAATAGGAGGCATGCTTTCATTATAATAAATATTCTCATCAAAACTTGGGGGACAAAAAATATCATCTTCATCAAACATAGCTTCCCCAAGCTTGTGGCTTTGCATATCATTAGCATTGCGGATATTCTAGGAATTCATACTAACAACATTGCAATCATGCTCATCATACAAAGATCTAGTACCAAACATTTTAATGCATTCTTCCTCTAGCAATTGAGCGCAATTTTCCTTTCCATCATTCTCACGAAAGATATTAAAAAGATGAAGCATATGAGGCAAACTCAATTCCATTTTTTTGTAGTTTTCTTTTATAGACTAAACTAGTGATAAAACAAGAAACTAAAAGATTCGATTGCAAGATCTAAAGATATACCTTCAAGCACTCGCCTCCCCGGTAACGGTGCAAGAAAAGAGCTTGATGTCTACTACACAACCTTCTTCTTGTAGACGTTGTTGGGCCTCCAAGTGCAGAGGTTTGTAGGACAGTAGCAAATCTCCCTCAAGTGGATGACCTAAGGTTTATCAATCCGTGGTAGGCGTAGGATATAGATGGTCTCTCTCAAGCAACCCTGCAAGAAAATAACAAAGTGTCTCTTGTGTCCCTAATACACCCAATACAATGGTAAATTGTATAGGTGCACTAGTTCGGCGAAGAGATGGTGATACAAGTGCAATATGGATGGTAGATATAGATTTTTGTAATCTGAAAATATAAAAACAGTAGGGTAACTAATGATAAAAGTGAGCGTAAACGGTATTGCAATGCTAGGAAACAAGGCCTAGGGTTCATACTTTCGCTAGTGCAAGTTCTCTCAACAATAATAACATAATTAGATCATATAACCATCCCTCAACATGCAACAAAGAGTCACTCCAATGTCACAAATAGCAGAGAACAAACGAAGAGATTATGGTAGGGTACGATACCACCTCAAAGCTATTCTTTCTGATCGATCTATTCAAGAGTCCGTAATAAAATAACATGAAGCTATTCTTTTCGTTCAATATATCCTAGAGTTCATACTAGAATAACACCTTAAGATACAAATCAACCAAAACCCTAATGTTACCTAGATATTCCAGTGTCACCTCAAGTATTCGTGGGTATGATTATACGATATGCATCACACAATCTCAGATTCAGCTATTCAAACCAACACAAAGTACTTCAAAGAGTGCCTCAGAGTTTCTAGCAGAGAGTCAATACGAAAACGTGTGCCAACCCCTATGCATAAGTTCACAAGGTGAACCCGCAAGTTGATCACCAAAACATACATCAAGCAGATCACGTGATATCCCATTGTCACCACAGATAAGCACATGCAAGACATACATCAAGTGTTCTCAAATCCTTAAAGACTCAATCCGATAAGATAACTTCAAAGGGAAAACTCAATCCATTACAAGATAGTAGAGGGGGAGAAACATCATAAGATCCAACTACAATAGCAAAGCTCGCGATACATCAAGATCGTGCCATATCTAAAACACGAGAGAGAGAGAGAGAGAGAGAGATCAAACACATAGCTACCAGTACATACCCTCAGCCCCGAGGGTGAACTACCCCCTCCTCGTCATGGAGAGCGTCAGGATGATGAAGATGACCAGCGGTGATGGATTCCCCCTCCGGCAGGGTGCCGGAACAGGGTCCCGATTGGTTTTTGGTGGCTATAGAGGCTTGCGGCGGCAGAACTCCCGATCTATGGTATTCCTGGATGTTTTTAGGGTATATGGATATATATAGGCGAAAGAAGTCGGCCAGGGGAGCCACGAGGGGGCCACGAGGGTGGGGGGCGCACCCGGGGGGTAGGGCGCGCCTCCCTGCCTTGTGGTTTCCCCGAACCTTCCCTGACGTCTACTCCAAGTCTCCTGGATTGCTTCCGTTCCAAAAATAACTGTCCCGATGGTTTCATCCCGTTTGGACTCCAATTGATATTCATTTTCTTCGAGACACTCAAATAGGCAAGAAAACAACAATTTGGACTGGGCCTCCGGTTAATAGGTTAGTTCCGAAAATAATATAAAAGTGTATAATAAAGCCCATAAACATCCAAAACAGATAATATAATAGCATGAATACTTCATAAATTATAGATATGTTGGAGACGTATCAGCAGCCCTTCGCTCGGCGAGGTGGGACTAATCTTTGTACACCATGGGTGGCAGCGCACCACCTTTAGTCCCGGTTGGTGGCTCCAACCACGACTAAAGGGGGGGGGGACCTTTAGTCCCGGTTGGAGCCACCAACCGGGACTAAAGGCCTGCGCTTCCCGCCGCTTGGCCTGGCCAAATTTGACCTTTAGTCCCAGTTGGTGGCTTCAGCTAGGACTAAAGGTCCCTCCTATATATACAACACTTATGAAAATTTCAGTTTCTTCTTCTCTTCTTCGTCTCCTCTGCTTCCATCGACATCGCCGCCGCCCCCCGTCGCCGCCCATGGCTGTCCCCATCACCGCCCTGGTCGCCGCCCCCCGTCGCCTCGCCTCGCCAGCCGTCGCCCGCTGTGAGTCCCTGCCCCGCCATGGCCGCACACACACACACACACACACAAGTTAATTAGATGAATTATTTTTTGTCTTTTAGTTTTTTATACTTTTAGATGAATGTATATATAAATGTTAATTAGATGAATTTTTTAGATGAATGTTAGATGAATTTTTTCGATGAATGTTAGATGAATTTTTTACAAATATATAAATATTAGATGAATTTTTTAGATGAATGTTTTTTTTAGTTTTTTATACTTTTAGTTATAGGAATGTTTGATGAAGTTTAGATATATAAATGTTAATTAGATGAATTTTGACATATGTCAAAGTTTGAATTTTGACATATGCAACATTAATTTGATCATATATCAAAGTTAATTTGATCATATGTCAAAGTTTGAATTTTAACATATGCAAAAATATTTGATCATATGTCAAAGTTTGACTTTTGACGTAGATTTATCAATAATGCCCCCATTATAAATGTGCACAAGTTGATCCAATTTTTTTTCTGATCTCTCATATATATCATGTTGTTTGTCAAAGTATTGAAGAAATCCATGGCTTGATCATTAGTCAGAAGTAACAGGCGTATGATGTTACGAAGCTCTTCAAAGTTGTTTTTGGAATGGAGTTCCAGATAGAATAATTCGCTTTTTGGTACAAATTTCAGCAAAGGCCTTCCAAATAGCGATATTCGGAAGGCTCTTGATGAACTTCGTGCCAAAAACCTGATTATCCTATCCGGGACTTGGTTCCAAAACAACTTAGAGAGCTTCGTACCATTATGCTCCTGTTACTTCCGGCTAATGATGAAGCCATGGTTTTCTTGAATCGTTTCACACTAGACAATGTGACATATATAAGGGTAGATGAGATCAGAAAAAATTTGGACCATTTTCTGCACATTCAGAATGGCGCCATTTTGTTAAATCCCTTAAAGATTAAGAGAATCCGTTATGATTCTGAATCCTGT
Organism: Triticum dicoccoides; assembly: GCF_002162155.2. Lineage (NCBI taxonomy): Eukaryota > Viridiplantae > Streptophyta > Magnoliopsida > Poales > Poaceae > Triticum > Triticum dicoccoides. Next base: position 695,223,420 of record NC_041393.1, read on the forward strand.
TCCTATAGCCAGGGACTAAAGGTTTTCCATGTATATAAGAAATCATAATCCAATCATTTAAAAAATGATACATTTGCATATAGAATTTGTTCTTGACGTCAACCATGCCCGGCCCGCATCCTCGCCGTCGACCCATTCGCGACAACGTCCTACTTCAGAGGAGCCTTGTCCGGGATTGGGCTCCGCCAGGCTGGCACTGGGAGGTCCTACCTTCAGGGGCGCGCCGCTTAGTGAGGAACCCGGCCCCGGGTCCCCTCGTCGACCCGGAGCTCCTTTGGTGGCGTTTGTGTGGGCCACTTTCGGTGCGGAGAGGGAGCCGGCCCGCCGGAGGTGGTACATCGCCGTGTCACGGAGGAGGACGAGCACATCCGTTGCTACATGGCTGTGGTTGGACGTCAGGTTCTCCAATACCTGGCAGATTGTTCGGGGATCTCACCCGAGCTATGATCCTGTGATGGTTCCTTCTCTTTGGGTGTCCACCGCCCGCGCCCCACGAACCGCGAGTGAACTAGATTAGTCGATGGTATTCGATATGTATTAGCTAGCTAGTGATGTATTCAATAATATTCGAGATGATGTATTCGAGATTATATTGTTTGATAATATTCGAGACGATGTATTCGAGATTATATTCGATGATGCATATTATATACTACGATTCAGTTTTTCCTTATTGATTGCATGCAGAGAAGAAGAGGAGGCCATGTTCAACATCATATGCTTCCCTTGCCCAGATGATGAGTTTGAAGAAGACTACGACTCGCAATATCTGAACCCTACCGGTGAGGGTATGATATTTGACGAATACGAACGAATAGATGAAGTAGAGAACTATGATATCGATGACGAAGGAAATCTTGTTCTTGAAATAACAAAGACCGGCAAGGTATATTTATATAAGCAGGCATCTGGTGATCATCACATATTTTAATTGATTTGTATATATATTAACGAATCGATATTTATTCTTTCAGCCCTCCGGATCGAGCAAATATTCTACAGGCAGCAGGATAGTGCGAGGCCTGGCCAAAAAGTTGGAGGATGGCGTAAAATACAACACCGGTACCATCAAATATAATGGCGAACCGCGCGAGCCTAAGAAGAATGCGGGCAAGTTCATTCGTCAGTGCAGAGTTCTTGTGAAGGACCAAATCCCGATCTCCATTTCAGAATGGAAGAAGCCAGCAAAGGAATTTCTAGATCTCACTTTTGTCGACCAAAGAGCAAAAGATCGGCTTTGGGAATCTCTCATGTCACATTTCACGCTACCAGATCATTTCACAGATGCAGATGTGGAGAATGTCAAGAACACTTCTCTTAGGAAGATGGCAATAGAATTCAATAACCACAAGAAAACTATATGGAACAAGTACGTCGAAGGAGGAAACAAGACTCCATAATTCAAAGGAACACTGGAGAAGCAAAGAGATCACTGGGACACTTTCATGAAATTCAAGGAATCGGAACTAGCTCAGGAACGGTCGAGAAAAACAAGATCAATGCCACGAAAAAGATATGGCACCATAAGCTAGGGCCAGGTGGCTACGAGGTGGCCCGGCCTAAGTGGGATCTCACTGAGCAACAGATGAGGGATGCAGGGGTCACACCACTTACATTGAGCTGGCCCCCTAGGGTCAGGACTTGGTTCTATGTGCATGGGGGCACGTTGGACCCAAAGACAGGCGACGTTTTGGAGCGGGCAAGTCCTAAAGAAGCCACCGACAGTTTACTTGTTGCAATAGAAGAGGCACGAACGGGGGTGTTCATGCCCAACAGAGAGAACGAAGAGCTTACGCGCGCCCTGAAGAACCCTGAACACCCGGGAAGAACACGAAAGGCGTTGTTCCATGGTTTGAGGGGTTTAAAGACTGGAATGCCGACTACGGAAGCCGTGCGAGAAAGAAGATGGAGGAGGAGAAGAATAGGAAGTTGGAGGAGGAGCAAAGGAAGTAGGAAGCAGACCGCCTTCAAGGCCTAGAATCAGCGCACAAGAAGTTGGCAGTCGCCTTCCAGGAGCAACAGCAGTAGATCGACTCACTTAGCCAGGAAAGGGGGTCTTAGTAGCGGCAGCAGCTAGAGGATCCAGCATTGGATAGCACCGTCCCATCCATCCCGAGAAGCAGCGTGGGTTCCGCCCCGGGCGATGAGGCACTGATGGATAGATACCCTGTGGATGACATCATGGATAATAGTAATTGTGAGCTACACTTTAAATGAAGAACATATCCATGAAGGTGGCGGACGCCGTTGCTTATGCAAATCCTCCTGAAGCAACCTTCCATTGCAATCCGATTCCAGCTGGCTATGCTCGTGTCGTGGTTGATGAAGTGGTGCCACAATATTCGGGGCTAGAGCTTGACATTCCTGGAGGTGACGACGAGCACACACTACGAGAGGGCATACATCATATCATTCTATGGAGAAAGGATTGCATCTTCTTTCCAAGGCGACCGACACCGCGTCAGCCGGCTCCTCCTCCAAGTTCGCCACCGCGTCAGCAGACTCCAGCTCCTCTGAGTCAGCCACCGCCTCTACAGACTCCTGCTCCTCCAAGTACGCCAATGCGTCAGGCCACTCCTCCTCCTCCAACTCCTGCACAGCGTCAGTCCATTCCTCCTCCTCCAAGTCCGGCACCACGTCATACCAGTCCTCCTTCTCCAAGTCAGGCACTGCGTCAGCAGGCTCCGCCGCCTCAACAAAAGCGAAAGAGAGCCGCCGTAGCTACGGGGGATAGCAGTACAAGTACATGAGGCAAGAGATACCAATTTGGTCCAAGCCTCGTGCCTCTTCCGAAGAGGCCTTACGACCTGACCGAAGAGGAAAACGAAGCCGAATGCAGGGCCCAATTGGACGCCCATTTTGGACCGAAGCCGCCACCGCCGCTGTTGAGGATATAGCTATTGAGTGTAAACCGGCCAGGAGGGCCCGGTTCACCCTCGACTATGTTGAAGCCCATGAAGATCCAGAAGATGGTGTTTACTAATGAAGCTTAGAAGCCCGCAGCCCAAAGGCGGATTAGGGCTCATAATGGTAAACCGCCATGACTATGTAAACTTGTAGTATAAGTTAGGAAAGGAGAGACCGAGCTGGACACTTTGTATGAGTCTGCCTCGGGGCTCTGTAGACCGGCCGGGCGTCAACCTGTGTATATAAAGGGACGATCCGGTGGCGGTTCAGGGACAACAGACAACAACTCGAGACTCAGGCAAGCGTATTTCGCTCCCTGGTCATCGAAACCCAATCAATCCCATCACAACTAGACGTAGGCTTTTACCTTCATCGAAGGGGCCGAACTAGTATAAACTCCCGTGTCCCTTGTCCGGTTTAACCCCTTCAAGCTAACCCATTGCGATGGCTCCACGACTAAGTCCTTTCATGAGGACATCTGACGTGTTAATTCCACGACAGTTGGCGCCCACCGTGGGGCTATCGCACGATGGTGTCGAGTTCTTGAAGGGCTGCTCTGAAGGACTAAAGGGGTACGTGATTGGCCGGGTGACCAAGAGTCGCCGCGGCAAGCTCTACATCGATGACGAAGGATGGGGCCCCGAGGCCGGCTCGATCAAGTACGGGTACCGGGTCCCCTTCGGCGGAGTTCATGTCTTCATCGGCAAGATCGGTGAACCGGGCCCTGAGCCGGACATCTACACCGACCTCGTCGAGACAGCTCAGCGTGCGAGTCCAGCCCGGGTTAAGCCCGCCGCGAAGCGTGTGTTCGTAGGATGTGTCCATGGGATCGGATCTGAACCGGTGTCCGAGGGTGAGACGGCCGTATATTCCGACAGCGAGTCATCCACCGGCTAAACCGAGTCCTTGTACCAGATTCAAAGCGGTGTGTTCGAAGGATATTCCGATGGCAACATTATTCTGGACCTCCTTGAACCGCCAGGTCGGGTTGCTGTTTACATGGCCGGAACACAACCCACATTGCAGTCTTCATCTACCGCAGCAATGAATACCGGATCAGCAGCCGCGGCAGGAGTCCCGGCGCGCCGGCCGGCTCAAGTCCTCTCCGGATTGATGGATGCCTAGGCAACCTTGTAACCACGGCAGTCACCCCGGAGACGCAAGATCAGCACAATGCGGACGTTGCGAAGCTGAAGGACCAAATAGCACAGGCTAAGGAGGACCTGGCAGCTGAGGATACCAGGATGGCTGAAGAATGGGCCGCTTTGGATGCCCAGTCACAGCGGATAAGGCACAATTACCAGCTCATGTTGGATCGGACCGCCTTAGAGGATGTAATGCGAAGGAAGTATCGGTCTCGTCTGCCGCCGGTTTACGAAGGGTTGAATCTCTTTCAAACGCCAGGCGCTGGGCCGAGTAATCCGGCAGCTGCAAACCGGACTGATGCGCCTCGAACCGCTCCGGATCAACTGCGGATAGCAGAGCCACCCCGACGAACAGATAACCCGCCGCAATACGTGTCTACGCCACCGGGTCACTTCTCGAGCCCTCTGGATAACATGATCGCCGCAGCCTCACGCCTGATAGCCATTCCGATGGAGGGTGACTCAATAGCAGCAGTTGAGACGCAGCGGGCGAGAGACCTTCTTCAAACCGCGGTGGTGCAGCAGCAGGCTTATTCATATAGCCGGGATAGAATTCATTCAACCCCTTGCCCGAGCCCAAGTTATAGCAGGCGCATGGATGAACCAGAGGTGTCTAGCAGCGCGCGGCATCGCAATGCTCAAGATGTGGTGGATCATGGCAGGGCACGAAGGGATGCCGCTTTGGGTCGTTATCAACCCGCCCCGGTTCAGCCAGCAGCGTCAGTTGACCGAGGCACCGGGCTTGCCTTCAGCTCCTGGGGAGTGCCGTGCTTTATTCCGGCTCTCCAAAATGTGTGTCTGCCCAAAGATTTCAAGGGTCCACGCAAAGTGCCTAATTGCACGGTGGATCAGCCACCTGAGGCGTGGGTCGAGAGTTATGAGATGGCAATGGAGATGCTGGATGTAGATGAAGCAGCTTGTGCAAAGTACTTCACGATGATGTTGGAGGGAACAGCCCGTACTTGGTTGAAAAATCTGCCAGCTAATTCCATCGAGTCATGGGATCAGTTGAAGGCCCGGTTTATAGCCAATTTTAAAGACACGTGCAAACAGCCCATGTCCATTGTGGATCTGGACGCTTGTGTTCAGGGCGAGAACGAGTCCACCACTCATTGGGTACGCCGGGTTTCAGAAGTTTTGCACTCGTCCGACCGGATTAACGCTGGCCAAGCGATTATCACGCTGGAGCGCAATTGCCGGTTTAAGTCACTGAAGATGAAGTTGGGACGGCTCAAGCGCCACTGCAACGACATGGGAACCCTCATGGCAGCCTTGGTAAGGTATGCCGATTCTGATAATACCAAGGATCCCGATTCTGATAATGAGAAACCGGAGAAGGGAAAGAAGAATGGCGGTGCAAAGGGACAGCAGCACAACCAAGGAGGCCATGGGAATAATGGTAAGCGTAAAGCGGATTCAGATTTTGTGGCTAATGCTAATGTGCAGCGTCGTAAGGGTAAACCGCCCCAGCGCGGCGGGGCGATGAATTTGTAGCGCTTGTTGAATCAGCCCTGTCCAAAGCATGGGACCAAGGAGGCTCCCGCAACGCATCTCTGGAAGGATTGTAACATCATGAAGGAGTTCAAAAACTCTGATCTCTTCCGGTATGATCAGGGTCCGTCGGGCGGTTCAGGTCCAGGTTTTCATGGTGGTGGCGGTTCAAGTTCTGGATTTCAGAATAATCATGGCAACCAGAACAACCAAGGTGGCAATAACCAGCAGAATAATCAAGGGAATCAGTAGCAGTCGGATTACCAGAGTCACCCAAAGCAGTTGAATGGTGGGAGTATCATGTGTTCACCACTAGTCTGTGCAAGCGTGATCAAAAGGTTCACAAGAGGGCGGTTAATGCTGTTGAACCGGCAGTCCCACGTTATTTGCGGTGGTCGGAACAGCCTATTGTGTGGAGTAGAGAGGATCATCCGCTCCGGGTTGACACTCCGGGTCAACTAGCTCTGGTGGTGGCGCCTCAGGTGGGAGGTTATAAGTTCACCAAAGTACTCATGGATGGACGAAGTAGTATCAATATTCTGTATTATGAGACATTCCGCCGCATGGGGTTGACAGATAAGAATCTTAAACCGTCCAACACTGTTTTTCATGGTGTGGTACCAGGTAAATCGGCATATCCAGTAGGTAAGATTGCTTTGGAAGTTGTGTTCGGTGATGAACATGACTCCCGGTCTGAGACATTGACCTTTGAGGTGGTGAGAATCCAGAGCCCGTATCATGCACTGTTTGGGCGACCGGCTTATGTAAAATTCATGGCGAGGCCTTGTTATATTTACTTGCAGCTCAAGATGCCGGGTCATAAAGGGAGTATCGCGGTTCATGGAAGTCGAAAAATCGCTTTGGATTGCGAGGAAAGTGATGCGGCTTATGCTGAGTCGGTTTGTGCTACAGAGGAGCTAAAGTTTTATAAGGAGAATGTTGATCCGGCAGATATGACCCCTCTGAAGAAGCCCACCACTAAGCATGACCCAACCCTGCATTTCAAACCGGCTGATGAGACTAAGCTTGTTGATTTCGTACCTGGCGATTCGTCTAAGCAGTTCAGCATCAGCACCAATGTGGATCCAAAATAGGAAAGCGCGCTCATCGAGTTCATCCGTGAGAACCGGGACATTTTTGCATGGAAGCCTTCTGACGTGCCAGGTGTATCAAGGGAACTCGCTGAGCACACTCTTAATATTGATCCGAAGTTTAAACCGGTCAGCAATTTCTTCGTCGCTTTAATGAAGAAAGACACAAGGAAATTGGTGAGGAGGTAGCCCGCGGCTGTTGGCTGCTGGGTTTATCGTCAGAGTGTTTCATCCTGAATGGTTGGCTAATCTGGTGCTGGTTCTTAAGAAAAACGGCACTTGGCGTATGTGTGTGGACTAGACGGACTTGAATAAGGCTTGCCCGGCCAATCCCTTTGCTCTCCCGCGTATTGATCAGATCATTGATGCGACGGCGGGTTGTGAGCGCCTGAGTTATTTGGATGCTTATTCAGGATATCATCAGATCAAGATGGCAGTTAAGGACCAGGAGAAGACAACCTTCATCACTCCCTTTGGAGCCTTCTGCTATGTTTCTATGCCCTTTGGGCTCAAGAGTGCTCAGGCAACTTATAAGCGTTGTGTGCAAAATTGTCTTCACACGCAGATTGGGCGTAATGTTCATGCCTATGTAGATGACATTGTGGTAAAATCTAGAAAGAAGGAGACATTGATAGCTGATCTCAAGGAGACATTTGACAATCTTCGGGTTTACAAGGTGATGCTTAATCCGGATAAATGTGTCTTTGGTGTTCCGGCAGGCAAGCTTCTCGGTTTTCTTGTGTCCAACAGGGGCATTTAGGCTAATCTGGAAAAGCTTAAGGCAATCACATCCCTGGCCAAGCCGAAGTGTATCAATGATGTTCAGCTTCTTGCAGGTCGGATTGCGGCCCTTAGCCGGTTTATCAGTCGTTTGGGAGAGAAGGCAATTCCTTTGTATCAGATGTTGAAAAAGACGGATGATTTCGTTTGGAGTGACGCAGCCAATGCGGCTTTTGAGGAGCTAAAGCGGCAGTTGGTTGAACCGCCGGTTCTTGCAGCCCCAGTTGATAATGAACCTTTGCTGTTATATGTGGCCGCCAATGCCCGAGCGGTTAGTGTGGCAATTGTGGTTGAGCATAAAGAAGCTGGAAAGGAATATCCGGTTCAGCGACCTGTCTACTACATCAGTGAAGTTCTGATCGAGTCAAAACAACGCTATCCGCATTGGCATAAGTTGGTGTATGGGGTTTTTATGGCCAGTCGAAAGCTCAAGCAATATTTTCAAGGCCATCCCATTACAGTGGTTAGTTCTGCTCCTTTGGGCGATATCATTCATAACAGGGAAGCAACTGGCCGGGTTGCAAAGTGGGCAATCGAGCTTGGTCCACACGGTTTAAAGTATGTACCTCGAACAACCATCAAGTCTCAGGCCCTTGTGGATTTTATCAATGACTAGACTGAGTTGCAAGCACCAGAAGATAAACCGAATAATACATACTGGGCTATTCATTTTGATGGATCCAGGCAGTTGGAAGGCTCGGGGGCTGGAGTAGTCCTTACTTCCCCTCGAGGTGATAAAATTTGCTATGTTCTCCGCTTGATGTTTCCTTGTACTAACAATGGAGCTGAGTATGAAGCTTTACTCCATGGTCTTCGGGTGGCCAAAGAGATGAACTTAAGTCGAGTTCGTTGTTTCGGAAATTCTGATCTGGTGCTCAGCAAGTTTCTGGTACTTGGGATTCTAAGGATCCACTCATGGCGGCTTACAGGCGTGAGGTGGATATTGTGGCGGGTCATTTCAAAGGGTATCAGGTTGAGCATATCGATCGGCGCAAAAATGAAGCAACAGACGCTTTGAGCCGGCTTGGATCTCAGCGTAAACCGGTACCTCCTAACACATTTTTAGATATCTTGCATAACCCGTCTGTTAAGTTGCCTACAGAAGAGGATTCGGTTGTTCCTGATCCGGAGGCTCAGTTGGTGGCTGCTTTACACGTTGTACCGGATTGGACGGTTCCATATCTGGCATATATGAGCCGGGGCGAGCTACCAAATGATAAAGTTCTGGCTCGACAGATAGTCCGGCGATCCAAGTCCATGGTTATTCACAATGGCGAGTTACACCGCTGTAGCGTTTCAGGCGTATTTCAGCGTCGTGTTTCTCCGAAAGAAGGCCAAGAGATCCTACGGGAAATTCATGAAGGGGATTGTGGTCATCATGCCGGTTCAAAGTCCCTGGTTGCAAAAGCTTTTCGTCATGGGTTTTACTGGTTAACAGCTCATGCTGATGCGGAGGATCTGGTAAAGCGATGTGATGCTTGTCAAAAATTTTCACGCAGAGCTCATGTTCCGGCTAAGGAACTACGGATGATTCCTATCACTTGGCCTTTTGCTACTTGGGGGCTTGATATGGTGGGACCCTTTAAACGTTCCCAGGACAAGAAGACCCACCTGTTGGTGGCAGTTGATAAATTCACCAAGTGAGTTGAAGCGGAGCCTGTTAGCAAGTATGATGCAGCTACGGCGGTTCAATTTCTCAAAAAGATCATCTTCCGTTTTGGCTTTCCACACAGCATCATCACGGATAATGGTACCAACCTTTCCAAAGGTGAGATGGAGGATTTCTATCAGAGAGAGCACATCCGGCTTGACCTAGCATCTGTGGCGCACCCTCAATCCAACGGTCAAGCGGAGTGAGCTAATCAAGAAATTTTAAAGGGTCTTAAACCCGGGCTCATGATTCCCTTGAAGCGAACGCTGGGTTGTTGGGTGGAAGAATTACCTTCTGTGTTGTGGAGTATCAACACCACCCCCAATCGATCAACAGGCTACACGCCTTTCTTTATGGTATACGGGGCAGAGGCAGTTCTCCCAAGTGATATACGTCATGATTCGCCCTGGGTTGCTAATTATGTTGAAGCGGATAACGAGCAAGCTCGCCAAGAGGCACTGGACCTGTTAGATGAGAAACGGGATATGACTTTGGCTCGATCGACGGTTTATCAACAAGACCTACAGCGTTATCACAGCCGTCGGGTTAAGACAAGAACCTTTCAAGAAGGTGACTTGGTGCTCCGGCTCATCCAGGATCAGACCGACATGCACAAGTTATCCCCACCTTGGGAAGGACCCTTTGTGGTCATCAAGAATCTGCACAATGGATCATACTACCTCATTGACGTTCGAGACGACTCACGCAACTCTGAGGAGGAGACCCGGCGGCCGTGGAACATAGCTCTCCTCCGGCCTTATTACACTTGAGCCATAGGCTCTTTTTATGTGCATATTTCGACAATGTATATATTATGATCAATAAATAAATCAGCATCCTTGCTCTGAGAGGGGCCTCTGCTGTTTTTTCTCAAATATCCTTTGAGTTACACGGGGGCTTCAGCTGACAAAGCGGAGTACTACCTATTAAACCGGCTATACGCCATAAAGCTTGGGAGCTTCACACCCAAGGGGCCAAAGAGAGTCTGGATGCTTTGCACAACTCAAACATAGGCACCCAATGAGCACAGTTCATCATGTTACTTGGGGGCTCCTTGGTCAAATACCAAGGAGTTTGAATGGACCCTTGTAGCTGGGTATCGACCCACGGCTTGGAAGCCTGGTATATTTACCTAAAACCCCGGGTTAACTTGCCTTCATCAAGTAAGACACTCCTATCCAGGTCATCCTGGCACGGCCCTCCGAACGTTTGACAGTTACTCTCATTGAGACCCTGCACTTATCAAAGTTAAAACGGTGATTGGTTAGTTGGAGGTCCATCTTAAAAGGCTTTGTTAAATGGTTCAACTCAACGGCCTGGCAGCCCACAAAAAGCCTCGAATTTGGGCCTGGCAGCCCCCAAAAAGCCTCGACTACACGGTTTTATTTGCGTCTTGCTGAATTTTATGTTAAACCGATTTTTCTTGGCCTGGTCAGTCCTCTTATTAGCCCGGTATTCTTTAAACCGTCTTGGTTTGCAACTACACGTTGACAGACCTTATTCTTAAACCGGAGTTTATTAACCCGGCCTGGCGTTGACTACCTGTCACCAGCTTGGATTATCTGGTGTGAATCATCACCCGGTATGACTTACTATACGACATCAGTAAATGATGGAGTTATACAAGAAATTCAGATTTGGGTTTTCACCCTTATGACAATCAAAGTTGACAAGCCAACTAAACAGGGATCTTACATCACAGGTATGAATCATTTCATATTTTTACGGTTTCACTACAAGGATCCGGGTCTATTGCAACAAAATCGTTTGTCGCAATACATGCCGTTTCATGGCGATAAGTACCTATTGCCACGAAACGACATTCGTTGGCAGCCGTTGCGACTGGACGCATGGTAATAGGTTATTGCCACGAAAAAGCAATCGTGGCAATAAAGTGTGCTATTGCAACATCCATGTGGGAAGTTGCCACATGTTTTCCCGTGGCAACACTCACTTGATGCCACAATTACATTTGTGGAGATAGCTTTAATGCAACATGTAACGAATTGTGGCGCCTGATATCTCGTGGTGATAGACATTTGTGGCAACAACCTATGCCAACGACGCCCGTTTCGTGGCGCATTACTCTTCTGTGGCAATAGTCAACTGTGGCAATAAGCTATGGCAACAATCCTTGCTTTCATGGCATTAGGCATGTTGCCACGACCCACTACACTTGTGGCAAAAAAACTATGGCAACAATCCTTATTATCGTAGCATTAGGCATGTTGCGACGACTCACTACAATTGTGGCAATAAACTATGGCAACAATCCTTGTTTTCGCGGCATTAGGCATGTTGCCTCGACCCACTACACTTGTGGCATTAACTTATGGCAACAAATATTCCAGTCGTCGTAACAGGAAATTGCAACATACTTGTTTTGGTGGTGATAAATGGGTATCACAACAAGTGAAATGTTTGTAGCGAGAAACTATTGCGACAATTTATAATTTCCGTGGTGATACTCTATTTCAACAAAAATTACTTTGGTGGCGCCAAACAGTTATCGCATCGTGAAATTTTTTGTGGTGCCAAGCTATTGCAACAATATGAGGTGATCCGTTACAACATCCTAGTGCAACAAAATAGGTAGGCGTAGCGATTGAGATTTGACGCAACACTTTTTTTAGTGGTGCTAACATGTGGCAACCGAAAGTGGGTTGTAGCATATTGCAACCGTAAAAGAAAATACATGCATTCAATTACAATATTCAAAACCATACCTATAATATGTAGATTCATAAAGTTCATAATTCTCGTAGCAAATATCCATCAAATGAAACTCCAATGTAATTTAGCCATCCTAATTAATTGCGAAGACTAAACGGTCCCTGATCTAGAGTCCAGGCCAGCTAGTTCTTTGTATCCTGCAATCAAGAAATAAAAAAAGTTCTAGTTAATGAGTCCAACATAACATACGCCATACAATTATTCCAGCCCCATAGTTAAAAAGAACTATCGCCAGAACACAAGTGTAAATGTCTAAAGCATAAGCACAAGTACATCTACTAAAAGGTTCTGCTATTGATTTAAGTTGTGGCTCGATGTATAGTTTCAGTTAAGTTCAAGTCCCTAGCTAGCACATATTCATTTTTTTTAAGTTCTGACTCGATGCAGCAACAACACATGGTGAAAGAGAAGATGCAGCTAGCTAATTATGAATGCCAATGACGTATAAAATGCAAGTGAACATGAAGAGAAAGTACGGTTGTGACTTACCATTGCTTTAAACATTCGAGAATTCCTTGCTGCAGCTTGTATGAGCGCATTTGAAGAAATAATAATTGGCCTTGAACCTAGAGTCTTATTAGGACTAGATCTCTATAAAAGAGTATTTTGCAAGTTTGGGTTACTATTTTCTTTGTCAATCCTTAGGCACCTGTAAATACAAGTGCACTTTAGCAATGCAAGTAAGCAACATAAATCTTACAAGATCGCAAGCATATGACTGTAATCACCTGTTGGGTTCCCATCTGTTGGCAATGCTACAAACTTTGTCATCATGTTTTTTCAAATTCCAGTCTTGATGTTTGCTCCTCTTCCAACAATCTTTCCCTTTCAGCACGCTCTTCTTTTAACCTCTCCTCAAGTGTTCACTCTCAGCACGCTCCAACTTAATCCTCTCTTGTGTGTTTGCATGTTCAGCTTGTAGTTGATCTTGTAATTCGTTGACCTGCTGGCTGAGCTCAGAGTTTTGCTGTTGGGTGGCTGCTGTAGGCTTGCTCTTCAATCTGGATACGAAACCTTTGAGAACCAGTTGAAGGTTTGGCCATGTATCCGTACCCACGAGGCTGCCATGACTTGCATTTCAGAGTGTCTTTGTATGAGGTCTGGAAAATATTGTTTTTCTGCTCACTTGAAAGTGGACCTTCAGTTTCAGTTTCTTTGTTTTGAACCTCTTGACGTGTTTTGTTCTAAAAATGAAAATAACAATTATAGGTACGGCATCAATATTGACACTATATAAAAGATGAAACAAGAATAGCACGATCCAACGCATCAATAATCCCAGCTGATGATGAAAAACACCGAATGCACATCATTGAATAACTATAGAATAACCAAAAGTCAGTGTACTTACGTAAACTTTCTAGGACTCTGTGTTAGACCATGTTCCGTCGTTCGTGTGGGTGAGTTCCAAGTTTCTCTGCAAGTAATATAACAATGAGATGCTTGAAACACGAAACCATATTTAGCAGTGAGGCATACATATTTAGTTAGACTCATACCTTCTCAAAGCTTACTTGCGAGTAAGATTTTGATCCAATTTTGTGTTTTGTCTTCTGTTTCTTACGGTTATCGCCGTTCTTTTGGCTGCGTTCCTATCAATTCATTGAAACCAAATATAACTAGTCAGACAAGCCATTGTAGAAGCTGAAGATATTGTACTGAGTTTGTACCCAAATAGTGTAGTACAGTGTGGGCTGTGTGCGTGCACGGGTATGGATACAGTGTGGTCTTTTTTTGTGTAAGTGAACATCAAAAGAGCAGAGCTAGCATGTGTTGGTGGTTCAGTGGAAAAAAGGGCATTTGTTGCCTTGAACACACACCCGAGGCTAGCTGCTCTGCTTCTTCTCTGTTCTGGCCCTGAGTCCACATTATATCTAGCAGCTTCAGTGTGAGACCAAACAACCAAATATAAAAGAGGGAGAGCAGGAGACGCCCAACAATATTGACATTCTCTCAATAAGACTTAGTACATTGGCAATAGTTTCTGAAAAATTGGGAATGAACAATTATTGCAAAAAAGGAGGGAAAATACGACGATGGAGCGACTTATTGCAACATTATTAGACTATACACAAAGTCTCCCGTCTCCAGTCTTGTGGCTATCCACATTTGATAAAGTCAAGTAAATGAACTGAATTCTCAACTTCAGAATACCCCCGTACATAGAACTAAAAAAAATCTAAAGAAGATACCGCCTAAAAGCACAATTTTTGCAATAGTTAACCCGAGATTTAAAATTTACTACATCTATACATCATACTCTACCTTTGAGCTGGAGCTGAGGTCAGTGGCTGATCAGATTAGCATGGATGATGCTAGGTGTAAAGCTCGAGCCTAGCGCAGCGTCGCCCATCCACTGTGGTTCGTCGAGTGATCGCGTGTCAGCGTGACGCTACAACACCTAAGGGCATTGACGCCTTGATGCCCAGCCACACCAAACCTACCCAAAAGGCTACAGCCCACGAGGCTACACCAAGGCCTGGCCACGTCTGAACAAGACCTGGCCTACCCATGAACCAGTTCCGAACAAGGCCGCCGTGGGATTGTCTCTGTACCTGATGCACCGCTGTCAGCCTAACCTGGTGCACGGCCAAACAACTCTACACAATCGTTTCAAGATATCAACATCGACCCTGATGCCTGTGCATCAGGGAGGCTCCTAGTAGCTCCGCCCCTGCTGTGAACATCATACTGCAATTAAATACACTATGTAGGTTCAGCCAATTGAAGCAGGATATGAGGCAGATGTACAACGCTCGCTAATTGTAACCAAAAACACTATGAGACTGATCCCATCAGCCAATTGAAGTAGGATATGAGGAGTATGGAATACCCAAAAAACACTGATCTACATCGCTTGCTATCGAGGTTCAGGGATGCGGCAGAGATGGTAGGATACCGAGTCTAATCTAAAGATTCAGACTGAACCAAAGGGAAAAGAAGTGAGCTGACAGATTGGGGGACAAGCAAGATGGGGGAAGACACACCTTGAAGGTGTGGCGTGGCTTGCAGCCCATGAGCTGGAGCGCGCTCTGCGGGATGGGGCGCGTGCAGGGGAAGCTGCTCCTCTGGCGGTCGTCGGTGACGACACTGCATAGCGGCGGCCATGTCGTCCCCTGCCCTGACTAGTTCTACGACCAAGAGGCGAGCAGAGGAGAGAAGGGACGAAGAGAGCGGCGCGTCGAGGAGGAGGAGCTCGTGGGGGAGGGGGGTTTGAGCCCGGGCGGGCATTGTCGCGGCGTGCAACACCGAGGTGTGTCGTGCTTGGTCCAGACTCCAAACACGGGATTAATGGGAAAGGAGATGAGACGGGAACTCCGTCGGCGCCGACGCCAGACCGCATCGCTGCTGCCGCCGGCATGGCCGAGGACACGGAGACGCGGCCCACATCGGCGGGCGCAGAGGAGATGGGGGAGGGCGAGATCGAGGAGGAGCGGAGGTTCCAGGAAGGGAGGAGATCGGGTGGAATAACCTGACGCCGTGCAGCTGACTGGAGTGTGGTTCGCTGTGTTGACGCCGTCATGACGCCGGCAGCACAGAGAAAGCAGGGGCGAGAGCTCAGATCCAATCTCCCGTGAAAGACATCGTGGTGTGGTTCTGTTATGAGGGTATTTAGCGGGAAGGTTAATATAAGCTATTTTTTTTTGGAACAAAGACTCTAATTTGGGACCTATTAGCGGGAGGTTAAAAAATATTGGCGCAAACAACATTACACCTAAATTAGGTGGTGGAAAAGTAATTATTTTTGTTCTAAAAAAGTAATTATTTTTTGAGGGAATGTTCTAGTTTGTAAATCGATTTTGAGATGGAGGGAATACTAAATTTTGTTTGTAAAAAGTAATATCATGGTTAAAAAACCACCAAATTCGAGAATCGTGGAGGGGCGATCTGGCGCCCTCCCATGTAACGTTCTCGTCATCGATATTTGTATAGTCGTCGCTGTTTGAGGAAGCCAATTAACAAACGAAAAAGAGTTTCCCCTCTTTATATTATAAAGCAACCATCACATACATCGAAGCAACCGATACAAACACACGCCACACACACCCGAGGCAAGACGAATGTCGGACACCGACACACAACCTCAACGACTACCAAGCACCTATAAGATGTGCAAAAAATGAATCCGCTTAGAGTGGATGGAGACCACCAGCACGAGGAGCGATCATCAGGAAAGATGTGCGACGGACACGTTGGACCGAGGACTCAAAGACGATGCCTCTAGGAAGGGCACGACCACGAACATCGTCATCGTCTGATCCGAAGATCAAGTTTTCACCCGGAGTAAGACAGGAGTGGGAGCACCACAACAAAAGCGTGCAAGGAGGAACACGATGTCCACGGACGCCGACACCGTCGACCAGTGCACGCACTGGGTAGGTGATGTACCATGGTGCTTCAACCCCTCTGCTGTAAGCCCGGTCCGCCAACCACCCGCAGCCAATTAAGAAGGTATATATATATATATATATATATATATATATATATATATATATATATATATATATATATATATATAATGTATGCCTTGGTCAACTATTGGTCAAAGCAGCAAAAATACTGATGGGATGGGTTAATGAGGCGGTCGATCTATGTCAGTCTCGATCTCATATTCCAATGGGGTGATCTCAGCATCTTTTATTTTAGCGGACAATTCTTGGAGGGTTTGTCCACGCTAGAGTAGGTCCAACATAATTATGTTGGTTTTGTTCAAACCATAACCATAGAGATTCAACTATGTAAATTAAACAACCAAACCAATTTAGTTTTGAGATTTATTGTGTTAGAGACGTGTTGTTCCATCATGGATCTACACTTAGGTTGGGATATGTCAAATATTTGTGCCTTGGTCAACTGTTGGTCAAAGCAGCAAAAATTTGACTAGTTTTGAACTACAGTTCACAGAAATCTTATGCGACCCTCACTTTAAAACTATTAGGTTATACTCTTGTCTCGAAACATAAGTACTGATGGGATGGTTTGATGAGACGCTCGATCTATGTCAGTCTCGATCTCACATTCCGATCTTGAGATGGGGTGATCTCAGCATCTTTCATCTTACTGGTCAATCCGTGGAGGGTTCGTCCACGCCAGCCAGAGTAGGTCCAACATAATTATGTTGCTTTTGTTCAAACGATAACCATGGAGATTCAATTATGTAAATTAAACAACCAAACCGCCTTACCAATCCTGGGTTGTGCCTTACCCATCCCCGCCAGCGCCATGCCGCGCCTCGCACATCCCCAGCCGACAAGCATGCTTGCCCCGACGCCCGCCATGCTTCCCCGCGCTCGCTGCTATCGGCACCGCCAGCGCCATGCGGCGTCGATGCTCCTGCAGGTCAGCGCGGCATCGAGGCTGCGGTGGTAGCTGCGGGCGCGGGGCGGCACCTCGCGCTTGGCTACTTGCGCTCGGGGTGTCGGGGAGCATGGCGACTAGGCTCGGTGGCGCACAGTGGCGTGAGCTCGGAGCTCCGGGCAGCAGGACGTGACCCTGACACCCAAATCCGGACTAGGTGGCGCGAGCACTAGCGGGCACGAGCGGGGAGCACGAGCTTCGTCGCGGATTGAGAGCATCGCGGAGGCGGGTGCGGGAAGCTTCTCTCAAGCGAGCTGCTGCTGTCGGGCGAGTAGCACGGCGGAGTTGCGGGACGGGAGTAGCGGCGACCGAGCGGAGGCAGCACTCATTGGGCGCACCGGCCGACCTACTACGTGTTTGACGAAATGCCGAGGCGGACATGTCAAAAAATGGGTCCGGATCGAGGAAGCTCCAACAAGCCCTCTTCGATGGCGGATCGATGAAGGCTAAATTGGCGAAGAACCCACACGTTCTGACCGATTCCTCATCGACGGTGGAATCAGAGGATGCGGAAGCTGTCGCCGCTGGAGGGTGGAGGAAGCACTGTCTTGCCCTCTCCGCTGGCGGATCGAGGAACCGCCAAGATGTCGTCTCCGCTAGCAGGTCGAAGAAATGCCGTAATGCCGTCTCCGGTGACGGATCGGGAAACCGGCAAGGCGCTGTCACCGCTAGCGGGTCAAGGAAGTGTCGTCATGCCGTCTTCGGTGACGGATCGGGAGACCAGCAAGACGTTGTCGCCGCTAGTGGGTCGAGGAAGCGTCGTCATGCCGTCTGTAGTGGCGGATCAGGAAACCGACAAGACGCCGTCTTTGTTGGCAGGGCGAGGAAGCGTTATCGAGGAAGTGCCAAGACATCATCGAAGCTACCTTTCATCTGAAATATCAAAATGAATATGGTTGTACCAACTGAACTTTTATTTGGAAAATCGATTCAACATCTGTTAAGATACAGTATGTGCCCTGAGCTGGTAAGAGATAACAAAGCTATTGTAGCCCTCAAAACAATGGTGATTCAGAGTGGATGAACTGAATACTCTTACTGAATCTCTTGGTGTGCAAATCTAATGTATATTGGTCTGATTGCACCATGAACACAATTATTTGTAGAATACTACTCATGAAACTGAAACAACTTCTTTGTTTGCATCATCAAGTTCTTATTTCCAATGAAAGTCCTGTATTATGACGAAATCCTCTTCTTGTAATTTCAGGAGTTACGTAAGCATAAAAAAAACTACTCCCTCTGTCCCATAATGTAAGACATTTTTTGACACTACACAAATGTCAAAAAATGTCCCATAATCCTCTTCTTGTTTTTTTAGGAGTACCTCAGATCCTCAAAAGAAAATAAACTAGCCCTTTATGGACAGGTTCCATACCTCAACTCGTACCTGATCCCCTGTTCCGCCGCCGCCCTACCCGAGCGCTGGCCGCATCCAGCAACCACATCATGGCGGCGCGACGAAGCAGCCCGCGCTGGCGCCTCCCTGCCGCTCCCCTCTCCCTCTAAACTTGCTCCGCCACCCGCCCATCGGCGCCTTCCGCCCGTCGGCCTCCTCCTCCATGGATCTCGGCTGGTCGATCCTGCCCGTGGGCGCGTGGCTGGACCGCCCAACATCTCAACTCTGATGCCAACCGGCTCTGCTCCGGCTCTTCCGACATCCTGCTCGCCTGCCCGGGACTGGCTTGCCTGCCTCCCGTGCGACCTACTACCTTGTCACACCCTAGCTAGTCATGCATTAGAGTGTTGCATCATGTTTACTCTTTCATCAGAAACTTGAAATGGGGATGACAGAACCCCCAGTCCCCTCTGAAACCAACTAGGGTTTACTAAAATAATTTTCAATGAACCTGAAATGCCCTTCTAAAATGCCCATCATTTTTGTCTTGGTTCAGAACCTCTGCCAAAAGTGGTGCACATTTTCCTAGGCCATCTTAGGGTTTTTGAATTAATTCATAAATATTTGAATTTGAGCATTTAAAATTATATAAATATTTAAATGCTCAAATACCTCCAAACTAAAATGTTTCATGTTGGAAATAATCCAACTATGGACCAGGAGTAATTTGGTGATTTTTGAAGTTGCCTAGGTATTTTATTAAATTCAACAAAGTTGCAGATATATTAAATAAAAACAGAAACAGAAAAAAAGGGGAAAACTTACCTGGCGCCACCGCAGGCCCACCAGCCAGCCCACCTGGCCGGCCCAGCCCAGCACCGCGCCAGCGAGCTGCTTCCGGCCAGGCAGGCAGGCAGGTGCTCGACGGCGAGCACCGCAGCGCGCCACGCAGCTGCTCGCCGCCTCGCCGCCTCCCTCGCCCGGCTAACGCCGTGGATCAGCCTCCCTCTCTCCCCCGAACCCCCCAGACACCCCCTCTCCTCTCCAGTTCCTCCCCCTCGCACGCCCCAGCCATGGCCGACGCCATCGCCGCCACCCCCTCGCCGTAGCCACGCCCTCCGACCACCCCACGCCGTGCCACCGTGTCCAGGAGCTCCGCCGCTGTCCACTTCATCGAGCAGCCGAGCCCCGAGCGCTCGC
>NC_041393.1:695243541-695277631 GCF_002162155.2 Triticum dicoccoides
GCCACCCCCTCGCCGTAGCCACGCCCTCCGACCACCCCACGCCGTCTCACCGTGTCCAGGAGCTCCGCCGCTGTCCACTTCATCGAGCAGCCGAGCCCCGAGCGCTCGCAACGCCCGAGACCACCGCACCGACCTCGCCCGAGCTCACCATCGCCGGAGATCCCCTTCAACACCATCGTCACTCCGGTCCATCTCCGGCCGCACCAAGGACTCCGTCGCACTCACTGTGAGCTTAGCCATCTTCCCCTCCCTTCCGTTCTTGCTCCCGAGCCGTGTAGCAACCTCCCGGAGCTCAACCGCACCCACCGTCATGGAGCTCGTCGCCGACGTGCTCCCGGTCATCCTCCGGCCACAAGATGGTGTCCATCTTACTCACCAAGTCCCGCAGCACCTAGCTAGCTACTCCACGAGCCTCACCGAACCCTCTAGCGCCAAGTTCACCTCCGACCGAACCCCGGTGGCCGCCAAAGTCGTCGCCGGCGCCAACTCCGGCCACCCCGACCTCAACGGACTCCGCCAAGAGCTGCGGTTTGTCCTCAGCTTCCCTCCGGTGGTCTCCGCGGCCCATTTGGTGGCCGAAATGGCCAAAACCACTTCCGCCGCCGCGTCGGGCTCGCCGGCGGCTAAACGCCGGTGCAGCCGACCCGGGTTTGACCACGGGTGGGCCCTGGTTGACTCCCCTGAGTCAATGACAGGTGGGGCCCAGCCCTGTTAATTAAACAGGATTAGTTTTAATTAAGTTTTAATTAAAATAATCACCCTGACATGCGGGACCCACTGTCAGGTTTGACCCAGACCAGTTCCGTTGACCTGCTGATGTCACACTGACGTCAGGCTGACGCAGTAATTGATTTCTGGATTTAATTTAAATCAGGAAATTCCAGAATATTATTTAAACTTCAAAAATTCATAACTTTTATTCTGTAACTCCAAATTGGACAAATTATATATGAAAAATGATCAGAAAAATCCAATCTACCCATCTGTACTATTTTCATGCATGATCAAACAAGTTAAATTGATGTTTTTAACAGAACAAGGAAAAGCACTTTAAAAGGCCATGTTTGAGTTTGTAATTTGAATCTTTGATTCAAATTTGTTCAAACCCTTCTGGTTTTAGTTGCATTAGCCCAACACACTCATATTGCCATGTTTCATGCATGCATCATATTGTTGCACATTGTTTGGTGATGGTTGTGTATCGGTGTCCTTGCGACAGGTTCTGCCTCCGAGGAGTACCGTGATTACCCTAACGAAGAACCGTATCAGTGCATCGAACCATCAGGCAAGCAACCAACCATTTGATCATATCGATACAATCCCATGTTCTCACTCCTGCTCTCTTTTACTGCATTAAGACAACGCGTTTCAAACTGCTGTGTGCTACGGTAGTTGAACCCATTTCCTCTGCATGACCTGTCATTGCCACAGTAACTAGATGAAACCCACTAGCATGTGTAGGAGTTGTTTGAGCCATATGTGTGTGTTGTTCCTACCTTGCTATGCCTGCTATGCTTAGAGTCGTGTCAGGTCTGGTTCATCTGGGTGATGGGCTAGAGTGAAATGTTTATGTCGGTAATGAGAGTGGTGTGGTGAACACGATTTGGTAAAGGTATCGATGAGAGGCCATGTAGGAGTACATGGTGGGTTGTTTCATTGAAGCCGACCTTAAGCACTGAGATCTGTATGCGTGATTTAAGATACAGCTACTACCATGCATTGGGCCCTGAAATATGACCCCGCTCGACTTCTTATTCACCCTAGCTCTCTGTCCAGGAGTTGCAAGTAGTTTCTGGTGTTTGTAGCCTACTGGAGGCCGTGGACAGCGCTGACCGTAGGGGTGGGCTGTGATGCGGTAGGTACGTGGCACGGTGTACCGAATACCCGTTAGGTATCTCGGGAACCCTGTTCACATCGTTCGGGGCCGTATGGGAAACCTCGGCCGGACTTCCTGCGGATGGAACCTGAATAGGCGATAAACCTGGACTAGAGGCTTAAGTGTTTAGGTAGGTCGTGGTCTACACCCACGTCGGCTTTCGCTTGAAGTCTGCCGAGCACATGTCGTGTGCAGACGCTAAGTGGTGGAAACATGTATGAAGAAGTACACCCCTGCAGGGTTATCATAATCTATTCGAATAGCCGCGTCCGCGGTAAAGAACTACTTGGTTGCCTATACAGTTCATAGACAAGTAAATGGAAACTGTTAAAAGCCTCAAGATAAGCGTGAGTGCCGAGGATGGCTCTTCCGTAGGAAGACGGAGGCGACTCCTCGGTAGTGTATTGAAGTGGTGAGTAGTGGACTCGTGTGCGCAAAACCATTTCAAGTTGGAGTATCGTAGGATAGTCTAGCCAAGAGTCAAAGCTGGCTTGCTGCAATAACTCCACCAACCCTTCTTGATAACATGCATGTATGTAGGATCTGATGTAAGTCTTGCTGAGTACCTTTGTACTCATGTTGCTATAATCTACATTTTACAGAAGACGCTGCAACCCCTTCTGATGGGTTCTATGTAGACGTTGACATCAACGAGTAGGCTAAAGACCCAGGTGGTGACCCTGAGCTTGTGAAGGACCACGTAGTATAGCTAGGCTTTCCAAGCCTCTTTTATTTTATTAGTTGTCTGTACTCAGACAAGTTACTTCCGCTGCCGGTTTGTATGACTGTATGACTTGTATGATGGGTCGTGAGACCCGTACCTTTGTGTATGTTATGTATGGCTCCCTGAGCCTTAAATAAAGTACTTGTGTCGTAGAGTCATGTTGTGATGCTTCGTTGTATTTGCACATATCGAGCATATTGTGTGTATGATTGAAATGCTTGGTATGTGTGGGATCTGACTATCTAGTTGTTTATCTTCAGTAGCCTCTCTTACCGGGAAATGTCTCCTAGTGTTACCGCTGAGCCATGGTAGCTTGCTACTGCTCTGGAACACTTAGGCTGGCCGGCATGTGTCCTTCTTCGTTCCTGTGTCTGTCCCTTCGTGGAAATGTCACGCTTTGAGTACCGGAGTCCTGTTAGCCCGCTACAGCCCGGTTTACCGGAGTCCTGCTAGCCCAGTGCTACAGCCCGGACCCACTTGCTGATGACCGACACGTTCGAAGCTGGGTCATGGATGCCTGTCCCTGTAAGTCTGTGCCACTTTGGGTTTACGACTAGTCATGTCAGCCCGGGCTCTTTATCATATGGATGCTAGCGACACCATCATATACGTGAGCCAAAAGGCGCAAACGGTCCCGGGCAGAGGTAAGGCGACACCCGTGGGGATACCGTGCGTGAGGCCGCAAAGTGATATGAGGTGTTACCGGCTAGATCGATGTGACATCGAGTCGGGGTCCTGACATACCTCCACAACAACAAAAGTATGATGGGGAGTGATCTGCGCCGGCGCACCGGCCCAACTGTTGGGCCGGTCCAGCCCCAGCCGTCAGATCTGGTCCCCCCTGCACCGTCAGATCCGTTCCTTTCCTTACCTCCTTCTTTAACCCCCCGCACGAGAAAAGGACGGGCCCCCTCATGCTCGTTGACGCCCCAACACGAGCCGACCGCCTCGCCTCGCCTCCTCACCACCAGTCGCCCCCGCCGTCGGTCGCCTACGGTCGCCGCCCTCGCCGCTGGTCGCCTGCCCTCACCTATATTGCTTCGTGTGTTCCTGAAACCTCCATGGATGCAGCAGCGTGCGGCCATGGTTACGGCCGGTCGAGGTTGCAGCCCGCCGCGAGCCCGTAGCAGCTCGCCGGCGACTAGGTTGCAGCACCCGCCCCTGCCCCCCCCCCTTCCCCCCCGTGCTGGATCTCGCCGCCGGAATTCACAGAAACCCACCACCGGCATCTGGCCGTCGTGAGAAAATGGATGTAGCAAAAACTGTGGACGGTAGTAGCAAAAAACCACATGGTTGAAGCAAAAATGTCAATCCATATCTAGTTGAAGCTTTTTCTAAAGCCGGATGTAGCTTTTCTGTTTGCTGGATGTAGCATTTTCCAGTACTGGTTGCAGCTCTGATGCATGTCCATCAAAACTCATTCTTTCAGTATTGGTTGTAGCAAATCACCTCGCCGGTTCCAGCAAAATGAACATCGTGGTTCCAACATTTTCCGTTGCCGGTTCCAACATCTAGCGAGAGCGGGTTGCAGCATCTGTGGGCGCGTGGTCACCGCGGTCACCACCTCGTAGTAGCAAAAAATCATGCCGGTTCCAGCATCTAGCTAGAGCGGTTGCAGCATCTGCAAGTGTGGTCACCGCGGTCGCCGTCCGTAGTAGCAAAAAATTATGCCCGTTGCAGCACTATGTCTCACCGGTCGTAGCATATTTGGACGCCGGTTGTAGCACCGCTTGCTTGTCAGATGCATCCCGGTGCTTGGCCTCATCGCGCGCGGCCATGGCGAAGGGAGCGGGCATGGTGACGGGCGCATCCATGGCGACTTCCAACTCCGGCTCGCCAGGCGCGGAAGGAACCTGCAGCCGAGGGGGGAGGGTGGCCAGCGGGAAAGAAGGGGCGGTGGGATCTGAAGGAGGAAGAAGGGGATCGGGAGAAGCGCGAGGCGTGCGATGCGCTTCGATCGAGTGGCCCGCACGGGACCGGCGGAACGGTTCGGCCGGCGCACCATTTCTAAACACTTCCCAAGTATGATTATTCCCCTTGTTTCCCTCTGTATTTTTCATTGCAAGTGCAGCAAAGTGCAGCAAATTTGGATTTTGCTGTGTTTGTGAAGAGCCATACCCTTTTACCGAAAAATTGCTGCTGATTGCTTACCTATTTGCTGCTGAAATCTCGAAGTAGTAGACTAATTTTCCCTTGCTTGCTGTTTTATTGGTATGTAGAACCACACATTTGTGGAGGTCAGTAGCATAAAGATATGCTATGTTCTTTAGCATTAGTTGTTAAATTTAGGTGATGTATGCACTGCGAGAAAATGGCACTGTGTCAAGGTTTGCTGGAGGACAGTACGCCTGTAGGTTCTCCAACAGCCATAAGTATGTTGTACTCAGGGTAAGCAACACCAGCATATATACTTATCAATTCACCATTAGTCGATGAATATCTTGTTATTTATTTTGATCGTTTAACCATGCTGACAAAGAGAACTAGCTTGATGCTTTCTGCATTGCGATGCATCCCTCTTGTACTTAACCGAGTCTAAATATCAAATGTCATATCCTCATATTTGATACACGCTACATTTGTTTTATACTTGTTGTCTTGGATATGATCAAACATGTTTAAGCTTGCTGATTTGCTTCTCTTTGCTTGGTGATCACTACTAGTTATTGGCAGGAGCTCAACTAGGAATTATTGATGACTGAGGAAGAGTGGCAGTGCAGCATGTTTAGCCTTTACCTGAGCAATTACACTTCCACTTGTTGTCTGCCAAATTTGTTTAGAGCCCAAATCATTGATGCCGCGACCAGGTTCCAATTTTTCATCACGGATCACTACTGTTATATTTATGTTACCAAGAGTCGGCAGTACAGTCAAGGAAATAGCATGACTGAAGTAGATAGAAAATAGGCAATCCCTGAACTAGATAGGTAATATTCTGTCTGTTTCAAGTCTGTATGGTTTGCTGAAGAAAGTAGGCAATCCCTGAAATAGATAGGTAATAGTATTATGTCTGTTTGAACTTCGTATGGTTGCTAAAGAACTCAGTATGGCGTCTGAAGAATATTGGTTACAGTTTCAAGTAGTGGCTCATGTCTTATTGCCATTTCAAAATACGTGATTCTACACAAGTTCAGTGAAAATCAGCCCGTTTTGTATTCCTGCTCATGAACTCCATATGTGGAAAACAGCATGAAGAAGATGATTCTCATTTGTTATGTGCTCCCTTTGATTATACACTTCTCTCCTCGTGTACTCATTTTGTTATATATACTTGGGATACTTACGGAATACTTTCTGCCATTGTAGGTACAAAAAGAAAATTACTCACCATTGAAATGAGAAATAAATGGCTTTCTTCGCAACTGTGCCTGACAAATATAGAAATTCGTAAGAAACTGATCTCTTCTGCACTGTACATGAGGCAATACACAAGCTGATCTCATGAGGCGAAATGCACGCTGAATCCTGGCTGATATGTGCATAGTTCAGTTGAGTAGCACCCTGTTTTTTCCCAATGTATTTGACTTGATACTTACTCGAGTTTTGGTAGACATACTTCAAAAATTGTTTTCTAATTTCAAAAAATGTTCTAGCTTGTCCAATTTTGTTCACATATTCAAAAAATGTTCATGCTTTTTCAACTTTTAAAAAAATGCGTTTTGAACAAATTGTTCGTAATTCCAAAAAATGTTCGTGTTTCAAAAAAATTGTTCGTAATTTTGATAAATATTTTGTGTTTTCAAATTTTGTGCACAACTTTAGAAAATATTCAGGTATTTCAAATCATGTTCCAGCTTTTCCAAAAAAAAATCACATATTCAAATATATATGCTGCAGTACACGTACAGGAAATAACATGCAAGGAAAATATCCCACAATAGAGAGTTCTTAAATACAATCGCGATGCAGTCATTCAGTCCGATGGTTAGCAGCGCTTCTTGAGTATAGGGACGTCGTAGGTTCCATTCCTCGTCGCGTAATTTCCGGTTTTGCGATTTTTTACCGCTGTATACACACCTCGGGGTCCTTATAGTGGGCCGGTCCAGTCGGACGTTTCCTGTTTGCGTCGCGCTGGCTATTCGCCGCAGAATGCGGCACATAGGACCTCCCGTCAGAATCGGCGAAGGAAGTTGAGGGAACTGGCCGGCCCGGTTGGAGCTAGCGAATCCAGGCACATAACAAAAAAAAAAAAATCACCAGAAAGCTGTTACGCCAGAAAGAGAGCTCGAACACATTATCTCCGGCTAGTGTATAGCTCGTCCAAACCAATAGACCAGACATATCCTAGTGGTAGATTTTCGGCGCCCAACTTTAAGAACCAATATATATCGCCTGATCAATTAAACTACTACTTTATACAACAGCAGATCCGTTTCTTGGGGAAAATGAACAGTTTTTCTTAATTTTTTTCATAACGTTTGAAATCTTGATATTTTTTAGAAATTGGATCAAATTTTTAAAAATGTCAACATTTATTGAAAACAAGAACAAAAAATTTGAAATTTCAAATGATGAATTTTTTTAAATATACATTGAACATTTTTTGACATACGCTGAACAATTTTTAAATACACACTGAACATTTTTAATGTACGCAGAACAAATATTTAAATACACATTGAACATTTTGGTGATATACGTTGAACAATATTTAAATACTCATTGAACATTCTTGTGAATATATGTTGAACAATTTCAAAATACACAATGAACATTTTCTCAAATATACAATGAACATGTTTGTATATAAATATGCAATGAAATGTGTATAATATACGAAAAAGAAAGACGGAAAAGAAAATGAAACAGAAAAACAGAAATGAAAGAAAAAGGAAAAAGAAGAAAAAGCAGCCGATCGTGGCCGGCCCAAACTGGGGCATCGGGTGTCCAGGCTTCAGCGGAGCCACGTCCTTTTGACGCCTGCGGGCGTCAAATAGGATCCGCCAAGGAAGTTTTCTTACCTTTGTCACAGCTTTTCTTAGGCGAGGGAATCTTGTATGTTATACATTTTTATTAACAGCACATAAATACGTACAATCACGGTGAGAGAATCCTGGACGCTATACATTTTTATTAACATCACATAAATGCATACAATCACATCAAGCAAGATACAGAAAAATTAGGAAGGGAGAGAGTATGAGGATTTGCTGCCCAGTGCTCATGACTCACCTTGGTGAGAAGGGCAGTGAGCTTGTTGTCTTTCCGGTGCCGAGGACGACCTTGCTACCGAAGGAGGTCAGTAGGGCGAGTGGAGGAGACCTTGGCGGTGCAAGAAACCCTAAAGTGAAGGGCGTCCACGTGTGTGCAACGCTTCACACGCGCGTAAGCGAGCATTCCTCCAATTTGTGGTCCCACCGATGTCCACTTTGCAAGATATGTGACTAAAAACAACTTAGGTTCAATTTGTGGTACCAAATGTGTTAATACCTCTATGAACTAGTACGCCCCTTTAATCAGATCCTAAGAAATAGTATAATAAATAAATGAAAAAAATCAGGGGCACTATAGAGGATATCGTTGCAATATCCTGCTCCTTCTTTCGCAATACAAGAGGATTGTTGCAATATGTTGTACGTATTGCCATGGACGCACAAGTTGCCGCAATATATAATAGTTATTGCAACACAAAGAAGGTGATGCAAAAAATCGCCCTATTACAACTAATACATGTTTTGTTGCAATAAGAAGCCATGTATTTTGCAACAGTATCTATGGCTAGCGCCACATGTCAGAATTGTTGCAATATATGTCTAAGTGTTGCCACAAAGATTTACTTTGTTGGAATACCTAGTCTTTATTGCAACAAAATGACCAATTCACGCAATGGGACGCAAATGTCGCAATATCACTACCAAATTGCAATGCTGATGCAGCTTGTGGCAATACATGGCTTCTATTGCAACAAAATGAGTACCTAGCGCGATGAAACTAAATTGTGGCAATATGTAGATCCTATTACCACGAACAGGAAATTTGTGGTAATATAGCATTTTATTGCAACGAAAGATGGTTATAGCAATAAATTTTGTTGCAATAGACCGGAATCCTTGTAGTGTTTGATTATCAATCCGACCTTTTCTTGGGCATTATGATCCGTCCGGCGGTCAACCGCCAGGACCCTTGTCTTTTTATGCACACACAGGAGTTGTATATTATGATACCTGAACCAAAATTGACATTGATATGGCGGATCACACAAAGTATCTCCTCCTGCACGATGGCAGCAGATCACAACAAGTTTTTGCTACCCTATTACAAGGCACTCAGAGGCCCAAAATATGGAATTGTTTCACAACGGACAGTTTCTGACATATCAACCACCTTGACGGATTATGCTTCATCGCCGGGTTGATGTGAAGTAGATGGGTCATTTGGCGTCGGTTCAGCCTCCTCCTCCCCATCCAATGGCTGGAAGTCATTGGTGGTCCAGTCAATCCGGGTTAAAGCCTGAAAGACAGCCTCTTCACTTATAAGCTCAGTCGGATCAACGTCAGGGGCGTAAGTGTGCTTACGGATTGGTGGAATAAGGTTCTGCACTTCAGGAATAACAACTTCATCCCGTTTGTTGTTTGCGTCATAGAAGGACCGGTGAGCCGTCAGGTTAGCCTCTTCTGCCAACTGACTCGCCAGAGGACGCATTTCCCTTGTTACCCGTTTGAGGGCGTCATTGTCAAATACTTCGCCGTTTTCTTGAGCACTGGGGAAGCCCTTGGCTATATCAGCCGGATCAAGATCAGCTATCCATGCCTTGGCTCGAGTCAGTGCTAATAAAGTGCCAGCCCGGGCAGCGGATCGCTTCAACTCTTCTATTTGCGCTGGCGTCATAGATAACCGGTCCAGCGTGTCCTTGATCAGTGTTGGCGCCGCATTGTCATAAGTAGTGGCGCAGATAACCCGTTGAACGCCGATATACAACTGTTCAACCAGTGTATACGCGGCCTTGAGTTTCTTCCGCATATCAGAACCCAGATGAGCAATGCGACTACCTATATCGGTTTAAGAAGATCATGTTAAACCGGAGAAATTTCAAAGCGAAATATTCATAAAGCCTTGGAAAAACAGTGCTTACCAAATATTGCAGAGGTCATGGCATTGACTTGGCGCTTTAAACCAATAAGCTCTTCCGTCACCGGTTTAAGAGCTGATTCAGCGTTTTCCGCCCACTTCAGCAATCCGGCCTTCTCGGTATCCCAGTTGGCCTGCTCAGACTTAAACCATTCTTTGAGCTGCTCCATGGTGGTTAAGGCGGTTTTCAACTCATCCTTGGCCTTGGTGGTTTCTGCTTGTTGGGATTTCAGATTTTCTTGAAGGTCAGCAATTTGCGAGACTTGTTGGTTTATCTCACTCTACAACAGTAAGAGAGCATGTTAATATCTTTGTTAAAGTCCCAAGCATATAACCAGTTATACACTCGGCACTTGGGGGCTAATGCGGATCATTTTTATGCTGATTATTGAAGTCCCAAGGATTAATACAAGTTTTAATCATGGCACTTGGGGGCTAATGTGTGTTTGATCACAAGGAAATTTCATAAAGTACATTATGGAGTATACAAAGTCCCGGTTTGACTTTCTCAAGACAAACCGGCCCTTGGGGGCTACAATGTAATGAAGGTACAGAGCAAAGAGCAAAACTGTTTACCTCATAGCACTCCTTCATCAGATTTACTAACCCGGCTTCATAGTCACGGCTTGTGTAAAGCCGGTTCAAGAAGCCAGAGTGAAGGTCTTGAGCAGAGAGATCGACATAAGCTGACAAATCAGTCTTCCCCTTCCCCTTGCTCATAGCGGCAAATTCATCTTTGGCAGAGTGCTTTGATAGAGCAACCGGATTACCAGGGGCGGTATATGCAGTACCAGTAACAACAACATCGTCATATTTGGCTGGACTGGATGAATGGACATTCTTGACAGGGCTTGGCGCCTTGGTAGCAGGGCTTGGCGGTTTGTTAACAGGGCTTGGCGGATCAGCAGTAGAGCCCCGCTGTTCAACTGTTAGACTTGGAGGACCAGGAGGATGTGAAGTATCAACCTCTACATTCGGTTCAACCTCTGGCGGGTTGGCATCAGCATCTTGGTGTTGCCCAGCAGAGCTGTCTATAGCAACTTCCGGATCTTTGCCATGATGCTCTGGAGTCTTCTCCGGATCAACATCCACAGTTGGGTCGCTGGTCTTGGCTTTTTTACTCAATCGAGCCTTGGCACTACAACATTAAAGGTTAGAACATGGTAAACCGACAAATAAAAGAAACAAATTAAGGAGTAATATATTTACCCAGCGACGACTTTGAGAGGAGGCAACTGAGTGGTTGATGAACCGCCAGACGAGTTGGAGGAAGCCTGGTAATTCGGGTCAGGCGGATTGACAGGGCATCGGAAGAAACCTTTCAAAGGATAACGTTTTTCAGGAGAACAAGTCACCTCTGGACGACGTTTCCGGGTTGGCGTATTAGCTAAACCGGATGACGTGATTTGTTGACTGCTATGACGGGTTCTGCGACGTTCTTCAACTTGCTGTGTCTTCAAAGAAAATTTTGGATCCAAATGAGCAAGGGGGTGAGATTGTTTAACTTTCCGGACTGTGCGGCGAATTCTTTCAACCGACAGAAGATCTGAATTAGAAGAAAGAAGGATTACCTCAACATGTTCTGCATGGCTGGCCTCTGCATCATCCTGGGAATAGTCATTGTCAATAAGATGAACGAAAAAGGAACCAAGTGAGTCAAGTTCTACCTCAGCGTCTGATTCTTCATCTTCTGGCGGATCAGAAGATTCGGTGGTTTTCTTCTTGCCAGTTTTCTTGGTGGCCTTGGTCTTTGCACGAGGAGCCCGGGCCGGTTTAGTCTGTTTCCAAAAAGAGCTGTTAGCCTGAAATTAAGACAAGGAAAGGTTAGTACACAGTCAATACGGAAGCAAATCAGTAAAGTATTTAGATGAACTTTACCGCTGGCGGTTTATTGGAGACGCAAAACGGAGCCTAACCGGTTTGGCTGCATGCAGAGATCAGTTCATCAAGCATTTTCTTCACCGATTCAGTAACTTCAAGATCGGTCATTACTATTTCATGGTATCGTTGAGGGTCTTTGACATCACCAGTGTACTCATGCATCAATCCGGGGCGGCGGCTTAAAGGTAAAATACCCCAAGAAACCCAGTAGCGGACAAGATCAATGCCAGTTAAACCGTTAGCCATCAGAGCCCTGAGCTTGGCGAGTTGAGGTGCAAAATTCTTTCGTTCTGCGGCGGTCAAGCATGAAGGTAATGGGTGGCCATTGCTAAGCCGGTGAGGGCGATAACCCGGCAAAGGATTTTCTCCATCAGGGGCAGTGTTTCGGCAGTAAAACCAGGTCTGATTCCAATCTTTTGGATGGCTATGATGTTTTGCATGAGGGAAGTCAACTTCTTTCCTTTTCTGAATTGAAATCCGCCAAGCTCTGTGTTGGGACCATCTGAGAATTCCGTACGGCGGTTTAAATGAAAGAAGTCCCGGAACAGCTCCACGGTTGGCTCTTCTTGAAGATAGACTTCGCAGAATACTTGAAAGTTGCATATATTGGACACCGAGTTTGGACCAATATCTTGCGGATGGAGTTGGAAGCTTGCGAGGACATCCCGGAAATTTTTTGATCCGGGCGGACTGAATCCCCGGTCTAAGTGTTGCATAAAAATAATCACCTCTCCTTCCTGAGGTTTAGGTGGACATTCCGACTCTGGAACTCGCCAGTGGAGAACCCTTTTTGAAGCTAAAGCGCCAGTAGTGACATAACCATTGATTTGTGTTTCCGTGATCTGGGACGGAACCCAATTGCAAGCAGCGAGCCTTTTTGAAGCTAGAGCGCCAGTAGTGACATAACCATTGATTTGTGTTTCTGTGATCCGGGACGGAACCCAAGTGCAAGCAGCGAATTGTTTCATCATTCCAGAAGGGGGGAACTGAAAAAAAAAGTGCCGATTTTACAAATTACGGTTTAAGGTGTACAATTCAGTGTTAAACCGGAGGAAACTACTATGCAAGGTTCAGTTGGCGGTTTAAGAGAGGGCTAATGATATATGGCGGATTGGCTATCAAAATGTTAAACCGCCCATAGGCAGAAGGGCCAGGATTCAAAATTTCTGCTAAGTGTTGACAGAAACAGGTTTCACACAATGATCAAATTTATTTGGATCTACCGCGCATCCGTAAAACAATTTTTTCTGTGATCTCAAAAGGGGCTAAGCAAAACAGGGAAGGTCGTGTACTCTACAGAGGAAAACGGACGATCTGCTAGCATTAAAAACGGATGTGGAGTAACTACCACATGAGATCTACACTGTTATTGGATCAAAACTACCGCGGCAGAAGGAAGGACGAAGAAGAAGAATGAAGAACTGTACAGAGGAGCTCGCAAACCCTAAAACACAGATCTAAAGATGAAGGAAAGAGGAAGCTTACCACTGCAGATTTGCTGCGGAGGGGTGCGACGAGTTTCTGGTCCGTTTCACGTTGATGCAGCAGCCTTTGTCGATGCAGTTCTCGAGGGTCGCGGACGGCGGCGGAGCTTCAGAGCTTGGGCGTCGCGAGGAAGAAGAAGGCGCAGAAGGGGAAAAGAGAGAAGGGCCCTCGGGCCTTATTTATAGAGGAAAGAGTAAAACGACATGCGTGAGAATCAAGGAGCCTGAAACGGCAGAATGGGTGCACCTGTCGCCTCGATTTTCGGGATAACCATTAAGTGAAGGGAATCTTTTTAATCTTTTTATACAGATATGATGTCATGATGGATCGTTGCTGTGTTCAGAAGATGACGTCACGGCGGTTTACGAAAATTACAGGAGAAGACAATATGGCGGTTTACGAAGATACAAGAAGATGCTTACAAGATATCTTTGAAGTATTGAAGATTGACATGAACAAATTCAAATCAACCTGGGGCCTAATGTTGAGGATATAGCTATTGAGTGTAAACCGGCCAGGAGGGCCCGGTTCACCCTCGACTATGTTGAAGCCCATGAAGATCCAGAAGATGGCGTTTACTAATGAAGCTTAGAAGCCCGCAGCACAAAGGCGGATTAGGGCCCATAGTGGTAAACCACCATGACTATGTAAACTTGTAGTATAAGTTAGGAAAGGAGAGACCGAGCCGGACAATTTGTATGAGTCGGCCTCGGGGCTCTGTAGACCGGCCGGGCGTCAACCTGTGTATATAAAGGGACGACCCGGCGGCGGTTCAGGGACAACAGACAACAACTCGAGACTCAGGCAAGCGTATTTCGCTCCCTGGTCACCGAAACCCAATCAATCCCATCACAACTAGACGTAGGCTTTTACCTTCATCGAAGGGGCCGAACTAGTATAAACTCCCGTGTCCCTTGTCCGGTTTAACCCCTTCAAGCTAACCCGTTGCGATGGCTCCATGACTAAGTCCTTTCATGAGGACATCTGACGTGTTAATTCCACGACAGCCGCCAAAGGAGAACGTGCATGAGCTTGTCGTTGACCACTTTATTCATATGCCTGAACCACTAGTTCCCAAGCCTATTGACTCAGACTATGAGCACCAAATTAGGAAGTCATATCAAGAACAAAAAAGAAGGATTTGAGCTCGAGCTCGAGCCAAGCAGCTGCCAAAAAAGAGGGAAAACTGTTCCCCAGCTGGGAGAACAGGCGGTGCAATCGACCCCCCGCTCATTGTACCCACACATGTGAGTACCGGCTCCGATCATCTGGTAATAACCGACGATCATAGAAGGCAGGCTACAGAGATCGGATGCACTATAGAAGAACTCCTCGAGATCGAGCCCATGGAAAAGTTTACCGAGGAGCAACTAAAACGGCAATATGCCCGTGGCGAACCTCTGGTCAAGACTGTGGAGGTCAGGAAGCTCTCAACGAGAACGTATTAATTTCATGAATGGTACATGAAAATTGCCAAGACTACCAATCGAGAGTGCCTCATGGTGAGAGTCAAGCCAGAGCATTACTACCATGAGAATGCTCTGCATGTTGAGTTTACAGAACTGTTTCAGTTACTCAATCAAGACGCACTCGACAAATCTATCATTAGTTGCTATTGTCTGTAAGTGATTGCTTTCTATAATTTAAGTCTCAAGCTAGCTGTAGTGCTCGTTGATCATTACCTGTAATTATCCTCACTATATTCTTTTATGTGGTATTATGTAGAATGAAGATCTATGAAATGAAAAAAGCTGGACGCTATAGCATTGGATTCATTTATCAAAATACCATTAATCAAGAGACATGGACGCGTCAATGGGAACGAAAAGACACAGAGAACAACTTGCTAGAGTTCTTGAAACGCTTAAATACCAATCAAGATATACTACTTCCTTACAACTTCGGGCGAGTCACATTATGTTGTACTACAAATTCAGTTTTTGCTTACTAGCTAGATGTTAATAAGTGTATAGGGTTTAGGGTAGTTGATGAGTTATATGCACATGCCCGCTTAATTTATACATGCAAACGTGTGCACATGCAGTTTCCACTAGATCTTGTTAATCATTTAAGTTGATGATGGAAAAGTTGAAGTACTAGACTCACTACTTAAACGAAATCGTGAAGGGGATGGTCAACAGGTAATTTCAATAATTATCAAACTATATGTCGGCCTCTTTAGTTTGTCACCTCCTGATATCAACTAATTAATAACTCCTTTATTCATTTTATTAGCCGGCGGGCAGGGTTTGGAAAAAGTTCATCAAACAGGTTAAAGACACATAGAAACAAAAGCTGATATGGGTGCGACCCAAGGTAATTAATTAAGTAGTGCTAGCTAGCTATCATCTCTTTAATTCTAGTTTCAATACCATTTAATTATCATGCTTGATTAATTATTATCTGATCGAATTCTATTCTCGTAAAAGCCCTGAAGCAGGCGCCAGGGACTGGTTTATGTGCATACTACGTTTGGGAGAACATTGACATGATGGCGTCGAAAGGAGCAGATCTGATAGATAGCTATGGGAACGTTTGCCAGAACCTATTCACAATTTTTACATCATTATCTAATATATACACACACAACTAATACATGCATATTAATCTCCTTCTTTAAAGATGAAAGAGATGCGGGATCAACTCCTATCAATGGATCGCGCACGAGCACTTCAAGAGAAAATAGCTGGATTTTTGCCCGACCAGGTCATAGATCCTAAAGGAGAATTTCATTACCCGCTACCATAGTAATGCCTTCATGTAATGATCTGCAAATTGTAGGAGAAATTGATCCGTATGCATAGACAACTGATAGGTTTTCGCTACCGCCATCTCTGGAGATAGTCATAGAAGACTACCATGTATTGCCCAGGCTTCATTGCACTGTTGACACCTGGAGCTTTGGACAATGACTCTGCAACGTTTTATTGATCCATAAAACAGACTTTTGTCGAATGGTTTGTATCTTGATTCATGAAATGTAGAAGTGCACGCCAGATTGATGTCCTGAGTTGGTGTGTGCGGCGGTCCGTCTGAATATAATGGTATTTCGCTGTACTCAAATGGGGTGCCACATATATCATTGTGGGCGCTCGCCTCATATAAGGACTTGACATAAAATTTTCCTTTGAGTTGTAAATTCCACTGAAACTTGTCTGGCTGTTTAAAAGAAACTGAAAAGTAAGCCATTCAACTAAAAACGGCAATTTTGATTTTATTTTAAGGTTTGGTGCGGCCACACAAGCCGCCGGTCAGTTTACTGAAGGACTTCATACATATAAATCGTGGATGAGAGTAAAAACTCGTTACAAACTGTTCGATTGAAGAAACTTCACCATAGTTCATATTGAACATCTGCTTGCTGGAATCATATTCAGATTTTCATGTTGTCGATGGCTAGTTTCCCTGTTGCATAAGTTTTATAAAATTTTGCTATGTAGTCCTTGTTCTTCATTTTCATGTACTGTGTCGGTCTCTTCTCGTCGACCAACTCTGACACCGGCTCAATCTCAGTCTCTGGGTCCAATGTATAGAACATCACCAACGATAAGCGCTCTTTCTCCACATTTGTCACAACCCTGTGCACGGGACTTTTGAAGAATCCATTGCTCAATATCTGCATGTATGGGATGGAAATAGATATATGTTAATCCAAAGCTTGACAATCCAAATGACAAGATAAAACAGTTATATAACAATATAACCAATGCGTTTGGAATAATATCTCCATTGCCTATGCACGCAATACCTCCATTACATCTCCTATGTTCACAACCAATGCGTTTGGAATAATAGGGACGTTGTACCAAATGCCATACTTCTGAAGCTGCAGACCACTGACGTTAGCATCAATGAAGTTGACTGTGATCATGGAGCCGTCGGTATGGGGCTTCTGGCCGAAAACATGGTCCGGCTTAGGGCACCGAGGGTAGTAGTTGAAGACAGCTTGGGTAATGGACCTCTCTCCGAGCATATTTAAGAAATGTTCTTCATGTAAATTGAGCAGCTTGGCCAGGTTTTGCAGGACAAGATTGGCCACCGCTTTGCACCTAGTCGTGTACTCCCATAGAAAGTCTCTGCACATTTATGAATGCCAAGACAATTGTATTGGGTTACTCACCAGTTGAGGTGTTTTTACAGAGTCTAAAAATAGTATCATTGGTTTGAAAATATATGTCATTTTAGAGCTACTACCTCCGTCCGGGTTTATTAGGCCCCTTTGTATTTCGTGCCAGATTTTGACCATCTATATTACTAAAAATATATAAAATATATGATACACAAATAACACCATTGGATTTGTGTTTGAAAGAGCTATCTAACAATATAACTTTTGTGACATACATTTTACATTTTATTAGTTAAATTTGCAAGTCAAACTTTAGCACAAAATAAGATGGGGCCTAATAAACCCGGACGGAGGGAGTAGTAAGGTGAGGCAACTAGCCAATGAAAATAACTGGAAAGAAAATAATACTTTTATACTGACCCCTCACGGTATCTACATCATATTTTTGCTGGGATAGAAGCGATACAAGATTAGAGGGAAGAGAAGCAAATTATAGATTAAGAGCCAGATGCAACACAAACTTCAAAACAAATGTGAGAGGATAATGTCGGCCAGATATTAATGAAGTACTACATACCCTAGATGAGGCCGTATTGGTGCTACAGGTGCACCAGATCCCGCTTGCACATTAAAAAATGTTTGAAATTTTTCAAAAAAAGAACTAGTGCATTGAAAAAACATCATTCGATGGTGCCACAAAACTTCATATCAAAATTCTAAACATTGCATGAGATACAAAAATGAAAAATTTGACATCAATGTGAACCTAATATAAGTTTGGGCTTTAGATTTGGCCCATTATCACATTGATGTCAAATTTGTCTTTTTTTTATCTTGTCCAATTTTTGAATTTTGATATGAAATTTGTGACAACATCAAATGATGTTGTGTCAATGCACTAGTTGTTTTTCGGAATTTTCAAATATTTTAAAATGCGCAACCGGCATCTAGTGCACCAGTAGCATCATTTGCCCTGAGTGCACCATACGATCTCATACCTAGATAATGTACAGCTCGTCCATTAGATTAGCTATAGTTGATATGACACTAAGATATAGTCAATAATTGGTTTGAAAGTGTCATTCCAGTCCAGGGTGTAGTAAAATCCAAAAAAGTATAAAAAAATCAATATATCTTGATCTTCTGGCAACAAGAATCCATTTGTTTTCTATCTGCTTAAATATTTTTGTGATGGAATGACATTCATGGCGGTTTGAGAAAAATAACCAAATCGGCGCTCCAAAATGTCTTCAATAGTAGCCTTGTTCGAACATTTTTTTCCGGCGCATCACGGATCTTTTTTTAGCATGAAACTGTGCACGGGGTAAAGCACTTGACAGTGTCTGTCAAAAACAATTTTTTTAGATTTTTAGATTGTTTATTTTTTATTTTTAGTTTACTGTTCATATGGACCAGGGAGCAGAAACTACATGCCCGCAGTTGTCTGTGCTATTATCCTTGTCCTTAGACATTCTTGCCATGGTCTCTACCATTTTTTTTACCATTACTGCCTTTTACAGTCATACGTTTTGTACAGAGTTACATTCTTATATACTACATGCTACGCGTACATACTCTCCAATTTGATAGATACTATATACAACATACAAAACTCAAGTGGTGGTAACTACCACGGGTGGTAGATAAAATTTGTTCTACACCCCAATAGCGTGCGTGTAGAATAGCTTATTCCACACCCCAATAATGGTATATACAAAATATAGTACCTCATTATGTAAAATATAGTAATTTTCATAAAAATGTACTCCCTCTGTATACTAATATTAGAGCTCTAAACGCTCTTATATAGTGATATAAACGCTCTTATATTAGTTTACGGAGAGTAGTAAATGCAAACTTGGGTAGTGAAAAAAATTATTTTTCGAATTACTACATTTTACACACTAATAAACCTGGCTCATTATGTGCCCTGGATATATAAGGGACGCCACGTTAAGGAAAAGCAATAGTCTTGTATGCAAATCCAAAGGTTAGTAAAAAGGTGACTGAAATCTCTTAAAATGTCAGACAACTTATTAAAGATAGACAGCCCTAGAACCTAGTAGAGGATACCTGAAAGAAGGGGGATGTGTTGGGAACAGACTATAGTTTCTTTCAGACTCAGGTTCCACTAGGAGGTTGAATCGGTCGTTCCAGTCAAGGACCTGATTCTCCACGACGACCATGTCGTTACCGTATCCATCTATGCTTAGCTTCTCGCCGTTGACAATGTTTGAGTACTTCATTTTCTCTTCTAGTGGGAGCTCGAAAAACTCCCTCGCAACCTTCATCGCCTCGGCTAGAAAACTGGGCTCCATTCCATGCCCAACAGCCTGGATAAAGATCGACCAGAGATGACAACTTTTTTTTAGAACGAAGGCTCATGGTGAGCCCGGCTTTGAATTAACAAAGCCATCAACCGGCCAGGGATACAAACTCTGGAGTACAACCTCGACACAGAACCATAAAAAAGAAATCACGGCAAGATACAATGGTGCCGAGAGCAGCTCACATGCCAGACATACAACAAACTGAAAAAAAGGATCTACATGAAGCACCAAGCTTGAGGATGTCAAGGCCTCTTGCACACGCGAAGCCTAGGAGAAGGGGGATGCCGGCTTAGGAGAGGAAGATCAGATGACCGAAGAGGCAGCCCTAGCCACAACATCTGGGACCAGCCAGGAAGCACCACCATCCAGATCCATTGTCGAAGAAGGCCCCTGCCTCCTCGCCTGGCTCGAAAGGCGCCGAACCGTCGACAATGAACACGTTCACCCTAGAACCTGGATGAGAGGCACCGATGGCATCCACATGGTTGGGATTAGGCAGACGCGACCTGTCGTCGACTTCTCACCTGGAGCAGAGCAACACCGAAAACCAGAGACTTGGGCATTCAAGAGGAGAGCTGTCAGGATGCACGAAGGAGCAGCAGCCCAGCACCAGGGGGAGCACAGCACCGCTGGAGATAACTGCTGCCGCCGACACCCACCGCACACCTCACGGCGAAGACCAAATTCCCACCTTGCTCCCAAAGCAGCGCCTTCAAGAAGGAAACGGCGCCAAGGGCGTCGCCGCCGCCCAACATCGTTGGGGTTTTCACCCGGGAGGACAAGGGGGAGGGGGTGGGGAAGGTATACCTGACCAGCGCCTCCAAGAAGGTGCGCGGCGCCCGCGGGCGTCGCCGCCGTCACAGCCAGCAAGGCGGCTAGGGATTTCTCCTGGCAAACTTCCCGTCCCCACTCCCACCCGGCGAAGAAACCGGCGTCCAGGACGGAGCCGGCCAGATCTGGGGGGAGGACTTGCGAATCCGCCGAAGAGGGTGGAGGGCGGCCAGATCTGGAGCCGCGGAGCCGAAGCCGCCGCCGCCACGCCCTGGCGCGCATCCACCGGCTGCCTCGCCGTCCACACGGCCGAGGGGCACCGGCCCGCACCTGCGCCACCATGCGCCGAGGGTCCGGTGGCGCCAATCCCGCCGGGGCCGCCGCCCCGGGTCGCAAGGCCCCCCGCGAGAGATGCAGAGCAGCAGGAGAGGCCCCGCCGCCACCATCCTCAGCAGCGCCCCGGGCGAAGCCGGCGGCTGCCTCAGGCGGCGGCGAGGAGAGGGGTGGCGGGGGAGGAGACGGCGGCGGCGGGCTAGGTTTTCGGCCCTCGAGTCGCCCGAGAGGGCGACGCGAGGGAGAGAGGGATGTAATAGATTTCCTAACTCAAGGATAAAAA
Organism: Triticum dicoccoides; assembly: GCF_002162155.2. Classification (NCBI taxonomy): domain Eukaryota; kingdom Viridiplantae; phylum Streptophyta; class Magnoliopsida; order Poales; family Poaceae; genus Triticum; species Triticum dicoccoides. Next base: position 695,264,362 of record NC_041393.1, read on the forward strand.
CAAAAACAAGTTTTTACCAGGAAGAGGTCCCAGTTCTCCAAGGCGGATTGCAGCTTGGTGAACTCTTCTGCGCTGTTGGAAGACATACGGCTGAGATCGACGATCGGGATGGGCTCGGGCATCTCGGAGACAGTCGCAGCGGGACGGTCTTGCTCAGGAACTACGTACTGGCCGGGTGGCTCCTGCAAGCCGCCGGCCACCAGTTCTTGCACGATCGGAGGTACCTCGAGTATCTTGAATTGTTGGTTGTAAGCCATGGCTGCTTGCTGTCAGTGTTGAGCTCCCACTTTGGCAGTTCTATTTATAGGCATGGATTAGTGGGTACTGGTAGCTGGCGGGCCTAACCTGTGAGTGATCTAATCATGCATGGTGAATTGGTGATTAAGACAAAATTCTTTTCTAATTAAGCTAACTCCAGCTTCCGATCGGACCTGGGCACCGGAGAGGAGGCGCGCCCGCGGCGAGGAGGGCTCCCGGCCAAGAAACTAGCAGGTGGAAGAGACTAGCTTTGGAGGTTGGGCTCCCTCAGGAAGAAACTAGCAGGTGGAAGAGATAACTCGGGGTAGATAAGGTTTGTTAGTGGGACCCACATATGTGCGGCACCGGACAGTGATTCAAAATATACTGCATTTCTTAAACTAACACGTTGCAAAATTCAGTTTGTAATCTCAAAATTTGTGACGATTGAAATTGTCTTCTCTTTTTTGTTACGATTGAAATTGTCTTGACTGTGCTAGAAAACTAAAGCACACACGCGTGCGTACTTTTTTTTTTGAGGGTTCACACGCGTGCGTACTTAAAACAAGCATACGTGACACCCTCCATGTGCTTCTATGAAAAACGTCACACTTTATTCCCAAGTAAGTATCCCTCCACTTCCCGTTTAAATGCACACTTATCCTTAGATCGATAGGTGAACCAATATAATACGTATTGTGACATATAACCCATGTCTATAAACTTGTGTATTATGTTGATTAAATTGTCGACCTAGCTAGGGATACACGTGGACCCTTTAAATAAAAAAGGAGGTAGCAATAGTTAACTTTATTTGTTGAGAAAATTGCACAAATACAGAAGTTTTGGGGCCAAGGTAACACAAAACCACAAGATTTGGGATTGTTAAAAAAAAATAGCTCTAGGACTACCCGGTAAAATTGCTCTGATTAGTCAGTTATAAGAAGAATTGTGACATGTAGGTCCCTTGTTAACTGGCTGTAGTGCTGGCTTGGCTTGAGGGCCAACTCGACCTCAGCTAACTTGTAAAATTAAAATATTACAAAAATCTCAAAATCACAAAGTAGGCCCAAAAAAATATTCGAATAACTTTCCTATGGATGTGGCCAGCATTTAAATTTTTATTATTTGTAAAGCTTCTAGTAATTCAAAATATGTTAGATGACCAATCTAGAAAATTTTCAGCCAATTTTGCATAGCCATCTTAAAATGTGAAAAAAATTGAGAGATTTTGGGCATTTTTTTGAAATACTTCAATTTTTCCAAAAAATCTAAAAAATTACAATAATTAAAAAATATATTTAATGATAAATCTGGTAAACTTGCAGCCAATTGAATCCAGCCATTTTAAATTTTGGGCAATTTTTGTAAGATAATACATGTATGCATATCCATTTTGAGCTCGGCTCAGCTCGGCTACTGTCTAGTCAGCTCAGCTCCAGCTAAGCTCCGGTGTGTGCTCAGGCTAAAAATTATCTCTCCATTACTTTATTTGAGTGTTTTTTGTTGAAGCCCCTATAATGTGCATTTGTATTACCTCAACCCCACATATTGTCTATTTGTGCAATTTCCTCTTATTTGTCTACTAGGGTGCAGGTCTTAACACACACAAAAATATTAGACGTTGTTGCCTGCTGTTGAAACAAAAACTGGAAGACATATATTCCAAGGTTGACTAGTATAAAAATTGATGGCTCATATGATTCTAGGGGCATCTTAGAATTGATCGCTCGGATAGATTTTGCTGCATGGTGGCTGTGGTAGGATGTAGGGCGGCACTGCTCAGATCTGGCCTGTGGGGATCCGGGCGAGGGTTGGCCCTGCTGTTCTATGAGCTCCAAAATTTCGATCTGCTTCATGACAGCCTCCATGATCTGGACACCGGCCGGTTCCAATCTTCATCTCAGTTTTTTTTTTTGGTGGATGGCGCCACTGGATATCTATCGGAATTGATCTGATCGTACACGCCCTCATCTTCGGCTAGAGACGCCTTCATGAGGACGTGGTGCGAAGCTTCGCCGTCTTGCCGGTGCCATGGGCCATGTCTAAGTATAGATTTCACGGCGTTGACAGAGGTGAAGAAAGTTATGGTTGTTGCGGTCAGATACTGGTAATGGTGAAGAGGATTTTTGGTTGTGTTAAAGAATGGCGGCACATGTCTTTCCTGTGTGTCTGCTGAGTACTTGCGGCAGCGGCCTTGAAAGGAGGGGGTGGCAACACAGGTGGAAAGCATTTTGTTGGTGCTCTTGAGTACCAAGCCGTGATTTCCAGGGTGAAAGCTCAAGGTCTGGCCTCCGTTGGTTGTGCCTGTTAATGGCCTTGCTGAAGGCATTGTTTCGGGATCTCGATCTTTTACTCATGATCCTTGATCGGGTCACGGCAACGTTTCTGCATTGTTTCCTTCTTGAAGGCGTCACTTTTAAAGAACCTCTTTTGCGGTCCGAGTGTTGTATTTGGTGGTGGTTAGAGTGCTGTTGTTGCGAGTGTTTCGTCACTACGACGGGGTCTTCGTTTCTATATTTCTCTCTCTTTTTTGGTTCTTGGTTGTGTGCATCCTTGATGTCTTTTGATATCTTGTTGGTGCAGACGCTGGTTGTAATTGATATCTTTGTGGTATTCATTTATTTTCTTTTTAAAAAAAAATATAGGTTTGGGAGCATCTCAATATTGACAGCACATTCGAGTTGCAAGCATCTTAAAATTGATGGTTCATTGGACTTGTAAACAACTAGAAGTTGACAACTCACATCCATATGGGTGCATCAGAAAATTGATCCATGATATCAATATGGAAGCATCATAAAATTTACAAGTCATATCAATTTAATAACATCATAGATGTCTTCACGTTCCAACCACCACCGAATTGATCACACCAATTATTACATTGAAACAACCCCCCTTACTCCTTCCGTCCGGCTCTCGTGCAAACACTTTTCTAGTTTCCCTGCCTCTCGTCGGCGCCGCCAGTCCGTCTTGGCTCCTATGGTCCTTGGATCATGGAGGCGCGATGGATCCTGGCCCTTGCCGTCTGGAGGGCTCCGTTTTTAGGTGCTTTTCTAAGTTTTGTTATGGTTTGTGTCATACTCAAGAAGACAAGTCGACGACGACTTTTTGAAAATTGAATAAGGTCCTCCCTGCCTAGCCTCTGTCCCGATGATGTTTCAAGCGTCGTTGGAAGGTGTGTGGAGGTTTATCTCTGACAGATCTCATGGGATCCGATTAGCGTTTGTCTTTGGTGAATCCAACTGGATCCGGTCTTCGTTTGTCTACATCTATGTGTCTGCGGGTTGGATCCTTCCGATGTACTCTTCTCTTCATCGGTGGAAGTTGTTGTTCTGGTGCACTAGTCCTATGGGGCCTTAGCACGATGACTTCCCGACTTTCTACTATAACAATGTTTGTCCAACTCTGACGAGGGAGGGGCGATGACGGCGGCGCACCTTCGGCTCGCTCTCGTGCTTGTAGTCGTCATTAGGTGGTCTACGGGCCTGGATGTAAATTTTAGTTCTAGTGTTTTTCTGTACTACCTTGACAGTTGATGAATAGGTCGAAAGTTTTTCGCAAAAAAAAAAGAAACAACCCCACCTTAAGATTCACGTGCAAAACTAAAATACGCCTCCTTTTCAGCTTATTATGTTCAACTAAAAAAGTATGGAATTTGAAGTTGTAATGCCCAAGATAACTCTGTGAGAACATACTTGCAATAGTTAAAGTTGCATTACTTTCTATCTAATATCATTCTTAAAATGGTTTTAAAAACAAGCCAATGCATTAAAGTGAAGTGTGGTTAATACGTATGTGATTGAATACTTCAACATATGTGCAATGGAAAAAAGAAAATGTCAAATAAAGACAAAAGTTTTGGACATGCATATATTTGTGTTTAGCTGTCTGCAAATATTTATTAAAACACAAAAAACAGATGATCCAACGATACGAGCTCCTGTGGCCGTTGGATCTGAGATCAAAGGGTTACGGACCAAGGGACGGGACTTGCGCAGAATTATAAGACGGCTGAACAACTTTTTGTGAATTTGCCGGAACTCCTCAGATGTCATTTATGGAGTTTAGCAGGCGAGCTGCTAAGATTCTACTAAGAAGAACGAAACTGCTCGGTTTACTTGAGTAAAACTGGGCGAAAACCTGTACAAAGGTCACCACACTTAGCTAAACTAGGTCTAAAGAGCAACAAGACATACAGAAACACCAAAAATGTCAAGGAATACAAAACAGAGAGGCCCAACATCGATAAGAGCGATGTCATCATACAACGCCAATCGCACTCACGACCTGATAACTTCGACTTTGCCGCATCGACACCAAATGATGCCCATCTACCGCAATGATAACCTCCACCACAAGCCCGTTGGATGGCCTCGTTGACACCAGAGTGAGAAGACATATTCATAGAGGAGACATGTGCCGCTCCGGTCCCAAGAGGATGGACAACATGATTTGTCTGCCGCATCGTGCATGTTAAGAGGGTTGCAGCTGCCCATCACCATCTGCCACCTGCCGGCCAAGACGAATGAACCACCACAGGCATCACACACACCCGCCATTGCTAGCTCCCGACCACCACATCCTGGTGCTTCCAGCAAAAGATTGGGTCTTCAAGACGATGCTTCCTTCAAAGTAACGATGCCAAGAGCGTCGCTATCTCTAAGCTAAAAAGACAGATCTGGGTATTCACCCCAAGACGAGAACTCGAGGATGTGAGAGGTGTCGGATATCCTCGATGACGCTCCAACAAGGAAAACAACATCCTCAGATGACATTTGGAACTCAGATCCAATGATCCACAGGAGCTCGGATGAGCACCTGATATTTTTCCCTCGATTGGAATTTGGACACGTCTGTTTCCGCCTTGTCCTTTTCTTAGAGTTGTTCCTGCATCGACAGATTGGCGGGCAGATGACTAAGACAGATCGACGAGATGACAAAGCAAGGTGGGTATAGCTTAAACGCACGGATGCTTCGAGACCCTGGCAGGGTTTGCCGCTAGCTATGGATGCCAATGTACAAGCGGCTTTCAACAGTCTTGTTCATTAGAAAGTGGGCAATGGAGAGAGGACCCTTTTTTTGGAAAGATCGGTGGATCGATGGTTCGACTATAGAAGAGATTGCACCACTGGTACGATAGCGTGTTCGCACGCAAGTGGCCAATAGGCGCACTGTCAGAGAGGCCCTGCACATGTATCGATGGGCAAATGACATCGCGGGTGAGCTATCTGTTGATGGGCTTCTTCAGCTTATTATGCTCTGGGATACGATGATCAACACGGTGCTTGATTTGAGGGAAAGTGACACCCCAGTATGGAGATGGAATAGCAGCGGAGCTTACACCTCACGATCGACCTATGCCATGTTGTGGCATGGAGTGTTCGCTTTGCCCCAGCCGCGGCTATCTGGAGATGTTGGGCGCCTTTATCGTGCAAGCTGTTCATGTAGCTCGCCATGCAATACCGACTTTGGACGGCAGACCGACAACTATGACATCTGCCTGTTACATCTGCGAACAAGAGGAGGACACGGTCGATCATATCTTGCTCCGCTGCGTGTTCGCACGGAAAGTCTGGCACTGTTGCTTCCTTCGAGCCAGGATCACGACTAACTTGGTCCCCACGACAGGTGACAAGATTGCAGATTGGTGGCTGCATGCTCGCAAACAGATCCCGAAGGAGACTCAGAAAGGCTTCGACTCGGTTGTCATGCTCATCTGTTGGAGCCTTTGGAAGCATCGCAACAGACTAGTTTTTGGTCCGACAAGGGTAGTCTCTTCTATCGCAAGCTTCACTGGTCAGATTTTTGACGATCTGCGTACTTGGGCAATGGCAGGAGCTCATGGAGTTACCACATTTTGTGAGTAGTAGAGTTAGGTATAGGAGTGGAGTTCCGAGGGCCGAGTCGTGACTACTTGTGTGTCACGCCCAATATGCGACCCTATCCAAAAGGAACTCGAAGGTCCCACCAAGGATAGACCCGCATACTGGAACGCTTTTGCAAGGTAGATATCATTACATCAACATTACATAATAGATGGGGATACATACAAGAGGCAATACAATGCCACACAAATACAACATCATCATAAAAGAGATCAACATCTCACTACGGATGATACACAAACAGAAACTCAAACGACATCCACCCTGCTAGCCCAGGCTGCCGACCTGGAACCTATCCCCTGATCGAAGAAGCAGAAGAAGAACTCAAAGCAAGCAAGCATCGCTCTCGCGTCATGATCATCGCATAACCTATACCTGCAACTGTTGTTGTAGTAATCTGTGAGCCACGAGGACTCAGTAATCCCATTACCATGGGTATCAAGACTAGCAAAGCTTAATGGGAAAGGAAGGGGTAAAGTGGTGAGGTTGCAGCAGCGGCTAAGCATGATATGGTGGCTAACATACGCAAATGAGAGCGAGAAGAGAAACAAAGGAACGGTCGTGAAGCTAGCAATGATCAAGAGGTGATCCTGAACTCCTACTTACGTCAAACATAACCCAGAAACCGTGTTCACTTCCCGGACTCCGCCGAGAAGAGACCATCACGGCTACACACGCGGTTGATGCGTTTTAATTCGGATCTGGTGTCAAGTTATCTACAACCGGACATTAACAAATTCCCATCTGCCACATAACCGCGGGCACGGCTCTCGAAAGTTTAAACCCTGCAGGGGTGTCCCAACTTAGCCCATGAAAAGCTCTCGCGATAAACGAAGGACTAGACCTTCTCCCAGGAAGACCCGATTAGTCTCGGAATCCTGGTTTACAAGACATTTCGACAATGGTAAAACAAGACCAGCAAGACCCCCCGGCGTGCCGACATCCTGATAGTAGCCGCGCGTATCTCGTCTCAGGCCACGACCGGATGAACACTGTCGTGGTTCTAAGCCTGACAGTAGAGTGGGGGGTAGGTATGGAGAGGCAAGGTCCTAGCTATGGAGAGGTTGTAAACACAAGAGATGTACGAGTTCAGGCCCTTCTCGGAGGAAGTAAAAGCCCTACGTCTCGGAGCCCGGAGGCGGTCGAGTGGATTATGTGTGTATGAATTACAGGATGCCGAACCCTTCTACCTGTGGAGGGGGTGTCTTATATAGAGTGCGCCAGGACCCCAGCCAGCCCACGTAGGAGAGGGTTTAAGGTGAGTTAAGTCCGGGGCGTTACTGGTAACGCCCCACATAAAGTGTCTTTACTATCATAAAGTCTACTTAATTACAGGCCGTTGCAGTGCAGAGTGCCTCTTGACCTTCTTGTGGTCGAGTGAGTCTTCGTGGTCGAGTCCTTCAAGTCAGTCGAGTGAGTCCCTCGTTGGTCGACTGGAAGGTGACCTCTTCTAAGGGTGTCCTTGGGCAGGGTACTTAGATCAGGTTTGTGACCCTACCCTAGGTACATGACCCCATCATTATCCCCCGAATGGATTGAGGCTTCGAGTGAGGAAGGAGTTGATGTTATTTCCGATTAACTTTTGCACACTGGTCGTGCGTTGTTCTGGACCAAAGAATCTCTTCGTTGATAGTGACCAACTTGTCTTCAGTCGACTCGATCCATTCTCTTCTTTCGTCGAGTGATCTTTCGGGCTTTGACGATTTCCGAGCGACGGATCGCAGGAAATCCCGCGTCTGACAGACCGGTCTGCCGTTCGCGGATTCCGCGGGATGCGAAATTTGGGGAAGCGCGCGAAACGGAGCAGACCGCGGCGTTCGGATGGGACGGGATATAGACGCCTCGATCCCCGCGCCGCTTTCTTCGCCACGTATCCCGCCTGCATAACTGTTCCTGGATATGATTAGATCGACCGGGCCCACCTGTCATCCACTTGGAAGGGACCTTATAAATGCGCCCGGTGAGGGTTTTTTGTACAGTGCCTCAGCATTCTCTTTCTCTGCTCCCTTCGTCTCCGCCCGACGCGCTCGCTCTCGCCTCCGCCCAACCTCTCCTCGCGCGTCTCGCCGGCAACCATGGCCAAGGAGAAGACGGCAGCGCTGGAACGCGCGAAGAAGGCGTCGGCGACGGAGAAGGCGAAGAGGAGATCCACCAGCCACGACGGGTCTTCGTCTAGATCCCGCCTGCCGAAGGGCTGGGTCCAAGGAGATTGGATCCAGTCGACCATCACGGAGAAAGATCTCCTCGATATGGCCAATGAGGGCTTGATCCCCCATGGAGCTGCGAGGCTTCCGGGGAAGGAGTGGCAGCCCCAGCCAGAAGAGGGTGAGTGCATGCTCTTGGCCACCCATGTTGATCGTGGATTTTCTTTGCCGCCGAGTATTTTCTTCCGTGGTTTCTTGAACTTCTTTGGAGCGCAGCTCCACCACTTTACCCCAAATTCTATCGCCTATCTTGCCGCGTTCGTGTCCATGTGTGAGGGTTTTCTGGGCTGTCGACCGCACTGGGGCTTGTTCAAGCATATATTCACGTGTCGCTCTCAGACCGTGAAGAAGGCGAGCCCAGGCGACGAAAGAACCCGAGTCATCCAAATGTGTGGGGGCCTAGGAATCCAGGTGAGGAATAAGAGCACCTTCCCAGCCATGACTTTTCCCGAGTCAGTCAGAGGCTGGCAGTCGACCTGGTTCTACTGCCAGGATCAGTCGACGCCGGGGCAGTCGAGTGGACTCCCTCAGTTTACCATGGACCGAGTGAACAAGCCCTCCTCTCTGAAGTTGATTCCGGAGGAGAAAGCTGACGTGAAGATGTTGATGGAGCGCGTGGTATAGTTGGTTCGGGAGGGAGTGACGGGCATGGATCTCCTGGAGGTTTTCCTTAGGCGTCGTATCCAGCCTCTTCAGTTCCGGAGCCACTGCATGTGGTTGTACTGTGGGACTGAAGACGAGACTCGAGTCCATCCAGAAGCAGTCGATGATGTCACTCTGGAAAGATGGATGGCCGCCGTTACCGGAAACAAGGATAACCCACGCGGAGCCAGAAGGATTCCTCCACTCGACCACAACAGTGATCCAGACAAGGTATGCCTGCTCTGCTCTCCACTGTGTTCTTGCCATATTCATTTCTGTTTATTCTGCCAATTGGTCGATTGATCCTTGTCTTGATGTCTATCAGGCCCTCACCGAGCTGTACTCGATGCCCAATGGAGCACAGGCTCCGACTGAGGAGGGTGAGGCGAGTGGGGGCGAGAGCCAGGAGGAGGAGGAATGGGACTCGGACGTTGCTGAGGATGATGATGACGATGACGACGATGACGGTGATGAAGATGACGCTGAAGACGAGGAAGAAGAGGAGGAGGAGGTCGTACCACCGCGCTCAGAAAGGCGGTCGAAGCTTGTCCACGACCCTTCGACTGAACGTGGCAAGGGGGTTGCGACCGTTGCACAGTCGACCAAGCGCCCTCGGACCACCTCTCCGGCGCCGACTGAAAAGGCACCGAAGCAGCCCCGGGCGGCTCTGTCGAAGCCGACCAAGCTCCTGCCGAAGATGAAGGTGTCCATCCCCACCATATCAGGGTAATCATGCTGCTTAAGTCTTCTTATTTTGTGTGAACTTTGTCTCTGGTTGACGCTGAAGTTAGTCGACTGATTCTTTGGAGTTGCAGTGCTGCTACTTCTGAGACCTCAGCCCGGGCTGATGACCATGAGATGGAGGACGCAGCAACCTCAAAACCAGGTACTATATTCTTAACGCCGTTTTTAGTCGACTGACTCATGATCTCTAATCCTGATTCTTCTCTGTAGCTCCACCCAATGTTGTTATCACTCTCCCTGATGATGATGAGGATGAGGAACCGCTGAAGCGCAGAAAGAGTAGGAAAGCGTCTGCCAGCAGGGTGCCCCAGGATGTGACGGCGCCTGAGACTCTGATTGCGGAGGAAGAGAATACCACTCGACACACTGTGTCCTTCGCAGATCCACTGACGAGTGCTCAGCAGCCCTCCCTCTTCACGACGCACCACGTCCCAGAGGACCAAGCTGGCGCCGCGAAGGAGGCGATACGCCAGGCAGGGATCATGATGGAGCAGTTAAGGACCATCCGGGATGCGAGCCAGGCATCTTACGACGCCAGTTCCGCCCTTCAAAGCAATGTTCAGGTCAGTCGACCACCGCCTGTTCTGTTAGGATATGCTATCAAACACTTTTCTTTCTAGAATTTATAGTAGCCACCCAGTGGGTGTGTCGATTCAGATTCCGTGTTAGCGGGAGCACGCTGAGTGCACCCGCTGGGTGTAGTCCCCAAGGCTAAGGTCGACTGCTGGCAGTCGGCCTTAGGCTTTATAATTTCGGGCTTTCCGTCATTCGACTATGTCGAATGGATTTCGCAAACTGGTCGACTGGTCGACTCTGTCTTCAATAGGATTAGTGGGGGCACGCTGAGTGCACCCACTGGGTGTAGTCTCCAAGGCTAAGGTCGACTGCTGGCAGTCGGCTTTAGGTTTTATAATTTAAGTCTTTGCGTCATTCGAGTATGTCGAATGGATTTCGCAAACCGGTGGGGGCACGCTGAGTGCACCCACTGGGTGTAGTCCCCGAGACTGTGGTCGACTGCTTGCAGTCGATTACAGTCTTAAAGAATACATCTCTCTCTCTTTTTTTTTGAGGTCGACTGGTCGACTCTATCTTCGATAGGATTAGTGGGGGCACGCTGAGTGCACCCACTGGGTGTAGTCCCCGAGACTACGGTCGAATGCTTGCATTCGGCTGTAGTCTTAGAAACGTGTGATTTTTCCTTTTTCACTCGGAAGTGAATTATATTTGACATCTAGTCGATTGGTTCTTTGTAGAACTCCTGTGATCTTGTGGCTCGTTACTCTGAGCTGGAAAACAAGCACACTCAACTCGAGCTGAACTTGAAGCTGGTTCAGGAGAAGCTGACGAAGGCAAAGGAGGAGACCGAAGGTATGTTTGGTGAGACCCTGACGACTGCTTTTCCCCTTGTTTGTTTCAAAATCTGATCTTGCTGTAACTTGCAGGTAAGGTAAGGGAGGCCCAACAGAAGAAAGACCTTGAACTAGCTGAGAAGATCAAGCTTGCTGACGAGAAGTTAGCTTCAGTCACCAAGCTTGAACAAGACAATACCAATCTGAAAGCTGCTCTTGGGATCGCCAACAAGGAGGTCAGTCGACTGAAAACTGATAAAGCTGCCCTAACCGACCAAGTCAGTAAGTTGACTGGGAAGAAAAATGATCTGGAGGCCTTCCTGAGTGGTCTTGCCAAGAAGCTGTTTCTTATGCTTGAAGGTAAACCTTTATGCTCGGCAATCATTTCCAATCGTGGTTTTTCCATTCGACCATTCCCTTGACTCAGTGATCGTCCTTGCAGAATTTTGCCAAAACTTTGAAGAAGAAACTAGCCGGCTGGAGCCAAACCTCGACCCCGTCAATTCTCCGGTGAACGACGAAGTTGCCATGGATGTTTTCCGACTGGAGTCCCGTGTTGCAGCTGTCGTGGACTATCTCGCAAGGCTGAAGGTCGCCACATCTCGCATCGACTCGACGCTCTGGCCCGGGGAGACACTTCAGAATGACCTTGAGTCGCTGATGGCTCGCTTGAACACGATCCCTGGTCGAGTGCAGGAATGGAAGAAGTCCTCGGCTCGGTGCGGTGCAGATGTTGCTCTGTGTCTGGCCCGAGTCCACTGCAAAGATGCGCGAGAAGAGAAGCTGGCGGCCCTCCGGGTGGCCAACACCAAGAAACACGACTTCAGGTCCTTTATGGAAACTTTCCTTGCGGCTGCCACTCGGATCGCAGACAGAATTGATCTTGATGAGTTTGTTGCACCTTCCAGCCCTCCACAGGAGGGGTAAAAAACTTCTTCTAAGCTCGACGCTTTAAATTTGCCTCGGAATGCCGAGTGGAATTGTAACCGATAAACCTTAACGGGCTTAACGCGTGAGCAATTTCGGTTCCTTTAGATATCGATTCGAACTTGAATTTGGTGCTTGAATATGATTGCTTTTGGCTCGAAATGTCTTTTGCAGGTTCAAAGCAGGGCGCCTTTACTGCAATCGACTTATTCCTTAGTCCAATTAGGCGAGCACTGGGCTGCGGCCAAGCCTCCGAGTGGAAGTCCGGCTTCCCACTCGGTAGGATTTCGATAACTTAGGCGAGTTCTTGGACTGCAGCTAAGCCCCCGAGTGAGAGGTTTGCTCTTCACTCGGTAGGATTTTTTACAAACTTAGGCGAGCGCAGGGCTGCAGCTAAGCCTCCGAGTGAGAGGTTTGCTCTTCACTCGGTAGGATTTCGATAACTTAGGCGAGTGCTTGGACTGCAGCTAAGCCCCCGAGTGAGAGGTTTGCTCTTCACTCGGTAGGATTTCGATAACTTAGGCGAGTTCTTGGACTGCAGCTAAGCCTCCGAGTGAGAGGTTTGCTCTTCACTCGGTAGGATTTTTTACAAACTTAGGCGAGCACAGGGCTGCAGCTAAGCCTCCGAGTGAGAGGTTTGCTCTTCACTCGGTAGGATTTTTATATCTTAGGCGAGCACTGGGCTGCAGCTAAGCCTCCGAGTGGAAGGTTTGCTCTTCACTCGGTAGGATTTTTATATCTTAGGCGAGCACTGGGCTGCAGCTAAGCCTCCGAGTGAGAGGTTTGCTCTTAACTCGGTAGGATTTTTATAACTTAGGCGAGTGCTTGGACTGCAGCTAAGCCTCCGAGTGAGAGGTTTGCTCTTCACTCGGTAGGATTTTTATATCTTAGGCGAGCACTGGGCTGCAGCTAAGCCTCCGAGTGAGAGGTTTGCTCTTCACTCGGTAGGATTTTTATATCTTAGGCGAGTGCTTGGACTGCAGCTAAGCCTCCGAGTGGAAGTCTGGCTTACCACTCGGTAGGATTTTGATAACTTAGGCGAGTACTTGGACTGCAGCTAAGCCCCCGAGTGGAAGTCTGGCTTTCCACTCGGTAGGATTTTATTTAATCTTAGGCGAAATGGATTCGCAGCTAAGCCTCCGAGTGGGAGTCTGGCTTTCCACTCAGTAGGATTTTATTTAATCTTAGGCGAAACGGATTCGCAGCTAAGCCTCCGAGTGGGAGTCTGGCTTACCACTCGGTAGGATTTTGATAACTTAGGCGAGTACTTGGACTG
>NC_041393.1:695277641-695278633 GCF_002162155.2 Triticum dicoccoides
TCTCCGGTGAACGACGAAGTTGCCATGGATGTTTTCCGACTGGAGTCCCGTGTTGCAGCTGTCGTGGACTATCTCGCAAGGCTGAAGGTCGCCACATCTCGCATCGACTCGACGCTCTGGCCCGGGGAGACACTTCAGAATGACCTTGAGTCGCTGATGGCTCGCTTGAACACGATCCCTGGTCGAGTGCAGGAATGGAAGAAGTCCTCGGCTCGGTGCGGTGCAGATGTTGCTCTGTGTCTGGCCCGAGTCCACTGCAAAGATGCGCGAGAAGAGAAGCTGGCGGCCCTCCGGGTGGCCAACACCAAGAAACACGACTTCAGGTCCTTTATGGAAACTTTCCTTGCGGCTGCCACTCGGATCGCAGACGGAATTGATCTTGATGAGTTTGTTGCACCTTCCAGCCCTCCACAGGAGGGGTAAAAAACTTCTTCTAGCTCGATGCTTTAAATTTGCCTCGGTATGCCGAGTGGAATTGTAACCGATAAACCTTAACGGGCTTAACGCCTGAGCACTTTCGGTTCCTTTAGATATCGATTCGAACTTGAATTTGGTGCTTGAATATGATTGCTTTTGGCTCGAAATGTCTTTTGCAGGTTCAAAGCAGGGCGCCTTTACTGCAATCGACTTATTCCTTAGTCCACTTAGGCGAGCACTGGGCTGCGGCTAAGCCTCCGAGTGGAAGTCCGGCTTACCACTCGGTAGGATTTTTATAACTTAGGCGAGTACTTGGACTGCAGCTAAGCCTCCGAGTGAGAGGTTTGCTCTTCACTCGGTAGGATTTTTATATCTTAGGCGAGCACTGGGAGGCAGCTAAGCCCCCGAGTGAGAGGTTTGTTCTTCACTCGGTAGGATTTCGATAACTTAGGCGAGTACTTGGACTGCAGCTAAGCCTCCGAGTGGAAGTCCGGCTTACCACTCGGTAGGATTTTTATATCTTGGGCGAGCACTGGGCTGCAGCTAAGCCCCCGAGTGAGAGGTTTGCTCTTCAC
>NC_041393.1:695278808-695305108 GCF_002162155.2 Triticum dicoccoides
CCTCCGAGTGAGAGGTTTGCTCTTCACTCGGTAGGATTTCGATAACTTAGGCGAGTACTTGGACTGCAGCTAAGCCTCCGAGTGGAAGTCTGGCTTACCACTCGGTAGGATTTTGATAACTTAGGCGAGTACTTGGACTGCAGCTAAGCCTCCGAGTGGAAGTCTGGCTTACCACTCGGTAGGATTTCGATAACTTAGGCGAGTACTTGGACTGCAGCTAAGCCTCCGAGTGGAAGTCCGGCTTACCACTCGGTAGGATTTTCATAACTTAGGCGAAACGAATTCGCAGCTAAGCCTTCGAGTGAGAGGTTTGCTCTTCACTCGGTAGGAATTTCATAACTTAGGCGAAACAGATTCGCAGCTAAGCCTCCGAGTGAGAAGTCTGGCTCACCACTCGGTAGGATTTTTTACAAACTTAGGCGGAACGGATTCGCGGCTAAGTCACCCACTGAGGGGGAATTTTATTAGACAAAATAAAAAGTGACAAAAATTATGGAGGAACTATGACACTATTATTTTGAAGTCCATGAACTACAGAAGTACTTGATTGCAACTCATCCGAGTGATAAAACTTAAGTGTAAAATGGGCGGAGTAGCTCCGCGTTCCAAGCTCGGGGCTCGTCGATATTATGCTCGACGTTGTAAAGACGGTACGCCCCGTTGTGGAGGACCTTGGTGACGATGAAGGGACCTTCCCAAGAAGGAGCAAGCTTGTGTGGTTTGTGCTGATCCACTCGGAGAACCAAATCCCCTTCCTGGAAGGCTCGACCTCTCACATTTCTGGCATGGAAACGACGCAAATCTTGTTGGTAGATGGTCGACCGGATCAGAGCCATCTCCCTTTCTTCCTCTAAAAGGTCGACTGCGTCCTGCCGCGCTTGTTCAGCTTCTGCTTCGTTGTAGATTTCAACTCAAGGAGCATTGTGGAGAAGATCACTCGGCAAGACTGCTTCAGCTCCGTAGACCAAGAAGAATGGAGTTCTTCCGGTCGACCGATTAGGTGTGGTCCGTAGTCCCCAAAGCACTGAGGGAAGTTCGTCGACCCAAGCTCCAGCTGCATGCTTGAGATCACGCATCAGTCGGGGTTTCAATCCCTTGAGAATCAGGCCATTGGCTCGCTCTGCTTGTCCATTCGACTGCGGATGGGCGACTGAAGCGTAGTCGATCCGTGTGCCTTGAGAGTTACAGAAATCTCTGAATTCTTCCGAGTCAAAGTTCGACCCATTATCCGTAATGATGCTGTGCGGGACTCCATATCTGAATATTAGTTCCCTGATGAAACTAACAGCAGTACCGGCGTCAAGGTTCTTGATTGGTTTAGCCTCAATCCACTTGGTGAACTTGTCGACTGCCACCAGTACATGCGTGAAGCCACTTCGCCCTGTTCTCAAAGGACCGACCATGTCCAACCCCCATACTGCGAAAGGCCAGACGAGTGGAATGGTCTTCAGGGCTGATGCAGGCTTGTGCGACATATTCGAGTAAAAACTAACATCCCTCGCACTTATCCACTATCTCTTTTGCCATCACATTCGCCTTTGGCCAGTAAAATCCGGCTCGGTATGCTTTGGCCATGATGGTCCGAGAGGACGCATGATGACCACAAGTCCCCGAGTGAATATCATTAAGGATGATTCGACCTTCTTCCGGCGTTATGCACTTCTGACCGACTCCAGTCGCGCTTTCTCTGTATAACTGTCCTTTGATTACGGTAAAGGCCTTAGATCGGCGGACGATCTGTCGAGCCTCTTCCTCATCCTCCGGGAGCTCTTTTCTCAGGATATACGCGATATATGGAACCGTCCAATCGGGAGTGACCACCAAGATTTCCATGACCAAGTCGACCACTGCTCGGACTTCAACCTCAGTCGGATCTGTGGCACTCTTGGACTGTGGAGCCTCTTCGGTGAAAGGATCTTCTTTGACTGACGGAGTGTGTATATGCTCCAAGAACACACCACTCGGAATGGCTTCTCTCTTGGATCCTATCTTTGCTAGATCATCAGCTGCTTGATTTTTCAGTCGGGGTATATGATGGAGCTCCAACCCCTCGAACTTCTTTTCCAGCTTCCTCACTGCACTGCAGTATCCAGTCATGGCTGGGCTTCTCACGTCCCACTCCTTCATCACTTGGTTGACCACTAAATCCGAGTCGCCATAGACCATCAGGCGACGGACGCCGAGTGAAATGGCCATGCGCAACCCATATAAGAGGGCCTCATATTCTGCCTCATTGTTGGAGGAATCAAAGTGAATCTGGAGCACATATCTGAGCTTATCTCCTCTGGGGGAAACCAGGACAACCCCAGCACCGGAACCATTCAACATCTTAGAGCCATCAAAGAACATGGTCCAATGCTCCGAGTGAACTTCAGTCGGCTGCTGCTGTTCAATCCACTCGGCGAGGAAATCTGCTATTGCCTGGGACTTAATGGCTTTCTTTGCCTCAAACTTGATATCAAGGGGAAGAAGTTCAATCGCCCATTTGGCCACTCGACCAGTTGCATCTCTGTTGTGCAAAATCTCTGATAGTGGAGCGTCGCTGACAACTGTGATGGAATGATCAGAGAAATAATGAGCAGCCTTCTTTGTGGTCATGTATATTCCATACACAAGCTTCTGATAATGAGGATATCTCTGCTTGGATGGAGTCAAGACTTCAGACAAATAATACACTGGGCGCTGAACTTTGAGAGCTTTTCCTTCTTCTTCCCGCTCGACCGTTAGCACAGTACAGACGACTTGTCCTGTGGCTGCGATATAGAGCAACAGAGGCTCTTTGCTGATTGGAGCAGCAAGCACCGGCTGGGTGGAGAGCAGAGCTTTTAGCTCGGCAAACGCTGCATCAGCTTCTGGAGTCCACTCGAACTTGTCTGCCTTCTTCATCAGTCGGTAAAGAGGCAATGCCTTTTCACCGAGTCGTGAGATGAATCGACTTAATGCGGCCAAGCATCCAGTAAGCTTCTGGACATCATGCACTCGCACAGGGCGTTTCATTCGGAGAATAGTGCCGATCTTCTCTGGATTAGCGTCGATTCCTCGTTCGGAAACGAGAAAACCGAGTAACTTGCCACCAGGAACTCCAAATATGCACTTTGATGGATTGAGCTTGATATCATACCTTCTGAGGTTGGCAAATGTTTCGGCGAGATCAGCGAGCAGGTCGGAACCTTTTCGTGACTTGACAACGATATCATCCATATACGCTTCCACATTCCGACTGATTTGAGTGAGTAGATACTTCTGAATCATTCGCATAAATGTGGCTCCGGCATTCTTGAGGCCGAATGGCATGGTGATATAGCAGAAGCACCTGAATGGAGTGATGAAAGCTGTTTTTACCTCGTCGGGTCCGTACAGACGGATCTGGTGGTACCCGGAGTAGGCGTCTAGAAAAGACAGTCTCTCGCATCCCGCGGTCGAGTCAACAATTTGATCTATGCGAGGGAGAGGAAAATGATCTTTCGGGCAGGCCCGGTTGATGTGCTTGAAATCAATGCACATTCGGAGTGACTTGTCCTTCTTAGGAATCATGACGACATTAGCGAGCCACTCGGAGTGGTATATCTCTCGGATAAATCCTGCCGCCAACAGTCGAGCCACTTCCTCACCAATGGCTTTTCTCTTCTGGACGGCGGACCGCCGAAGATGCTCTTTGACTGGTTTTGCAGATGAGTCGACTCTTAGGCGATGCTCAGCCAGTCCCCTGGGAACACCTGGCATGTCAGCGGGCTTCCATGCAAAAATGTCCCAGTTCTCACGGAGGAACTGGATGAGCGCTTCTTCCTATTTCGGGTCGAGTGTTGTGGAGATGTGGGTCGGAGCTGCATCGGGGTCGGTCGGGTGAATGTGAACAGGCTTCGTCTCACCGGACGACTGAAATGCAGACTCTGTGGCGGGTTTCTTGGATCGCAGCAAATCACTCGGATCTGCATTTTGCTTGTATTCTTCGAATTCGACCGCTGTCACCTGGGAATCGTCAATCTTTGAGCCCTTCTGAAAGCACTCTTCTGCCTTTTTCCGATCACCGGTGACAGTGATCACTCCTTTGGGGCCGGGCATCTTCAATTTGAGGTACACGTAACATGGTCGAGCCATGAATCGTGCGTAAGCTGGTCTCCCCAAAATGGCATGATATGCACTCTGAAAATCCACGACCTCAAACGTCAACTTTTCTTTGCGAAAATGTTTCGCATCACCAAACACCACGTCCAGAGCTATTTGGCCGAGTGACTCGGCTTTCTTCCCTGGTATAACTCCATGAAAGCTCATGTTACTAGTGCTCAGTCGGGACATCGGAATGCCCATTCCTTTCAGTGTGTCTGCATACAACAAATTCAGCCCGCTTACACCGTCCATCAGCAATTTTGTCAGTCGAGTGCCTTCGACAACTGGATCGACCACCAAAGCTTGCCTCCCAGGGGTGGCAATATGAGTCGGGTGATCAGGTTGGTCGAATGTGATGGGTATTTGGGACCATTCCAGATAATTTGCTTTTGCCGGGGCAACCATGTTCACTTCTCGGTTAATGACTTTCAATCGACTCTTGCTTTCCACATCTGCAAAGATCATCAGAGTGGAGTTGATATTCGGATATCCTTCCTCACTGTCCTCCTTGTCTTCGGCCTTGTCCGACTCCTTCTCCTTGTCCTTAGACTGTTTTCCCTGAAACTGCTGGATCAGGAGTCGACATTGGCGAGTGGTATGCTTCGGGTAGATGATATTCCCCTCTTCGTCTTTCTTCGTGTGGATGTGACACGGCATATCCATCACGTCGTTCCCTTCTTTATCCTTCACCTTCTTAGGGTTCCAGGATCCTTTTGGTTTCCCTTTAAACTTTCCCTGAGTCACGGCCAGAGCCTCTCCAGGAGCTGCTGGTTCAGCCTTCCGCTTCTGTTTCCGACTGGTGTTTCCCTTTTCCGACTGGCTCGACTTGTGCTTGCTGCTTCAGAGTCGGTCTTCTTCTTCGCCGTTGGCGTACTTGGTAGCAATCTCCATCATCCGACTCAAGGTCATGTCACCGGTTCGACCAAATTTCAAACTTAATTCTCTGTTCTTGACGCCATCTTTAAAGGCGCAGACTGCCTGATGATCAGACACATTCTCCACAGTATGGTGCAAAGTGATCCATCTCTGAATATACTCTCTGAGAGTCTCATTGGTCTTCTGCACGCAGACTTGCAACTCCGTCAGTCCAGCCGGTCGTTTGCAAGTTCCTTCAAACGTTCTGATGAACACTCGGGACAGATCTTCCCAAGTGTAAATGCTGCTAGGAGGTAATTGAGTCAACCATGCCCTGGCAGAACCTTCCAGCATGAGGGGCAAATGCTTCATGGCCACCTCGTCGTTCCCACCACCAATCTGAACTGCCACTCGGTAGTCCTCAAGCCAAGTTTCAGGCTTAGACTCACCAGTGAACTTGCTGACTCCTGTTGCCAACCTGAAATTGGGAGGGATAACTGCGGCTCTGATAGCTCTGCTGAAACATTCAGGACCAGAAACATGCACTCGACTGCTTGTGGGCGCATCTTTGTCGAGTCCGCCTCGATGGGCTCTGTTCCGGTCGACCAAACCTTGCACGATAATGGATCGCGCGTCGAAGCCTGGTTCTCTGGGGTCGACTGGAACTCTTCGCCCCGTACTGAACTGACGCCTGTCATCTTGCTGCCGAGGAGCGTAAGACCCACCCCTCAGAGGGGAATTGGGCACTCCACGCCTATCATCTTGGTCGAGTCGGTCACCATATTGGTCTCGCCGATTCTCGCGCCCTTCACGCCGTGGAGGCGATCTGGGACTGTGAGCCGACTAAACCGTATTCGCAGCGACAAATCGACTGTGAATTCTGTTGCGCGACTGCGACACGGCCGAATTCTGATCTCCTGCTGCCCGGAGCAGATCCCTGATCTGCATCAAGCCTCTGCCAGCTTCCGACTGAGAGGGTTGGATGGACTCTGCTATACGGGTCGCAGCTGCAAAATTCTGGATTGGGGTTCGATATACCTGAGTCGGCGGGAAGAGTTGACGTCGATTGGTGTCGGGAATTCGTTGCCGCGCGCGCTCGTCGAGTGCTCGCTGAAGATTCTCCAGTCGAGTGCGTTCGGCCAAATTGGCCAAACGTGCCTCCTCCAAGGCGCGAGCCTCGGGGGTTTCTCCTGCGATGGGAGTACGCAGGACATCCACGTTCCTGCGGCGAAGTTCTTCTCTTTGCAGAGAATCGAGTGGCTCGGGCTGGTACTCTTCGTGGTCTCGTGCGGGGTCGCCTCCGTCGCCTGCTCCACCATCACGGGCGAAGCCAGGGGGACTGCGGGGCCCGTCGACCATCAGGATTTCCGCCGCCGGATCACTGCTATCGCACTCGGATGTGGTCTCTACGGAGCCAGTCGACAGATCGAACAGGCCGTAGAGAGATTTGTCGGGCTCGATTGCTGCAACTTGGGTGGTGGCCGTCTGGCGAGCCACCGCGTGCCTCACCCACCGCTGAATCCTCGACCGGCCCGAGCGCTTGCGCTGACGGGAGACCGGGAGGGTGGTCGATGGGGATGTCGACTGATACGGGGTCGACGGTTGCCGCAGCAGAACGCCGCGGACACATGCGCAAAAATGTGTCGCACCGCGGACGGGGAGCGCATCAACATCGAGTGGAGCCTCCTGGAGCCAGGCGGAGTCGTCGGCGATGAAGATGAGAGCGCCGAGACGGATCTCTCGACCCTCGACCAAAACTCCAGCAGCCACCATGATGAAAGTACTCGGAAGAATCGCAACTTCTCCACAAAATTGCTAAAACACCGGCCCCATGGTGGGCGCCAACTGTCGTGGTTCTAAGCCTGACAGTAGAGTGGGGGGTAGGTATGGAGAGGCAAGGTCCTAGCTATGGAGAGGTTGTAAACACAAGAGATGTACGAGTTCAGGCCCTTCTCGGAGGAAGTAAAAGCCCTACGTCTCGGAGCCTGGAGGCGGTCGAGTGGATTATGTGTATATGCATTACAGGATGCCGAACCCTTCTACCTGTGGAGGGGGGTGGCTTATATAGAGTGCGCCAGGACCCCAGCCAGCCCACGTAGGAGAGGGTTTAAGGTGAGTTAAGTCCGGGGCGTTACTGGTAACGCCCCACATAAAGTGTCTTTACTATCATAAAGTCTACTTAATTACAGGCCGTTGCAGTGCAGAGTGCCTCTTGAGCTTCTTGTGGTCGAGTGAGTCTTCGTGGTCGAGTCCTTCAAGTCAGTCGAGTGAGTCCCTCGTTGGTCGACTGGAAGGTGACCTCTTCTAAGGGTGTCCTTGGGCAGGGTACTTAGATCAGGTTTGTGACCCTACCCTAGGTACATGACCCCATCAAACACTACGTACGGCAACCGACGATACCCCAAGTTGCCTAGGGGCGGCACCGCAAGTGGCTCTGGTTTGGACCAACACTTAGACAAGCATTGGCCCGGGGGGGGGGCTATAATAAAGATGACCCTTGGGTTAATTACTCCCAAGGGAAAAGTAGGTGGTGGTGAGGCAAATGGTAAAACCAATGTTGGGCCTTGCTGGAGGAGTTTTATTCAAAGCGAACTGTCAGGGGGGTCCCATAAATCACCCGACCGCGTTAAGAACGCAAAATCCGGGAACATAACACCGGTATGACGGAAACTAGGGCGGCAAGAGTGGAACAAAACACCAGGCATAAGGCCGAACCTTCCACCCTTTACCAAATATATAGATGCATTAATAATATAAGAGATATTGTGATATCCCAACAAAACCCTGTCCACCATGGAGCAATCTTCAACTTCACCTGCAACTAGCAACGCTATAAGAGGGGCTAAGCAAAAGCGGTAACATAGCCAAACAACGGTTTGCATAGGAAAGGTGTCAAAGGTTAGAGGTTCATGGCAATATGGGATGGCTTGAAGAACAAGTTATAGGAAGCGCAGCAAAGCGATAGAGCGAATCAACTAGCATAGCAATGATAGTAGTGAGATCCAGGGTAGCGGTCATCTTGCCTGAAATCCCGCAAGGAAGAAGAACGAGTCCATGAAGAAGAAGCCACGAAGACGAACCACACGTAGTCGAACGAATCCTCACGATTGCAACGAAACGGGAACTATCGAGAAGAAGCACACAACATGGTAAACACACCACACATGAACAAGACATGATGCACAACAAGCATGATGCATGACAAAGCTATATGAGGCTAATCATGGCAAGAGATGATGCAAACAAGAACAACACATCAAGGCAAGTTTAAATGAGGCCGGAAACAACATATAACAATTCCGGTAAGTCCTCATATGCAAATTTCGAAATTGGTCCAGAACTGAATAAACCTTAAGTTCAAGTAGTTAAACAACAAGTTAAGATGCACCAAGAGGATCTACACGAAATTCTAGTCAAGTTACATATAAAGTTCATTAGATTCGGAGCTACGGTCTAGAAGATATGAGCAAAACAAGTTAAGCATGGCATTGATGCAAAATGCACCAAAACATCAAGCAAACACACCAAAACAAGGATGCAACATGGTAATATGGAGCTATATGCGAAAACAAGCAAGTTTCATATAGAGCACACTCAAAACGGAGCATCGGTGCAACACATACACTCTATACAAGTCATAACAACAATCTGTCCAAAACAGCAACTAGGCATCTTACAAGCATCAAAACAACATGTTACAGCACCCCAACATAATAACAAAAGTCATGGGCAAGAAGTACAGGTAAAGCACAACAAAACATGAACACTGAGCTATCTCCAGAAATCTCTAGAACATGCTCAAAAACACATGGAGATATTGCAAATAATAACAGTTTCAGACTTTGCAGAAATAACATCAGGTTGCAATGTTTAGAGCTATCAAACAACATGTTACAGGAACTTATCATGGCAAACAAAGGCATGGCATGAATCTACTAATTGCATAGATCAAAAGTCTCTTACTGACCATGAGCCAAAAAGGATCAGAAAATAAGATGGCACCCATGTAAACATGGCAAGTTATATTACAGATTAATATATAGCAGGAACAATAATAAGTAGGCATGTTCGTGAGCTTGAACCACTCACCACAGAGAAATACATGGCATGACAAGGCAACCAACAGTAAGAAGACATGTTTATGAAGCTAAGCATGACAAGAGCAAGGTCATAGGGTGCATGGAACACTAGCAAGACACATGGGAACAAGTGAACTTAATGTTAACAGGCTGACAGCAACATTATGAAGCAACTTTAGAGGAAGATTACAACATGTTCCAGCAGGCTATAATTGCAATCAAGGGCATGAATGGATAGATCAAGACATGTAGATCAAAACATGTTTATAGAGCATCTCCAGATTATGCATAGGATGATTAGTAGAAGCATGTTAACATAGCAACAAAATATAACAGAATCTGTCAGGGAAACAGCAACAGCAACTACCCTACTTAGCAAGCTTGATACACTCAGCACACAACTCACAAAAATACATGGTTGGCACCCCTGGAAAGATGGCATGGCATAGATCAACATACATGTAGACATCAACCTCATAGGATGCACACATCAACCATGACAAAAATGATAAATGAGCAAGTTATAACAGTTTCAGCAGATTAACATCAACATGCACTGTTCCAACAGCATTTCGGGCATCAAGATGAGCTCAAATGAAAATGATGCAATGGAATGAAATGATGTACTCGTTGAGACGAACAATTTGACATATTACACACACAAAACGGAGCTACGGATGCAGAGATACAGCAGGTCAAACATGGCATGCTAATGACAAAATATCTCGGGACTTAGTCATTTTTGGTAAAAAACGGACGAGCGCTGCAAGTCTATATGACGCACGAGCGGGTTATAGGGGCTGCTCACCCTGGCCTTGGGCCCATGACTGTGCTGCAGGCTGGGGAGGCCGGTGGCTGGGCCGGCGGCTGATGTGGCCCTGGACGGGGCCCACGTGCGCGAGGGGGGAGGCGGCCCACGAGCGGGCGCTCGTCCCCGCTCCCGAGCGGGACGAGGACAAGGCGGTGGCAAGGCTTGGACTCTGGCGATGGCTCGAGGCGACGGCGCGGCAGGGGAGGTCGAGGTAGGCCAGGATCCATCAGATCCGGTGGAGGACGAGGCCGGGGACCCATTCCCGGCGACGGCGACGCTCGTGACGATGAGGACAGGAGACGAGGAGGAGAAGACCGGCGAGGTAGACGCAGGGGCTCGCCGGCGTGGATGTCTGAGGCCGGGCGGCGAGAACGCAGGTGCTTGGGCGCGGAAGAGGTTGCAGGCGGCTCGGGCAGGGCGCGGGGGTGAGGCGACGGAGGTGCCCTCCGGCGGCGAGGTCGAGGCGCTGGAGGACGGTGGCGCTTCCCCGATCCCAAACTGGATCGAGCGGGAGGCTCAGGCACCCTGCGACTGCGGGATCCGGGCCTGGCGCGGCCCGGCGCGGGCTCCAGATGGGCTGAGCGGGCCTGCGGCGGATGGGGACGCTGGAGGGAGGCGCAGGGGACGCGTGGCGCCTTCCGGTTGGGCGAGGGAGGCTGCGCAGCGGCGGCTGGCCAATGGGGCACTGCCAAGTGGCAAGGTGGAGGTGGAGGGCGCCGGAAAACGAGGAGGAGGTGGATGGATCTGGCTAGTGGCACGGTTTTCGAGGGGGATGCGGCGGCTGAGGGTAGGGGAAGGCTAGGGGCACCCGAAAATGGCAAGGGGGCTTCTTAAATAGGTAGGAGTCTAGGGTTAGGGGTTTTGGGGGTGTTTCGGACCCTCGTATCTCGATCTGACGGCACCGGACGCGAAGAGGGGGTAGGTTGGACCTTGTGGGTAGTGAGAGAGAGGTTTGGGCTGAGGGGAGAGAAGGGAAGTGCAGCCCGACAACTGTTTCCGGAGACCGAAAACGTCCGGCGATAGACCGGCTATATTGCGGTTGTAGGTTTAACGGTTGGGCTATCCAATGGACTCCGAATGCGACGAAATTTGGCAGGCGGTCTGTCTACACTATAATAAGACCGCATGCCAAGCTTCGACCCATTCCGAGAACATTTTTATGCCACTTATAAAATAATATTTCGGAGGTGCCGCGGGCGCGTGCGAGAGTGTCTGGACTCCGAACGGACAACGGAGAGAACCGGGAGGACCCAAACGGATGCAAGTTTTGAAAAACATGCAGATGAAATGCAGATGATGACATGGCAAAATGCAACACGCAAGCAAATGACATGGCAACAATGGTGAATAACTGGCAGACAACTGGCACATCGAATCCGGGGCGTTACATTGTGGGACCACGGACTTGTGTAATCTTCTACTCTTGTACATATTTCTATCTTCTATAAAACTAAGGTACGCGATTGTGTAGTCCCAAAAAAAGCAAGGTTGGATTTGGCCTCTGGGTAAACGTCGACAACAACATAGATTGGACGGGTTGCGCTTGAAGCTGAGACCATGCGGCGATGTCAGAAGTTCTGAACTAGATAAAATATGCTTTCCCCCGCTTTATATTATAAAGCAACGAATATCGATCACAAAGTAACTGCAAGGGTGAACAACACATCAAGCGCAAAAGAAAAAAAAGAAGAAGACAAAAATGCCAAGAACGGCGGCTCGACAAGCACGGATGGTCCGCCACCTTTACGCCCTCAATCTACGTCCCACCACTCGCCATGGCATCGGACCGCCGTGAACCAAACAACACCTCCAAGAAGGAATGTGACGCCAACGATGCTATTTCAGGGAAGGGAGGGGAGCAAGGGATGGGTAGCACCTACGCCCTCCAAGAAGGAATGGCGGCACCCATCGGCGTCAACTCGTCAGAGCCGGGAGAACAGGCAGGGATTTATCCTGCACCATCATGCATCAGCACCCACTAGAACGGAGCCATCCCACCATCTTGACACCTGCAGGCACGCGCCACCACGGTCTTGGACCCATCCACGTCGTCCCGCTGCGAACACCACCACAAGGTCAAGAAAGCAGCGGCAAGACATGCCCAGGGGCATGGGCGGAAGCACCGGAACCGAACGGAAGGGAACCGCCACCACCACCGTCGCGCGGGAGGCCTCTGCCTCCAGCACCAACGTGAATTGCCGACCGGACGCAGCAGCCGAGGCAAACCAGGCCACCCAGGCCTGGTCGGGCCAATACCGGGACCGCAAAGTCCCGGCCACCACGCTGCTGCACGCCGGCAACCGAGGCCCCACCCACCACCAGCCCGACGCACCGCCATCGCCTCTCGAGAGCCACGCCGACGCCATGCCTGCTGCCGGCCCGCCCAGACCCAGGTGGGGCCCAAAGGGCCCAGATCCAGGCCGAACGGGCGTCACCAGCCCGCGCCGCCACGCTGGCCCGCCGTTAACAACGACCCTGCCACCCAGTGTTCGCCCCCGCCCGCGCAAGAACCCTTGCCGCCGCGCAGGACCGCCGCCGCCTGAAGGCACCGCCCAGAGCCGCTCCGTCCCATGTCGGAGGAACCTTGGAAGACAAAAGGCCGGGGGCCGCCGCCGCCAGCGTCGCCCGGTCCAGGCCCGCGGCGGGCGCCGACGACGGTGGCGGGGAGGTGGAGGAGAGAGGGGGTGCGTTCGTGGAGGAAGGGGGGAGGCGTTGCCGGTCGCGGTTGGGGTTGGGTGATTCGTTCTGAACTAGTACTTGAAGGAAAACGTGCAGACTTTGCGAAAACATGTGTTGGGTACTAGAGAATTTTCACCATCATCAGTGTTACGCGTTCTTTTTGTTTGGGAAAACTTTGTTTTTGCCACTCTAGTTTTTGCCAACTTTGCTTATGCCACTCTAGAATTTGACATCTCACATTTGCCACTCTCAGCTTTTGACAATACATCACAAATGTCATTCCATGGCAAAAACGATAATTTTTCATTTCACTTTTGCCACTCTTAGCTTTTGACATGTATCACAATTGCCACTCTAAAACTTTTGCTTTTGCCACGGAATGGCAAAAGTGATATATTGTCAAAAGCTAAGAGTGACAAAAGTGAAATGTGAAATTCTAGAGTGGCATAAGCAAAGTTGGCAAAAACTAGAGTGGCAAAAACAAAGTTTTCCCTTTTTGATTATGACGCAACTATAGCTCGATTCCCCTAAAAAAAACTATAGCTCGATTGCCGCGCTCGGGCGGTATGGCGTGACTGAGCTCTGTGCGACGCAAGGCAGAACTTTGTGAATTATTTGGATGCATGCTTGTGAGAGCAGCTGCTATCCTTGACAAGGAGAACCCTGATATGTTCCTGCGTGCCCTAAATATTCCGAGGAATGTCAAATAAACTAGAAAGTTTGGACATGTGTATCTCCGTACGTGTTTGGTCTTATTCAAATATTTTTACAGAAAAATACAAGTATTTATTTGTACATGAACACTGCAAGCTCTTCCGTGTGGCTGTACACGCAGTGGTCGGGATGTGGAGGCTGGATGCATCTTACGTCATAAACATATCTATAAGTGTTTATTCTATAATCTTGTCAATTTATGCAGTTTATTTTTATTTCATCTAACCTACTAGTAGACACACAAGCGCTCACTTCTAAATTTTGCAAAATAATTAATACTCCCTCCGATACATAATAAGTGTCGTAGTTTCGAACTAAGATTCTTATCTCAAAACTAGAACACTTATTTTGAATAGGAGGAACTAATAGAGTTAAATACACTATATGTGCCTTAACTTGTACTAAATTGCGCAGACGGAATTCAAACATGCGCCCTCATGGTAAAAACAACACAAGCTGATCAAGAGGCCAAACTACGATTTGCGTATATAGTCAATTTCCATATCGTGCTGCAATTTTCCTGCTGCGTTTTCTACCGGGCAATTTGACCTTTTTACGAATTTCCTGTATAGTTCTCATGATCCGTAAAATTTTCCACATAAAAATACAATAATTAACAATATGCAGTTATTGTTTATTTTAAATATTTACTCGTTGAAGAGGTAAATATGAACTTTTCTAAAAAATATGTATCTTCATTCACGACCACAAGCATGCTCTATTATTGTGTATCTTCATTGTATTTGAAAATGCATAATTGAAATATTGACAACATTGTATTCTGAAAATTGTTCAATGTGTATTCAAAATTATTGTGTAATAACAATAAATTCTAAAGATGTATTAAATACCCCCTCCGTTCCTAAATTTTTTTCTTTCTAGAGATTTAAACAAGTGACTAAATACGGAGCAAAATGAGTGAATCTACACTCTAAAATATGTCTATATAATCTCTATGTAGTAGTCCATTTGAAATCTCTAAAAAGGCAAATATTTAGGAATGGAAGGAGTATGTTAAGTGTGTTTGTACAAATGTCTTTTATTTGACACAAACACCTGTATATGCCTTTGTTAAATAAAAGGGCACAAAAGATTTAATATAATAAAAATGGTGTTTTAAATAGTATATAAACTTGTGTATCTCTTTGTTAAACAAGAAGCCATTTTGGTTTACTAGCTAGGTTGCATATGTGTCACACATGAGCTCCTGTGTTTGAATCTTCGCGCAAACAAACTTTTGTTGTTTCTATTTATGTTTCTTATTTTTCCCAGTATCATCTATCTATCTTCTATTATCAAATAAAAACAGAAGAAAAGGAACGGCCTGGATTAACTAGAAATAAAGAATAGAAAAGGACCGGCTCTGGTCAATATATATATGCTAGGTTAATTGAAAAAAAGAAGTTTTCAAACAACTAGTCAGATCTTAAGTTTGACAGATCACGTACGATAGTTCTGGTGCGAATTAACTATTACACACCCCAAGTATTACTATTCATGAGCCCACCTCCCCCGGACCCCAATCTAGTGATCGATCTAATCATGCACACACACAACCAACTCTCAAGTACTCCAATTTGGTGATATATCTAATCATAAATGCACACAACTGGTAGAGACGATTAGCCATCGCACGCCCCCATGGATTCCATGCTGCTTCGCAATTAAAACAGAACAAAAGGAATGACTAGGATTAACCAGAAATAAAGAAAAGCAATGGAACGGATCTGATCAGTCTATATGCTATGTTAATTGAGAAAAAGAAGGTTTTAAACAATTAGTCAGATCTTAAGTTTGACAGATCACGTACGATAGTTCTCCTGGGATTGAAATAGGACAAACCTCAAGTAGTACTATTCATGAGCCGACCTCCACCGGACCCCAATCTACTGATCGATCTAATCATCTACACACACAACCATCTCTCAGGGACTCCAATTTGGTGACAGATATATTTATAACCGCACACAACTAGTAGAGACGATTCGCGATCGCACATCCCACGGATTCTGCGCTACTTTGCAACTAAAACAGAAGAAAAGGAACGACCAGGATTAACAAGAAATAAAGAATAGAAAAAGGAACGACTCTGATCAATCTATATGCTATATTAATTGAAAAAGGAAGGTTTCAAACAACTAGTTAGATCTTTTGTTTGGGAGATCAAGTATGACACTACTGGTGGGATTGAAATAGGACCGACCTCAGGTAGTACTATTCATGAGCCCACCTCCACCTGACCCCAATCTAGTGATTGATCTAATAATGCACGCACACAACCTACTCCCGAGGACTCCAATTTGCTGATAGATCTAATCATAAATGCACACAACTGGTAGAGACGATTAGCGATCACACATCCCATGGAATGTGTGCTGCTTCGCAACTAAAACAAAAGAAAATTAGTGACTAGGATTAACTGTAAATAAGGAAAAGAAAAGGAACGGCTCTGCTCAATCTATATGCTATGTTAATTGAAAAGAAGAAAGTTTCAAACAAAATAGTCAGATCTTAAGTTTGACATATCACATACAATAGTTCTGGTGAGATTGAAACAGGATGGACCTCAAGTAGTACTATTCATGAGCCCACCTCCACCGGACCCCAATCTAGTGATCGATCTAATCATGCACGCACACAACTAACTCTCAAGGACTCCAATTTTGTGATAGATCAAATCATAAACGCACACAGCTGGTAGAGACAATTAACGATCGCACATCCCATGGATTCCGCGCTGCTTTGCAATTAAAATAGAAGAAAAGATTAACTTGTAATAAAGAATATAAAGAGGAACGGATCTGATCAATTTATATGCTATGTTAATTGAAAAAAAGATTTCATACAACTAGTCAGATCTTAAGTTTGACAGATCACGTACGACAGTTCTAGTGGGATACAAATAGAACAGACGTCAAGTAGTATTATTCATGAGCCCCCCTCCACCGGGCCCCAATCTAGTGACCGATCTAATCATGCATGCACACAACCTACTCTCACAGACTCCATTTTGCTAATAGATCTAATCATAAACGCAAACAGCTGGTAGAGACGATTGGCGATCGCACATCACATGGATTCTCCGCCACTTCGCTAGTTCGCAATTAAAACAGAGGAAAAGTTACAACCTTGATTGACTAGAAATAGAAAATTGAAAAGGAAAAGCACTCATCAATCTAGATGCTATGTTAATTAAAAAAAAGGTTTCAAACGACTAGTCAGATCTTAAGTCAGACAAATCACGTACAACAGATCTGGTGGGATTGAAATAGGAGAGACCTCATGTAGTACTATTCAGGAGCCTACCTCCACCGGACCCAATCTAGTGATCGACCTAATCATGCACTTATACATCCAACTCTCAAGGACACCAATTTGGCGCTAGATCTAATGATAAACGCACATAGCTGGTAGAGATGATTAGTGATCGCACATCCCATGGATTCCGCGCTACTTCACAAATAAAACTGAGGAAAAGGAATGTCCAGATTGAGTTGAAATAAACAATAGAAAACTAACGGCTATGATCAGTCTATATACTATGTTAATTGAAAAAAAAAGGTTTCAAACAACAAGTCAGATCTTAAGTTGGGCAGATCAAGTATGACCGTTCTGGTAGGATTGAAATAGGACCGACCTTAAGTAGTACTACTGATGAGCCCACCGAGACCTGACCCCAATCTAGTGATCGATCTAATCATGCACGCGCACACAACCTGCTCTCATGGACTCCAATTTGCTGATAAATCTAATCATAAACCGACACAGCTGGTAGAGACGACTACCAATCGCACATCCCATGGATTCCGTACTGCTTCGCATTTAATACGAGAGAAAAGGAGTGACTGGGATTAACTAGAAATAAGGAATAGAAAAGGAACGACTCTGATCAATCTATATGCTATGTTAATTGAAAAAAAAGAAGGTTTCAAACAATTAGTTTGATCTTATGTTTGATAGATCACGTACGACAGTTCAGGTGGGATTGAAACAGGACATATCTCAAGTAGTACTATTCATGAACCCACCTCCACCGGACCACAATCTAGTGATCGATCTAATCATGCACACACACAACCAACTCTCAAGGACTCAAATTTCATGATATATCTAATCATAAACGCACATAGTTGGTAGAGACTAATAGCGATCACACATCCCATTGATTCTGCGCTGCTTTGCAATTGAAACAGAAGAAAAGGAATGACCAGCATTAACTAGATCTATATGCTATGTTAATTGAAAAATAGAAGGTTCCATACAACTTGTTGAATCTTAAGTCCAATAGATGATGTAGGACAGTTCTGGTGGGATGGAAATAGGACATACCTCAAGTAGTACAATTCATGAGGCCACCTCCACCGGACCCAAGTGTAGTGATCGATCTAATCATGCACGCACACAACCTACTCTCACAGACTCCATTTTGCTGATAGATCTAACCGTAAACTCAAACAACTGGTAGAGCCGATTAGCGATCGCACACCACATGGATTCTCCGCTACTTCACTAGTTCGTAATTAAAACAGAAGAAAAGAGATGACCATGATTAATTAGGAATAAAAAATAGAAAAGGAAAAGCTCTCATCAATCTTGATGCTATGTTAATTAAAAAAAATGTTTCAAACAACTAGTGAGATCTTAAGTCCGACAGATCACATACGTCAGTTCTGGTGGGATTGAATTAGGAGAGACCTCATGTAGTACTATTCATGAGCCTACCTCCACGGACCCCAATCTAGGGATCGACCTAATCATGCACGCACACAACCAACTCTCAAGAACACCAATTTTGCGATAGATCTAATGATAAATGCACATAGCTGGTAGAGACAATTAGCGATCGCACATCCCATGGATTCCGCGCTGCTTCGCAAATAAAACCGAGGAAAAGGAATAGCCAGGATTAACTAGACATAAAGAATAGAAAGCAAACTGCTATGATCAACCTATATGCTATAATTGAAAAAAAGAAGCTTCAAACAACTTGTCGGGGGTTGGGTGCGACATATGCCAATGGATGGCTTATCATGGTGGGAGCGAGTAGAACGTCGCCGGTGCCCGGAAGCGGGATGAGGCGTAGACACGTACGCCGGCGAACTTTACCCAGGTTGGGGGGGGGGGCTCTCCGAGGAGATAATACCCCTACTCCTGCTCTGCGGGATCTCCGCATGATCACTATGGTACTAGTGCTACAAGTCGCTCCTTGAGCTGTGTTTAGAGGTAGGAGAAGGCAAGGCTAGCTCTTCCCTGCCCTAGGTATCTGGCTACTTCTATCGGGGTTCGAACCGTTTGCATGGGTGGCCTGGGGGGTTTATATAGGCCTACCCCCAGGGGTACAATTGTAATTCGTCCGAGTGCTGGGCCCGGCTGTCAGTGTCTCCAGCCTTCGGCTTCTCTGCCGACCGTTGGGGCCCGCCTCCTGGTGGGCCCTGCCGTCTGGTTGGTGGCTGCTTACTGTAGCCGTGTCGTTGGTGACGGGGGCTTGGTCATCTTAGTGTGGCTATAGTCCCGCCGCCTGGTGGGAGGCCACTGTAGCCACACCTGGTCTTATCAGCTTAATCGCGTGCTTGCCTCGGGGCAAGGGATGGCCACCTGCTGGAGGCCGGCCCCTCCCGAATCCGTCTGGTTGAGCTTCCGCCGTCTTTCATGGGGTCACTGCCCGATAGGGCCCGCCACCGGCGGGCCGTACCGACAGGCCGTCGTGGGGAACAGGGCTCCGCCTGCCCGGACCGACATTAGGGGAGATATGGCACAATGCCCCGTCGTGCGGAGATTTCCGTCTGTACGGAGCACTGTAGCCACGCCCGTCTCGAGCATTGGAGGCAACGTGCTTCACTGTAGCCATGCTCTGACTTGTACTCTCGATGGAGGGCTCAGCCGCACCGTAGTCGTGAGGTGGCCGCCTGCCCGTTGCCGCCCTCTCTGGAGGGCGGCCGTCAGGAGCCGGTCACTCGGAGCGCCGTAGACTTGGGTCGGCCGCCCTTGGCAGCCGGCCGCTGAGCCAGCCGGCACCAGAGGGCGGAGCTTCAGCTTGGGGCCTAGTGAGGCGGAGCTGGCTCAAAGTCTTGATAAATCCAGGGACTCGGGTGAGCCTACCCGTGGCCCATTACTCCGACAGTAGTCCCCGAAGCCGGTGCGGCACCGCGGTCGAGGGGCTGCGAAGTCTCAGCGGCTTCCTCCTTCACCAGGCTCCGGGAAGACGCCGGTCCGCCGTGCGGCCAGCCGACTGCTCCGGCCGACCTCTTGCGGGTGGAGCTTGCACGATTGGTTTTTGAACTTCGAGTCGGGAAATAGGTGGCGTGCCTGCTAAGCTTCCCAGGCCGCCGCCTGCCACAGACGCGCCACACGGCACACGTCAGCCTAGTCAGCCTGCTACCCCACATCTTAGATGGGACGTGACACTGGGCCGGGCCCGCCACTACCATGCCTCGGCAACTGGGCGGATCCGTTGCGCTGAAGGAGACGGTTGCCATTCCCACGACCATTTACGGCGTGGTGAATGCGCGTGGGAAACGGGGGCCGTGGGGACATTGGCGCAGTTAATCCCGTGACCCACGTCCCGTCCCCTCGGCTTCGTAGCTCGAGGGCTATAAGTAGGGAGGGGGGAGAGGTGCGGCAAAGCTCTCGCCCCCCCTCCCACTCTTCTTCTTCTGCTTGCTTATCCACCGCTGCTGCTGCTGTTCTGTGCTGCCGTAGCGCCGCCGCCGTCGCCTGCCGCTGACGCACTTCTCCTCTCCACGCCGCCAGCCGGAAGCCATGGCGCGCGAGAGGGGCGGCGACTGGGACGGATCGACCGTGATCGAAGATCACATTTCCTTCCTCTGCGATACGCACCGGATGCCTAGCGCGACCTTCGTCAAGGCACGGGTGCCGCCGGAGACAGAGATCTCGCCAGCGCCGTAGGGAGACGAGCAGGTCGTCTTCCGCTCGCACTTCCTCCACGGCTTCGGCCTTCCAGTGAGCGGCTTCTTCCGCTCTTTCCTCGACTTCTACCATCTCCAGCCTCACCATCTCACGCCCAACGCCGTGACTCTACTCTCCACCTTCGTCACGACGTGCGAGGGTTTCATCAGCGTCCTTCCCACAATCGAGCTGTGGGGAGCGTTCTTTTATGGGAAGCTCAGCACCTCCGCCAGGGAGATGGCGGCCAAGTGTGGGGGCTTTGTTGCCGTGCGCTGACCGGCGAAGCGGAACACCTTCCCTGTCATCAAGCTGGCGCAGCCGGTGAAGATGTGGCAGCAGTCCTACTTTTATGTCGAGAACATGGACCTGGCTGCAAACTTCCTCAACTTGCCGGCCTACGAGGCCGGCCCCCCACCGGGGCTCGGCCCACCTGGGGGTATAAACCGAAACCGGTGTCGGCGGACGTGGCGGCCGCCATTGGCCGACTCTGGGTGCTCCAGGAGTCGGAGGGCCTCGTGGCCTCCGACCTCCTCGTCGCCTTCGTCGAGCGCCGGGTCCTCCCGCTCCAAAGCCACCCTCATCTGATCTTCCGGATGGGCGGACACCGCGATCCGTGCCGGCTGTGCATGAAAGGGATGCCGCCCGCTGAAGTTGTGCGGATGGCAAACGAGATCTCCGACCTCAAAGTGTCGGAGGCGGAGTGGCGATACGAGAAGCGGCCGTACTCTCGCCACAATCAGCCGCCCGCTGTAAGTTTCTTCATTTTGTCGTTTGAACTGTTTCCTTCAACTTCGTTTCTCTTCATGACGCAGCTCTTTCTTGGTTGCAGATTTACATGTCCGAGGCAACGGCCGCCCTCCTGGGGCCGGGTGATGTCCTCCAGCTGGACAGGGCGGAGGGCGACTTGGACGACCCCGACTTGGGGGCGGCCGCCCTGGATGACGACGCGACAGGCGGCGGTGGCAGAGCGGACGGTGGTGGTGGAGCAGGTGGCTCCGAGGAAGGCGGCGACATGGGGACTTGGCCTGACGACGACAAAGAAGAAGACGAACTGCACCCTGCCCGGAGCTCTGCCACCACCGGCGCCGGCCCCTCTGCTGGACCGCCCGCCCGTGGCAGCAAGCGCAAGCAGAAACAGGGCGCGGCCCTGTTCGGCAGCGTCCCAAAGAAGCCCAAGAACCCGGCCGCGGCGACCAGGCGGAAAGAAGCCGCGGCCAAGGGGGCCCAATATCAGAGGCAGCCGAAGGTTCCTGTTATGGTGTCGGCGTAAGTATCCTTCCCTCACTTCTTGTCTTCTCGTCAATCTAGCGTGAGAACCTTCCAACTTGTCTTCTTGTTTCAGGGCCCCGCTAACCCTCAAGAAGTCGAGCGCCGCCTCGGTCCTCAGGTCGGCAGCGACCTCCTCGACCAGCCGGTGGATCGACCCGGCAGCCGACCTCCGGGAGGCAACAGAGCGGAATGTGCGCGAGGCGCGCGAGGAAGAGGCCGACCGCTGGCCAAGGAGCAAGCGGACAAGGCCGCCGCGTCCGCTGAGAGAGCGCTGGCGCAGGCGGAAACCCAAGCCGCGGAGAAGGAGTGGCTCGCGGAGGCCGTACGCCGCCAAGAGCCGCTGCTCGTGGCGCCCCTGAACACAGCGCCGCCTCCGCCTAAATTCCAGGCGACGACCGAAGGAGCCGGCGACGACCACCTGATCCGGGAGCGGGATGGTGGCAACATAGTCATGCCGGACGTCTTCGTGCCGTCGCCCCCGCCCCCGCCGTCTCTGCCAGCCGGCGAGCCACAGGACAAGCAGTTGGTTGCGCCGCCGGTGCCGCCGGTCGAAAATACGGTGGTGACGGACCTGATTCCTATGGTCCGCACACCCACCCGCCGCCGTCTGGAGAAGGCGGCCTCAGCACCGCGGCTGTAGGAGATCGGCGCTGCAAGCTCATCTGCCCCTGACACCGAGGCGACCAGCGCCGCACCCGTGGGTTGGATACACGGGGGCGGGACGGGCGTCCTGACCCAGTCGTCTCTTGACATCCAGGCCAAGCTCCGGGCAGAAGCGGAGGCCCTCAAGCGCTGCAACGAGGCCTTCTTGGAGTCGCGAACCGCCATCCGCATAAGTTGTCTTTGGATTTCTTCTTCGAATGATCCTCTTGCTTCTCTCGTGGGGGCGCGCAAGCGCACCCACTGGGTGTAGTCCCCAAGTTCCGGGCCGGCTACTGAGCAGGCGGGTCAGAACTTTATCTTGCGATTGTCGATTGCTGACTTCATCTGATGTCTCTTCTGCAGGACTATCACAATCTCCACGCGACCGCCTACAACTCCAGGGTTCGGGAGCTGGAGACGCAGACGGCCCATCTTGCCGAGAGCTGGCGTAAGTTTCTATCTTCTTTTCTTCGTGGGGGCGCGCGGGCTGTAGTCCCCGAGGTTTGGGCCGACTGCCGAGTAGTCGGGCCGAATCTCCTCAGTTGTCTCTTTCCTGCGTCAACTACTTCTTTTCCGCGGGGGCGCGATGGCGCGCCCGCGGGCTTTAATCCCCGAGGTTCGAGCCGACTACTGAGCTGTTGGGCCGAATCTCCTTGGTTGTTTCTTTCCTTTGTCTTGTCCGCTTGACTGATGCCTTTTTCTTCTCTTTCTTTCTTCAGAGGCCAATGTCGCCCTGCAGCAACAGCTGGGCGAAGCCAACACCGCCCTGTGTGGCAAGGAGGCGGAGTGCAGCAAGCTGGCGGAGGAGCGGGACCGCCTGGTCGCCCAACTTGCCGAGAAGGCGGAAACCCTCAAGGCGGCCCAGCTGAAGGTGAAGACGACGGAGACCAACCTCCTCGCCGAGTTTGAGATCGAGCGCTCTGCCAGGGCCGACAGGGAGGCCCAGATGACGGCCTGCTTCAGCAGCATCGAAGACTTGGTCGATGGTAAGCCTCATTCTCTTGGTTTCTTGTTTTGAGTTGTCGGCCCTTGCTTATAGCCTTGGTCTTTTTCTTCTTCCGCCCGGACAGACTTCTTCCTGGGCCATTCTGTATCCGCAATCCAAATGATCGAGGCCCAGCGTGAGGAGCGAAGGGCGGAGGGTGCACAAATCGCTACTGATGCTCCCCGGACTCTTGGCGAACAGGTCCTCAGCATTCAGGCCCGGCTTCGGCCTGCTCACCACACGCTACACTGCCTCCAGCGCATCGGATCCCAGGCGGTCTCCGCCCTCTGGCCAGCTTGGCGGCTCCACGCACCCCAAGTCGGACTGCCGACTGGCTGGAGGTGGCGGCCGGCCGCCTGGAAGCCTGGAAAGGCTCAGCAGCCCGGGCAGGGGCGCCGAGCCTTGGAATTCGTCAAGGCGTGGTACCCTGGGCTAGATCTAGCCCAGTTGGCCACGTTCTGGCTGGAGGCGCAGGAGGAGCTGGTGGCGGTGGAAGCTGAGCTCGTCAACAGGGCGGCGGCGATCGCCGACTTCACCGACACCAGTGTCTTTGTCCCGGAGGTGGTCGAGGAAGGCGGCGAAGCTCCGCAAGAGTGGCTCGGGTTAAACCCGGAGGACAGCAAAGATTCAGCTGAAGTCATCGACTCCAGCGACGAAGGGGAAGACAGGGAGGAGGAAGAGGAGGAGGAGGAGGAAGACGAGAAGAGTGACGTCGGCCTGCCGGAGGTCGGGGCGGATGGTCAGCCCCAGCCTGACCGGGCCTCAAGCAACGAGCCACGCACCAAGGTGCCGCCCGCTACTGGAGGCATCCAGGTGGGGGCCGACCAGCCGCCCGTTCCTCCGACGGACGCCATCGACTCCGTCCTCCAGCACTCCAACGCCCCGCCTGCTGCTGGTGATTCCTCCGTTCGGATGGAGCCGCCTGCCGCGCCAGGTGGTGCAGCTGACTCCAGCGTCCAGCCAGAGTCCTCGGCCACGCCATCCGGCACTGTCCAGCCGGATCCTTCTGCTGTGCCAACCGGCACCGCCCAGCCGGAGTCTTCAGCTGCTCCTTAGGGTTTTATCTGCTTTCTGCTTGCTGCTCTGAACATTTTATTAAATTCGCGCAACTCCACCTGTGGGGTGTATATCAAAACTCTGTTTGAATGCCAGCCAAAGGCCTTTATCCATGTAAATATTTATTATTGCTTATGCTTGCTGTGCCGACCTCCAGCCTTTTTTCCCCTTTTCTCCTTGGTTTTTTCCTTTGCCGCCAACCCTTGGCTATGCTCTTACCAGCCGGGCAGCTGCTCTGCGGACCGTGGCTGATTTAAGCACTCTAGCCGTTTGTGAGGGGGGCTAGGACTTAGCCATTTGGATTTTTTGGTAATAAAAGCGGAGGCCGGCCGTCGGGCTGCCAAGCAGCCAGACGGCTAGGTGCGATGCCGCCCTCTACTACATGCGTTTTCTTCCTTAGTCATTCTTTCGTGTGGGGCACTGCTTTGCAACCTTTGCCTGCCATACAGTCACTCTGCAAGCTGTGGCTTCTGACAAAGGAAGTTCTTGGTGCCGGCACACTACTTGTCCGGCTGCGGGAGGCGGCATATTGTAGAAGGCGGCGAGGCTCCGGGCCGACTGGTCGAACCCGGTGCCAGGCGGAAGAAATAAAACTATACATTCTCATAGGCATGACACTTATCACGTAGATAAAAGAGGGCAGTCCCCGAGCTCTTCTCGGGGGACCCGGAGTCTTTATACATAGTACAAAAGGTAGCATGATACATACTGCTTTCAACGGTAAAACCTTCGGAGGAGGTTTGCGTTCCATGGCCTCTCCATCTCTTTGCCTGAATCATCTCTCTTGCATGCTCTGGGCTTCTGGGCATCGATCAGATAGTAGGCATCGTTGCCCAACACCTTACTGATGATGAAAGGGCCTTCCCAAGGTGCCGAGAGCTTGTGCTCTCCGGCTGTTCGCTGGATCAGCCTGAGCACAAGGTTTCCCTCCAGGAAAGATCTTGGCTTCACCTTGCGGTTGTAGTATTGGCGCAGACTCTGCTGGTAGATGGCCGACCGGCTGAGTGCGAACAGCCGGCCTTCCTCCAGCAAGTCGACGCCGTCTTCTCGCGCCTCCTTGGCGTCCTCCTCGATATACATGGTGACTCTTGGGGAGTCGAACTCAATATTTATCGGGATGACGGCTTCGGCACCGTAGACAGGGAAGAAGGGCGTGAAGCCCGTTGACTTGTTCGGAGTTGTGCGCAGGCTCCAGAGGACGGCCGGTAGCTCGTCGAGCCAGCAGCCGGCCGAACGCTCCAGAGGCTCGACCAGTTGGGGTTTGAGGCCGGACAAAATGAGGCCATTTGCACGCTCCACTTGGCCATTTGACTGTGGGTGGGCAACGGACGCTAAGTCCAGGCGGATGCCCTGTGTTGCACAGAAACGAGCCAAGGCTCCTTTGGCGAAGTTGGTGCCATTGTCGATGATGATGCTGTGTGGGATGCCGTATCGCGTGGTGATGTCGGCGATGAAGGTCACGACAGTCGGCCCATTCAGCTTCTTGATTGGTTTTGCCTCT
This sequence comes from Triticum dicoccoides, assembly GCF_002162155.2. Taxonomy (NCBI): domain Eukaryota; kingdom Viridiplantae; phylum Streptophyta; class Magnoliopsida; order Poales; family Poaceae; genus Triticum; species Triticum dicoccoides. Next base: position 695,304,413 of record NC_041393.1, read on the forward strand.
ATCCACTTGGTGAACTTGTCCACAGCAACAAGCAAGTGAGTCATGCCACCGCGGGCCGTCTTGAATGGTCCTACCATATCCAGTCCCCAAACAGCAAAGGGCCAGGCTATGGGAATGGTCTTGAGTGCAGAAGCCGGCAGGTGTGGCTTGGAGTGGAACATTTGACACCCTTGACTCTTCTGAACTAGCTCTTTGGCCTCTTCCAGGGCAGTCGGCCAGAAGAACCCATGGCGGAAAGCCTTGGCCACAAGTGATCTTGAAGCCGCGTGGCGGCCGCACTCGCCCTGGTGGATATCCCTGAGTATTGCTTGGCCTTGGTCTGAGTCCATGCAACACTGATAAACCCCTGTGACGCTTCGTCGCACCAGCTCTCTGTTGACTATGGTGTAGGCTGTTGCCCGCCTCTGCACTTGTCAGGCTGAGATCTCATCAGTCGGCAGCTCTTTATTCACCAAGAACTTGAGGATTGGCTGAGCCCATGAGGGCGCCGCAATTTCTTCGACTATGACCACTGCAACCTGTATGAGGGCGGTTGGGCCGGGAGGCGGCGGGTTGGCAGCTGCTTCCGCCTGTTGTGTTGAAGAACTCCCCGGGCCGTCTGCTGAAGTCCCCGGGCCGGGTGTGGCTGTAGCAGTCCCCGGGCCACCTGTCGAAATTCCCGTGCCGGCCTCCGGGACCGTCAAGTCGGATCCGACT
>NC_041393.1:695305314-695348997 GCF_002162155.2 Triticum dicoccoides
GGGGAGGGGGCGACACAAAGATGGAGTCTGAATCAAGAGAAGGCTTGACAGACGACTTCAGAAGGCGGCGTAGGGCGACGCCGGCTGGTATTGCTTGTCAGGTGGAGCCAATTCGTGCCAATGCATCTGCTTGCTCGTTGTCATTTCTTGGCACGTGAAGGAACTCGCACCCATCAAAGTATCTGCTGAGTTGCTGTAGGAGGAAGCGGTAGCTTGCCATGTTTGCATCCTTGGCGTCCCAGTCGCCTGACGACTGCTGGACCACCAAGTCGGAGTCACCATAACATAGGATCCGGCGAATGCCGAGTTCCTTGGCAAGCCGGAGCCCGTGTATGAGTGCCTCATATTCTGCTACGTTGTTGGAGGCGGCGAAGTGGACTTGCAACACGTATTTGAGCTTGTCACCCTTGGGAGAGGTGAGGACTACGCCGGCTCCTAGACCAATGTGCATTTTTGAACCATCAAAGTGCATCCGCCAATGAGTGGAGTCTGGTGCAGGCGGCAAATATTGGGTCTCGGCCCAATCGACGAGGAAGTCGGCCAGTACTTGTGATTTGATGGTGGTGCGAGGCTGGTAGTAGATGGTGTAAGGGGCCAGATCAATCCCACTTGGCCACTCGGCCAGAGGCGTCTCGGCTCCAAATGATCTCAGCAAGTGGAGCTGTGCAGACGACGGTTATTGGGTGCTCTTGAAAGTAAGGCTTCAGCTTCTTGGCGGCAAAATGCACGCCGTAACACATCTTCTGGTAATGGGGGTAGTTTTGCTTGGAGGTGGACAATACTTCGCTCAAGTAATACACCGGTCTATGGACCGGCAATGCTCTGTCCTCCTCCTTGCGCTCTACTACCATGACTACGCTGACAACCCGACTGGTTGCTACAATGTAGAGGAGCATGAGCTCCTTCTCAGTCGGAGCCGCCAGGATAGGTGGGGTTGCCAACATCTTCTTGAGTTGGAGAAACGCTTCCTCCGCCTTGTCGTTCCACTCGAAAAAAGTGGTCTTCTTCATGAGTTGGTACAGGGGAAGAGCCTTCTCGCCCAGCTGACTGATAAAACGGCTGACTAACGCCAGGCGGCCGGTGCATTTCTGCACGTCCAGCAGTCAGGTGGGTACTTTCATCATCTCAATTGCCTTGATCTTCACGAGGTTGCACTCTATGCCGCGTTCTGAGACCAGGAAGCCGAGAAGCTAGCCGGCTGGCACTCCAAAGACACATTTGTCCGGGTTGAGCTTGATCTGGAATCGGCGTAGGTTCTCAAAGGTTTCCTTGAGATCTTCTAGCAGAGTGCCACGCTTCTCCGTCTTCACCACCACATCATCCACATAGACATGGGCATTTCTGCCGAGCTGCTTGAGGAGACACTTCTGCATGCAACACTGAAAGGTAGCACCGGCATTGTGCAAGCCGAACGTCATCGTCAGGTAACAGAAGGCTCCAAATGGCGTGATGAAGGCGGTCTTCAGCCGATCGGCCGGGTTCAGCTTTATCTGGTGGTAACCTGAGTATGCATCCAAGAAACTCAACAGCTTGCATCCGGCTGTGGAGTCTATCACTTGGTCAATCCTTGGTAGAGCAAACGGATCTTTGGGACAGGCCTTGTTGAGGCTTGTATAGTCGATACACATACGCCACTGCTTGTTCTTCTTAAGCACTAGGACTGGGTTGGCTAGTCATTATGGGAAAAACACCTCCATGATAAATTCGGCTGCCAGGAGCCGGGCTATCTCTTCTCCAACAACTCTTCTCTTCTCCTCCGACGGACGGTGCAAGGGCTGCCTGACCGGCTTGACATCAGGTCAGACATGTAGCTTGTGCTCGGCGAAATCCGTCGGAACACCCGGCATGTCTTTGGGAGACCATGCAAAGATGTCCCGATTCTCACAGAGGAAATCGACGAGCTCGCTTTCCTATTTGCTGTCTAGGTTCGTACCTACGACAGCATGCCTCTCCGGGTGCTCTGGGTCCAAGGGTATCTTTTTTGTTTCCTTTGCCGGCTTGAACGAGCCCTCTACGTCTGATCCTTGGGGGTCGGTGACATTTCCGGCTTCTTGCCTGCCATCGCGACCATCCGCTCCAGGAGCCGCTTCTCGACTGCGATCACAAGGGACTCGGCCAGCCGGCTACTGTCCGCGGCGCAGGCGGCCGACTTCTTGTAGTCTACAGTTAGGATCCCCTTGGTACTTGGCATCTTCATCTTGAGGTAGGCGTAGTGGGGGACCGCCATGAACTTGTTGGGGAACGTAGCAGAAATTCAAAATTTTCCTACGTGTCACCAAGATCTATCTATGGAGAGACCAGCAACGAGTAGAAAGAGAGTGCATCTACATACCCTTGTAGATCGCTAAGCGGAAGCGTTCAAGTGAACGGGGTTGATGGAGTCGTACTCGTCGTGATTCAAATCACCGATGATCCTAGTGCCGAACGGACGGCACCTCCGCGTTCAACACACGTACAGCCCGGTGACGTCTCCCACGCCTTGATCCAGCAAGGAGAGAGGGAGAGGTTGAGGAAGACTCCATCCAACAGCAGCACAACGGCGTGGTGGTGGTGGAGGAGCGTGGCAATCCAGCAGGGCTTCGCCAAGCACCATGGGAGAGGAGGAGTAGGGAGAGAGGTAGGGCTGTGGCAGAACTTCGTGTATAGCTCCCATGCGCCTCCCCACTATATATAGGGGTGGAGGGGCTGGTTTCTTGCCCTCCAAGTCCATTGGGGCGTTGGCCAAGGTGGGAGGAAAGAAATCTCATTATTTCCTTCCCCACCGATTGTTATCCCCCTTTTTAGGGATCTTGATCTTATCCCTTCGGGATATGATCTTATTCCTTCTAAGGGGGGATCTTGGTGCGCCTTGACCAGGGGTGTGGGGCCTTGCCCCCACTACCCACGTCCATGTGGGTCCCCCCATGCAGGTGGGCCCCACTCCGGAACCTTCTAGAACCTTCCCGGTACAATACCGAAAAATCCCGAACATTTTCCGGTGGCCAAAATAGGACTTCCCATATATAAATCTTTACCTCCGGACCATTCCGGAACTCCTCATGACGTTCGGGATCTCATCCGGGACTCCGAACAACATTCGGTAACCACATACAAACTTCCTTTATAACCCTAGCGTCATTGAACCTTAAGTGTGTAGACCCTACGGGTTCGGGAGACATGTAGACATGACCGAGACGTTCTCCGGTCAATAACCAACAGCGGGATCTGGATACCCATGATGGCTCCCACATGTTCCACGATGATCTCATCGGATGAACCACGATGTCAAGGACTTAATCAATCCCGTATTCAATTCCCTTTGTCTATCGGTATGTTACTTGCCCGAGATTCGATCGTCGGTATCTAATACCTTGTTCAATCTCGTTACCGGCAAGTCACTTTACTCGTTCCGTAACACATCATCCCGTGATCAACTCCTTGGTCACATTGCGCATATGATGATGTCCTACCGAGTGGGCCCAGAGATACCTCTCCGTTTACACGGAGTGACAAATCCCAGTCTCGATCCGCATAAAACAATAGATACTTTCGGAGATACCTGTAGTGCACCTTTATAGTCACCCAGTTACGTTGTGACGTTTGATACACCCAAAGCACTCCTACGGTATCCAGGAGTTACACGCTCTCATGGTCAAAGGAAGAGATACTTGACATTGGCAAAGCTCTAGCAAATGAAGTACACGATCTTTTGTGCTAGTCTTAGGATTGGGTCTTGTCCATCACATCATTCTCCTAATGATGTGATCCCGTTATCAACGACATCCAATGTCCATAGCCAGGAAACCATGACTATCTGTTGATCACAACGAGCTAGTCAACTAGAGGCTCACTAGGGACATATTGTGGTCTATGTATTCACACGTGTATTACGATTTCCGGATCATGCAGTTATAGCATGAATAAAAGACAATTATCATGAACAAGGAAATATAATAATAATACTTTTATTATTGCCTCTAGGGCATATTTCCAACAGTCTCCCACTTGCACTAGAGTCAATAATCTAGTTCACATCGCCATGTGATTAACACTCACAGGTCACATCGCCATGTGACTAATACCCAAGAGTTTACTAGAGTCAGTAGTCTAGTTCACATCACTATGTGATTAACACTCAATGAGTTTTATGTTTGATCATGTTGCTTGTGAGAGAGGTTTTAGTCAACGGGTCTGAACCTTTCCGATCCGTGTGTGCTTTACAAATCTCTATGTCATCTCCTAGATGCAGCTACCACGCTCTATTTGGAGCTATTCCAAACAACTGTTCTACTTGGAGCTATTCTAAATTATTGCTCCATTATATGTATCCGGTCTCTCTACTTAGAGCTATCCGGATAGGTGTCAAGCTTGCATCGTCGTAACCTTTACGACGAACTCTTTTACCACCTCCACAATCGAGAAAATTCCTTAGTCCACTAGTTACTAAGGATAACTTTGACCGCTGTCCTATGAGCCATTCTTGGATCACTCTTGTACCCCTTGACTGACTCATGGCAAGGCACACTTCAGGTGCGGTACACAGCATAGCATATTGAAGAGCCTACGTCTTAAGCATAGGGGACGACCTTCGTCCTTTCTCTCTATTCTGCCGTGGTCGAGCTTTAAGTCTTAACTTCGTACCTTACAACTCAGGCAAGAACTCCTTCTTTGACTGGTCCATCTTGAACACCTTCAAGATCATGTCAAGGTATGTGCTCATTTGAAAGTATTATTAAGCATTTTGATCTATCCTTATAGATCTTGATGCTCAATGTTCAAGTAGCTTAATCCAGGCTTTCCATTGAAAAACACTTTCAAAATAACCCTATATGCTTTCCAGAAATTCTACGTCATTTCTGATCAACAATATGTCAACAACATATACTCATCAGAAATTCTATAGTGCTCCCACTCACTTCTTTGGAAATACAAGTTTCTCATAAACTTTGTACAAACACAAAATTTTTGATCATCATCAAAGCATACATTCCAACTCCGAGATGCTCACTCCAGTCCTTAGAAGGATTGCTGGAGCTTTGCATACTTATTAGCATCTTTCGGGATTGACAAAACCTTCCGGTTGTATCACATACAACCTTTCCTCATTAAAATCGTCGAGGAAACAATGTTTTGACATCCTATTTGCAAGATTTCATAAATAATGCAGTAATCGCTAATATAATTCCAACAGACTCTTAGCATCGCTACGAGTGAGAAAATCTCATCGTAGTCAACTCCTTGAACTTGTCGGAAAACATCTTAACGACAAGTCGAGCTTTCTTAATGGTGACATTTACCATCATTGTCCGTCTTCCTTTTGAAATCCATCTGTACTCATTAGCCTTACGACCATCGAGCCGTTCTACCAAAGTCTACACTTTGTTTTCATACATGGATCCTCTCTTGGATTTTATGGCCTCAAGCCATTTATCGGAATCCGGGCCCACCATCGCTTCTCCATAGCTCGTAGGTTCATTGTTGTCTAGCAACATGACCTTCAAGACAGGATTACGTACCACTCTGAAGTAGTACGCATCCTTGTCATCCTACGAGGTTTGGGAGTGACTTGATCCGAAGTTTCATGATCAATATCATAAGCTTCCACTTCAATTGGTGTAGGTGCCACAGGAACAACTCCCTGTGCCCTGTCACACACTAGTTGAAGAGACGGTTCAATAACCTCATCAAGTCTCCACCATCCTCCCACTCAATTCTTTCAAGAGAAACTTTTCCTCGAGAAAGGACCCGATTCTAGAAACAATCCATATTGCTTTCGGATCTGAATTAGGAGGTATACCCAACTGTTTTGGGTTTCCTATGAAGATGCATTTTATCCGCTTTGGGTTCGAGCTTATCAACCTGAAACTTTTTCATATAAGCGTCGCAGCCCCAAACTTTTAAGAAACGACAACTTAGGTTTCTCTAAACCATAATTCATACGGTGCCATCTCATCAGAATTATGTGGTGCCCTATCTAAAGTGAATGTGGTTGTCTCTAATGCCTAACCCATGAACGATAGTGGTAATTCGATAAGAGACATCATGGTACGCACCATATCCAATAGGGTGCAACTATGATGTTCGGACACACCATCACATTATGGTGTTCCAGGCGGTATTAATTGCGAAACAATTTCCACAATGTCTTAATTGTGTGCCAAAACTCGTAACTCAGATATTCATCTCTATGATCATATCATAGACATTTTATCCTCTTGTCACAATGATCTGCTACTTCACTCTGAAATTACTTGAACCATTCAATAATTCAGACTTGTGTTTCATCAAGTAAATATACTCAACATTTACTCGAATCATCTATGAAGTAAGAACATAATGATATTCACTGCATGCCTCAGCACTCATTCGACTGCACACATCAAAATGTGTTACTTCCAACAAGTTGCTATCTTGTTCCATCTTACTGAAAATGATGCTTTTCAGTCATCTTGCCCATGTGGTATGATTTGCATATCTCAAGTGATTCAAAATCAAGTGAGTCCGAACGATCCATTTGCATGGAGTTTCTTCATGCATATACACCAATAGACATGGTTCGCATGTCTCAAACTTTTCAAAACGAGTGAGTCCAAAGATCCATCAACATGGAGCTTCTTCATGCGTTTTATACCATTATGACTTACATGGCAGTGCCACAAGTAAGTGGTACTATCATTACTATCTTATATCTTTTGGCATGAAAATGTGTATCACTACGACCGAGATTCAATAAACCGTTCCTTTAGGTGCAAGACCATTGAAGGTATTATTCAAAAATAGAGTAACCATTATTCTCCTTAAATGAATAACCGTATTGCGATAGACATAATCCAATCATGTCTATGCTCAACGCAAACACCAATCTCGGTGGTAGAGGGAGCGTGCGATGCTTGATCATATCAACCTTGGAAACACCTCCAACATATATCGTCAGCTCACCTTTAGCTAGTCTCCGTTTATTCCGTAGCTTTTATTTCGAGTTACTAACACTTAGCAACCGAACCGGTATCCAATACCCTGGTGCTACTAGGAGTACTAGTAAAGTACACATTAACATAATGTATATCCAATATACTTCTATTGACCTTGCCAGCCTTCTCATCTACCAAGTATCTAGGGTAATGCTGCTCCAGTGGTTGTTTCCCTTATTACAGAAGCACTTAGTCTCGGGTTTGGGTTCAACCTTGGGTTTCTTCACTAGAGCAGCAGCTGAATTGCCGTTTCATGAAGTATCCCTTTGTTCCCTTGCCCTTCTTGAAACTAGTGGTTTCACCAACCATCAACAATTGATGCTCCTTCTTGACTTCTACTTTCGCGGTGTCAAACATCATGAATATTTCAAGGATCATCATATCTATCCCTGATATGTTATAGTTAATCACGAAGCTCTAGCAGCTTGGTGGCAATGACTTTGGGGAAACATCACTATCTCATCTGGAGGATCAACTCCCACTCGATTCAAGTGATTGTTGTGCTCAGACAATCTGAGCATAAGCTCAACGATTGAGCTTTTCTCCCTTAGTTTGCAGGCTAAGAAAATCGTCGGAGGTCTTATACCTCTTGACGTGGGCACGAGCCTGAAATCCCAATTTCAGCCCTCGAAACATCTCATATGTTCCGCGACGTTTCGAAAACGTCTTTGGTGCCTCTACTTAAACCATTTAATTGAACTATCACATAGTTATCAAAACGTGTATGTCCGATGTTCGCAACATCGACAAACGACATTGGGGTTCAGCACACTGAGCGGTGCATTAAGGACATAAGCTTTCTACTGATCGCATAATCGCTACTATCAACTTTCAACTATATTTTCTCTAGGAACATATCTAAACAGTGGAACTAAAGCACGAGCTTACGACATAATTTGCAAAAGGTCTTTTGACTATGTTCAGGATAATTAAGTTCATCTTATGAACTCCCACTTAGATAGACATCCCTCTGGTCATCTAAGTGATCACATGATCCGAGTCAACTAGGCCGTGTCCGATCATCACGTGAGACGGACTAGTCATCATCGGTGAACATCTTCATGTTGATCGTATCTACCATACGACTCATGCTCGACCTTTCGGTCTCCGTGTTCCGAGGCCATGTCTGCACATGCTAGGCTCGTCAAGTTAACCCTAAGTGTTTTCGCTGTGTAAAACTGTCTTACACCCGTTGTATGTGAACGTAAGAATCCATCACACCCGATCATCATGTGGTGCTTAGAAGTGACGAACTGTAGCAACGGTGCACAGTTAGGGGAGAACACTTCTTGAAATTTTGTAAGGGATCATCTTATTTACTACCATCGTCCTAAGCAAACAAGATGCATAAACATGATAAACATCACATGCAATCAAATAGTGACATGATATGGCCAATATCATTTTGCTCCTTTTGATCTTCATCTTCGGGGCTCCATGATCATCATCGTCACCGGCACGACACCATGATCTCCATCATCATGATCTCCATCATCGTGTCTTCATGAAGTTGTCATGCCAACGACTACTTCTACTTCTATGACTAACGCGTTTAGCAATAAAGTAAAGTAGTTTACATGGCGTTCTTCAATGACACGCAGGTCATACAATAAATAAAGACAACTCCTATGGCTCCTGCCGGTTGTCATACTCATCGACATGCAAGTCGTGAATCCTATTACAAGAACATGATCAATCTCATACATCACATATCATTCATCACATTCTTCTTGGCCATATCACATCACATAGCATACCCTGCAAAAACAAGTTAGACGTCCTCTAATTGTTGTTGCATGTTTTACGTGGCTGCTATGGGTTCCTAGCAAGAACGTTTCTTACCTACGCAAGACCACAACGTGATATGCCAATTGCTATTTACCCTTCACAAGGACCCTTTTCATCGAATCCGTTCCGACTAAAGTGGGAGAGACTGGCACCCGCTAGCCACCTTATGCACCAAGTGCATGTCAATCGGTGGAACCTGTCTCACGTAAGAGTACGTGTAAGGTCGGTCCGGGCCGCTTCATCCCACAATACCGTCGAAACAAGATTGGACTAGTAACGGTAAGCATATTGAACGACATCAACGCCCACAACTACTTTGTGTTCTACTCGTGCAAAGAATCTACGCAATAGACCTAGCTCATGATGCCACTGTTGGGGAACGTAGCAGAAATTCAAAATTTTCCTACGTGTCACCAAGATCTATCTATGGAGAGACCAGCAACGAGTAGAAAGAGAGTGCATCTACATACCCTTGTAGATCGCTAAGCGGAAGCGTTCAAGTGAACGGGGTTGATGGAGTCGTACTCGTCGTGATTCAAATCACCGATGATCCTAGTGCCGAACGGACGGCACCTCCGCGTTCAACACACGTACAGCCCGGTGACGTCTCCCACGCCTTGATCCAGCAAGGAGAGAGGGAGAGGTTGAGGAAGACTCCATCCAACAGCAGCACAACGGCGTGGTGGTGGTGGAGGAGCGTGGCAATCCAGCAGGGCTTCGCCAAGCACCATGGGAGAGGAGGAGTAGGGAGAGAGGTAGGGCTGTGGCAGAACTTCGTGTATAGCTCCCATGCGCCTCCCCACTATATATAGGGGTGGAGGGGCTGGTTTCTTGCCCTCCAAGTCCATTGGGGCGTTGGCCAAGGTGGGAGGAAAGAAATCTCATTATTTCCTTCCCCACCGATTGTTATCCCCCTTTTTAGGGATCTTGATCTTATCCCTTCGGGATATGATCTTATTCCTTCTAAGGGGGGATCTTGGTGCGCCTTGACCAGGGGTGTGGGGCCTTGCCCCCACTACCCACGTCCATGTGGGTCCCCCCATGCAGGTGGGCCCCACTCCGGAACCTTCTAGAACCTTCCCGGTACAATACCGAAAAATCCCGAACATTTTCCGGTGGCCAAAATAGGACTTCCCATATATAAATCTTTACCTCCGGACCATTCCGGAACTCCTCGTGACGTCCGGGATCTCATCCAGGACTCCGAACAACATTCGGTAACCACATACAAACTTCCTTTATAACCCTAGCGTCATCGAACCTTAAGTGTGTAGACCCTACGGGTTCGGGAGACATGTAGACATGACCGAGACGTTCTCCGGTCAATAACCAACAGCGGGATCTGGATACCCATGATGGCTCCCACATGTTCCACGATGATCTCATCGGATGAACCACGATGTCAAGGACTTAATCAATCCCGTATTCAATTCCCTTTGTCTATCGGTATGTTACTTGCCCGAGATTCGATCATCGGTATCCAATACCTTGTTCAATCTCGTTACCGGCAAGTCACTTTACTCGTTCCATAACACATCATCCCGTGATCAACTCCTTGGTCACATTGCGCATATGATGATGTCCTACCGAGTGGGCCCAGAGATAACTCTCCGTTTACACGGAGTGACAAATCCCAGTCTCGATCCGCATAAAACAATAGATACTTTCGGAGATACCTGTAGTGCACCTTTATAGTCACCCAGTTACGTTGTGACGTTTGATACACCCAAAGCACTCCTACGGTATCCAGGAGTTACACGCTCTCATGGTCGAAGGAAGAGATACTTGACATTGGCAAAGCTCTAGCAAATGAACTACACGATCTTTTGTGCTAGTCTTAGGATTGGGTCTTGTCCATCACATCATTCTCCTAATGATGTGATCCCGTTATCAACGACATCCAATGCCCATAGCCAGGAAACCATGACTATCTGTTGATCACAACGAGCTAGTCAACTAGAGGCTCACTAGGGACATATTGTGGTCTATGTATTCACACGTGTATTACGATTTCCGGATAATACAGTTATAGCATGAATAAAAGACAATTATCATTAACAAGGAAATATAATAATAATACTTTTATTATTGCCTCTAGGGCATATTCACACGTGTATTTCGAGTTAGCTTTTATTTCCGGATAATACAGTTATATAATAATAATACGTTAGCTAGTCTCCGTTTATTCCGTAGCTTTTATTTCGAGTTACTAACACTTAGCAACCGAACCGGTATCCAATATCCTGGTGCTACTAGGAGTACTAGTAAAGTACACATTAACATAATGTATATCCAATATACTTCTATCGACCTTGCCAGCCTTCTCATCTACCAAGTATCTAGGGTAATGCTGCTCCAGTGGTTGTTCCCCTTATTACAGAAGCACTTAGTCTCGGGTTTGGGTTCAACCTTGGGTTTCTTCACTAGAGCAGCAGCTGAATTGCCGTTTCATGAAGTATCCCTTTGTTCCCTTGCCCTTCTTGAAACTAGTGGTTTCACCAACCATCAACAATTGATGCTCCTTCTTGATTTCTACTTTCGCGGTGTCAAACATCATGAATATTTCAAGGATCATCATATCTATCCTTGATATGTTATAGTTAATCACGAAGCTCTAGCAGCTTGGTGGCAATGACTTTGGGGAAACATCACTATCTCATCTGGAGGATCAACTCCCACTCGATTCAAGTGATTGTTGTGCTCAGACAATCTGAGCACAAGCTCAATGATTGAGCTTTTCTCCCTTAGTTTGCAGGCTAAGAAAATCGTCGGAGGTGTTATACCTCTTGACGTGGGCACGAGCCTGAAATCCCAATTTCAGCCCTCGAAACATCTCATATGTTCCGCGACGTTTCGAAAACGTCTTTGGTGCCTCTACTCAAACCATTTAATTGAACTATCACGTAGTTATCAAAACGTGTATGTCCGATGTTCGCAACATCGACAAACGACGTTGGGGTTCAGCACACTGAGCGGTGCATTAAGGACATAAGCTTTCTACTGATCGCATAATCGCTACTATCAACTTTCAACTATATTTTCTCTAGGAACATATCTAAACAGTGGAACTAAAGCGCGAGCTTACGACATAATTTGCAAAAGGTCTTTTGACTATGTTCAGGATAATTAAGTTCATCTTATGAACTCCCACTCAGATAGACATCCCTCTGGTCATCTAAGTGATTACATGATCCGAGTCAACTAGGCCGTGTCCGATCATCACGTGAGACGGACTAGTCATCATCGGTGAACATCTTCATGTTGATCGTATCTGCTATACGACTCATGCTCGACCTTTCGGTCTCCGTGTTCCGAGGCCATGTCTGTACATGCTAGGCTCGTCAAGTTAACCCTAAGTGTATTGCATGTGTAAATCTGTCTTACACCCGTTGTATGTGAACGTAAGGATCTATCACACCCGATCATCACGTGGTGCTTCGAAACGACGAACTGTAGCAACGGTGCACAGTTAGGGGAGAACACTTCTTGAAATTGTTGTAAGGGATCATCTTATTTACTACCATCGTTCTAAGTAAACAAGATGCATAAACATGATAAACATCACATGCAATCAAATAGTGACATGATATGGCCAATATCATTTTGCTCCTTTTGATCTCCATCTTCGGGGCTCCATGATCATCATCGTCACCGGCATGACACCATGATCTCCATCATCATGATCTCCATCATCGTGTCTTCATGAAGTTGTCTCGCCAACTATTACTTCTACTACTATGGCTACCGGTTAGCAATAAAGTAAAGTAATTACATGGCGTTGTTCAATGACACGCAGGTCATACAATAAATTAAGACAACTCCTATGGCTCCTGCCGGTTGTCATACTCATCGACATGCAAGTCATGATTCCTATTACAAGAACATGATCAATCTCATACATCACATATCATTCATCACATTCTTCTTGGCCATATCACATCACATAGCATACCCTGCAAAAACAAGTTAGACGTCCTCTAATTGTTGTTGCATGTTTTACGTGGCTGCTATGGGTTTCTAGCAAGAACGTTTCTTACCTACGCAAAACCACAACGTGATATGCCAATTGCTATTTACCCTTCATAAGGACCCTTTTCATCGAATCCGTTCCGACTAAAGTGGGAGAGACTGGCACCCGCTAGCCACCTTATGCACCAAGTGCATGTCAATCGGTGGAACCTGTCTCACGTAAGAGTACGTGTAAGGTCGGTCCGGGCCGCTTCATCCCACAATACCGTCGAAACAAGATTGGACTAGTAACGGTAAGCATATTGAACAACATCAACGCCCACAACTACTTTGTGTTCTCCTCGTGCAAAGAATCTACGCAATAGACCTAGCTCATGATGCCACTGTTGGGGAACGTAGCAGAAATTCAAAATTTTCCTACGTGTCGCCAAGATCTATCTATGGAGAGACCAGCAACGAGTAGAAAGAGAGTGCATCTACATACCCTTGTAGATCGCTAAGCGGAAGCGTTCAAGTGAACGGGGTTGATGGAGTCGTACTCGTCGTGATTCAAATCACCGATGATCCTAGTGCCGAACGGACGGCACCTCCGCGTTCAACACACGTACAGCCCGGTGATGTCTCCCACGCCTTGATCCAGCAAGGAGAGAGGGAGAGGTTGAGGAAGACTCCATCCAACAGCAGCACAACGGCGTGGTGGTGGTGGAGGAGCGTGGCAATCCAGCAGGGCTTCGCCAAGCACCATGGGAGAGGAGGAGTAGGGAGAGAGGTAGGGCTGTGCCAGAACTTCGTGTATAGCTCCCATGCGCCTCCCCACTATATATAGGGGTGGAGGGGCTGGTTTCTTGCCCTCCAAGTCCATTGGGGCGTTGGCCAAGGTGGGAGGAAAGAAATCTCATTATTTCCTTCCCCACCGATTGTTATCCCCCCTTTTTAGGGATCTTGATCTTATCCCTTCGGGATATGATCTTATTCCTTCTAAGGGGGGATCTTGGTGCGCCTTGACTAGGGGTGTGGGGCCTTTCCCCCACTACCCACGTCCATGTGGGTCCCCCCATGCAGGTGGGCCCCACTCCGGAACCTTCTAGAACCTTCCCGGTACAATACCGAAAAATCCCGAACATTTTCCGGTGGCCAAAATAGGACTTCCCATATATAAATCTTTACCTCCGGACCATTTCGGAACTCCTCGTGACATCCGGGATTTCATCCGGGACTCCGAACAACATTCGGTAACCACATACAAACTTCCTTTCTAACCCTAGCGTCATCGAACCTTAAGTGTGTAGACCCTACGGGTTCGGGAGACATGTAGACATGACCGAGACGTTCTCCGGTCAATAACCAACAGCGGGATCTGGATACCCATGATGGCTCCCACATGTTCCACGATGATCTCATTGGATGAACCACGATGTCAAGGACTTAATCAATCCCGTATTCAATTCCCTTTGTCTATCGGTATGTTACTTGCCCGAGATTTGATCGTCGGTATCCAATACCTTGTTCAATCTCGTTACCGGCAAGTCACTTTACTCGTTCCGTAACACATCATCCCGTGATCAACTCCTTGGTCACATTGCGCATATGATGATGTCCTACCGAGTGGGCCCAGAGATACCTCTCCGTTTACACGGAGTGACAAATCCCAGTCTCGATCCGCATAAAACAATAGATACTTTCGGAGATACCTGTAGTGCACCTTTATAGTCACCCAGTTACGTTGTGACGTTTGATACACCCAAAGCACTCCTACGGTATCCAGGAGTTACACGCTCTCATGGTCGAAGGAAGAGATACTTGACATTGGCAAAGCTCTAGCAAATGAACTATACGATCTTTTGTGCTAGTCTCAGGATTGGGTCTTGTCCATCACATCATTCTCCTAATGATGTGATCCCGTTATCAACGACATCCAATGTCCATAGCCAGGAAACCATGACTATCTGTTGATCACAACGAGCTAGTCAACTAGAGGCTCACTAGGGACATATTGTGGTCTATGTATTCACATGTGTATTACGATTTCCGGATAATACAGTTATAGCATGAATAAAAGACAATTATCATGAACAAGGAAATATAATAATAATACTTTTATTATTGCCTCTAGGGCATATTTCCAACAGAACTTGGCCAGGGCAGGTCGGCCAAGCAGCGCATGGTAAGGGCTCTCCAAGTCCACCACCTCAAACCAAACCGGCTCTCGGCGGAAATGGTTCTTGTCTCCAAAGAGGACGTCGATCTGAGCCTTGCCGATTGGCGAGCAGGAAAGACCAGGGACTATGCCATGAAATATAGTCCGACTGGGGAGGAGCTGCTTTTGTTTGATTCCCAGCTTCTCCATTGTGTCGCGGTACAGGATGTTTATGCTGCTGCCGCCGTCTATCAAGACCCTGGAAAAGCGAGCCGCCCGCCTTTCCGTTGCAAGGGTTGCATCCAGGACTAAGGCATAGGAACCAGGGGACGGCATCACCTCCGGGTGGTCGGCCCTGCTCCAACTGATGGGTTTTTCTGACCGGTGCATGAAGTCGGGGGTGCTCGAGGCCACTGCATGCGCCTCTTGCTGTTGTTGCCGTCTGCTGCGCCTATCGTCGGCTACACTGGTGAACACGACATAGGCTCCGTGCTCTGTGGGATACTCATCTTGAATGGCGCCGACTGGTCGGGCCACCAGCTGCTGGGGCGGAGGAGGCGGCGGACCGAGAGGCGGAGGAGGTAGGAGGCCATCTCCTTTGGCAATCCTGGTGAGCCACTGACACTTCCGGGTGGTGTGATTGGACGACTTCGCGCCACTTTGGAACTTGCAGGGGGCGTCCAGGGTCTGCTCGTACGAGTAGGCGGGCAACCAGTTGGGCTTGCCGCCCTTCTGATGCTTGGGTGCCGGCTGTCCCTCCGGCTGCTGATCCTCGACTGTCGCCACCTGCCGGCTGTTGGAAGCCGGCTGGGTGGCCTTCCGCTTGTTGGCGTTTGGGGGCTGTCTTCGACTGGTCTCACCAGCCGGAGTCTGAGGAGCTTGAGTCACCACCTTGCCGGATGCATCGACTAAGATCTCCGCCTTCATGGAGGAGTCGGCCGTGGCGTTCTTGTCGGCGATAATCAGCAGCTCATCGAGGGTCTCGGGCTCATCGCAGAGGAGTCGATGCTTGAAGAGGGTGCCCTCTCGGCACCCTGCGGTGAAGTACTCGATGGCCTTGCACCTCATGCACGCTCTCACAGGAGTTGTGCAGCTCGGTCCAGCGTGTGAGGTAGTCACGAGTCGACTCCGTGGGCCCTTGGACACACAAGGAGAGCTGTCGGGGCTTGGGAGCCCGCTTGTAGGTGCTGGTGAAGTTGCGGATGAAGACCTCAATGAAATCAACCCAGCTGTTGATGCTGCGGGGCTTCAGGCTGTTGAGCCATGTCTGGGCAGTGCCTTGAAGCATGAGCGGGACGTATCTCACGGCAACACGCTTGTTGCCGTTTGCTATACTGATGGCCGTGGAGTAATCGACCAGCCAGTGCTCCGGCTTCACGGAGCCGGTGTACATGGGCGTGTCTCGCGGGAGGGTGAACCCCTTGGGGAAGGGCTCATCTCGGATTCGGGGGCCGAAACAGGGCGGGCCCAGCGCATCTTCTTCGTCAAGTGCCAGGGATCGGTTGAGACGATCAATCCGATGGCGAGCATCATTCTCTGCGACTCCCTCTTGACGGCCAAGGCGGTCGCTGAGTGTCGGATGCGTGACAAGAGGCGGAGTGGGGTACCTCGCTCAACGAGGGCGGCCGTCCTCGTCCCGCTCGATGGAGAGGCGCGTCCGGCTGCGGCTGGCAGCCGGCTCGTTGCCCTTTCCTCCGTGGGCGCCACCAGTCGGCGTCCGGGAAGTCGACCCATGATCTTGGTGTGGGGGCGGCTCGTTGTTTCGTCGGGCTGGGACTTCAGTGCGGCAGGCGGCCTTGTGCTGCATGGCAGCCGCGTCTAGGAGCTGCTGGACTCGCTGCGTCATGTGGCAGCGCTTGTCGCCGTCGTATTTTTCCAGCTCATCCATCACCGCCTGGGCGGCCCGGATGTTCTCTGCAGGCGTGGTGTAGACGGGGCGCTCTGCCCCGAACATGCTGGCGATGGTCGCGCCACGCTGCCGAACTGTGCCGAGGCGACTAGGCCCCTCAGGAGCCGGCGTGCCGCCTACGTCCCGGTCCATCTCGCGCCGGTAGGCGTCCGAAAGCCGGCGCATGCTAGCCAGGCGGCCAGCATTTTCGAGAAGCTGGAGGCGGCGTGCCTCCAGTGCCTCAGCTTCCGCGCCCTCAGGAATGGGCGCCGTGAGGTCACGCAGAGTGGCATCGAGGGGATCTTGAGCACGCCCGTCCGAGTGCTCTCTACTGTTGATGACGAGTACCTCCGTGACGGTGCTCCAGCCACTGTACTCGCGAGGAGGCAACTCGTCATAGACCACCACATTGGTGGGGAACGCGTCGAGCGACGCCGTGTCGGAATCGACGTTCATCGGATCGGTCGAGCCGACGGACTCCAGGTCCATAGCAAGCTCGCTGGTGACATGGAGCTAGTTCGAGGAGGCTGAGGAGGCGGCTCTCAGGGCAGCTAGTGCCCGCGTCGGAGGCCGGCTCATCGGAGAGGTCGACTCATCGGCGAGGCAGCTCGCCGCGCAGGCGATCTTCGTGCCGTGCAGCGCGTTAGGGCTGACGCCGTCGGGCGTGCTGGGCTGGCTTCGCTCGCCAGGAAGGAACAGGGTTCCCGTCCAGAGCAGATCTCCGGGAGACGGTGCACCTCGCCCCACGGTGGACGCCAAATGTCGGGGGTTGGGTACGACATATGCCAATGGATGGCTTATCATGGTGGGAGCGAGTAGAACGTCGCCGGTGCCTGGAAGCGGGATGAGGCGTAGACATGTACGCCGGCGAACTTTACCCAGGTTGGGGGCTCTCCGTGGAGATAATACCCCTACTCCTGCTCTGTGGGGTCTCCGCATGATCACTAAGGCACTAGTGCTACAAGTCGCTCCTTGAGCTGTGTCTAGAGGTAGGAGAAGGCAAGGCTAGCTCTTCCCTGCCCTAGGTATCTGGCTACTTCTATCAGGGTTCGAACCGTTCGCATGGGTGGCCTGGGGGGTTTATATAGGCCTACCCTTTAGGGGTACAATGGTAATTCGTCCGGGTGCTGGGCCCGGCTGTCAGTGTCTCCAGCCTCCGGCTTCTCCGCCGACCGTTGGGGCCCGCCGCCTGGTGGGCCCTGCCGTCTGGTTGATGGCTGCTTAATGTAGCCGTCTTGTTGGTGACGGGGGCTTGGCCATCTTAGTGTGGCTACAGTCCCACCGCCTGGTGGGAGGCCACTGTAGCCACACCTGGTCTTATCATCTTAATGGCGTGCTTGCCTCGGGGCAAGGGACGGCCGCCTGCTGGAGGCCGGCCCCTCCCGAATCCGTCTGGTTGAGCTTCCGCCGTCTTTCATGGGGTCACTGCCCGATAGAGCCCGCCACCGGCAGGACGTACCGACAGGCCGTCGTGGGGAATAGGGCTCCGTCTGCCCGGAGCAACGTCAGGGGAGATATGGCATAGTGCCCCGTCGTGCGGAGACCTCCGTCTGTACGGAGCACAGTAGCCACGCCTGTCTCGAGCGTTGGAGGCGATGTGCTTCACTGTAGCCATGCTCTGACTTGTACTCTCTATGGGGGGCTCGGCCGCACCGTAGTCGTGAGGTGGCCGCTTGCCCGTTGCCGCCCTCTCTGGAGGGCGGCCGTCAGGAGCCGGTCACTCGAAGCGCCGTAGACTTGGGTCGGCCGGCCGCTGAGCCAGCCGGCACCAGAGGGCGGAGCTTCAGCTTGGGGCCCAGCGAGGCGGAGCTGGCCCAAAGTCTTGATAAATCCAGGAACTCGGGTGAGCCTACCCGTGGCCCATTAGTCCGACACAACTAGTCAGATCTTAAGGTGGAGAGATCAAGTACGACAGTTCTGGTGGCATTGAAATAGGACTGACCTCACCTAGTACTATCGATGAGCCCACCTCCACCTGACCCCAATCTAGTGATAGATCTAATCCTGCATGCACACAACCTGCTCTGACGGACTCCAGTTTGCTGATATACCTAATCATAAACCAACACAACTAGTAGAGACGATTAGTGATCGCACATCCCATGGATTCCGTGCTGCTTCGCAAATAAAACAAGAGAAAAGGAATGACTAGGATTAACTAGAAATAAGGTATAGGAAAGGAACGGCTTTGATCAATCTATGTGCTATGTTAATTTTAAAAAACAAGGTTTAAAACAATTAGTCAGATCTTACGTTCGACAGATCACATACGATAGTTCTGGTGGGATTAAAATAGGACAAATCTCTAGTAGTAGTATTCATGAGCCCACCTCCGCCGGGCCCTAATCTAGTGATCAGTCTAATCATGCACGCGCACAACCAACTCTCAAGGACTCCAATTTGGTGATATATCTAATCATAAACGCACATCGCTGGTAGATACGATTAGCCATCGCACATCCCGTGGATTCTACGCTGCTTTGCAATTAAAATAGGAGAAAACGAACGACCAAGATTAACTAGAAATATAGAATAGAAAAAGCAATGATCTGATCAATCTGTATGCTATGCTAATTGAAAAAAGCAGGTTCCATACAACTAATTGAATCCTAAGTTTGACAGATCACATAGGATAGTTCTGGTGGGATTGAAATAGGACAGACCTCCAGTAGTACTATTCATGAGCACACCTTTACCGGACCCCAATCTAGTGATCGATCTAATCATGAACGCACACAACCTACTCTCACGGACTCCATTTTGCTGATAGATCTAATCATAAACACAAACAATTGGTAGAGACGATTAGCGATCACACATCACATGGATTCTCCGCTACTTCGCTAGTTCGCAATTAAAACAGAAGAAAAGGGACGACCATGATTAACAGAAAAGGAAAAGCTCTCATCAATCTAGATGCTATGTTAATTAAACAAAAGAAGGTTCCAAACAACTAGTCAGATCTTAAGTCTGACAGATCAACGTACGACAGTTCTGGTGGGATTGAAATGGGAGAAACCTCATGTAGTACTATTCATGAGCCTACCTCCACCGGACCCCAATCTAGTGATCGACCTAATCATGCACGCACATAGCCAACTCTTAAGAACATCAATTTGGTGATAGATCTAATGATAAACGCACATAGCTGGTAGAGATGATTAGCGATCGCACATCCCATGGATTCCGCTCTGCTTTGCAACTAAAACTGAGGAAAAGGAATGGCCAGGATTAACTAGAAATAAAGAATATAAAACGAACGACTATGTTCAGCCTATATGCTATGTAAATTGAAAAACGAAGGTTTCACACAACTAGTGAGATCTTAGTTTGGGCAGATCAAGTACGACATTTCAGGTGGGGATTGAAATAGGACCGACCTCAAGTAGTATTATTGATGAGCCCACCTCCACCCGACTCCAATCTGGTGATCGATCTAATCATGCGCGCACACAATCTGCTCTCACGGACTCTTGCTGTTAAATCTAATCATATACCCACACATCTGGTTGAGACGATCAGCGATCGCACATCCTATGGATTTCGTTCTACTTCACAATTAAAACAAGAGAAAAGGAACGACAAGGATTAACTAGAAATAAGGAATAGAAAAGGAACAACTCCTTTCAATCTATATGCTATGTTAATTGAAAAAAAGAAGGTTCCAAACAACTAGTCAGATCTTAAATTTGACTGGATCACTTACGACAGTTCTAGTGGGACTAAAATAGGACAGACCTCAAGAAGTACTATTCATGAGCCCACCTCCACCGGACCCCAATCTAGTGATCGATCTAATCTTGCATGCACACAACCAACTCTCAAGGACTCCAATTTGGTGATATATCTAATCATAAACGCACATAACTGATAGAGACGATTAGCGATCGCACATCCCATGGATTCTGCGCTGCTTTGCAACTAAAACAGCAGAAAAGGAACGACCAGGATTAACGAGAAATAAAGAATAGAAAAAGGAATGGCTCTGATCAATCTATATGCTTTGTTAATTGAAAAAAAAGAAGGTTTCATACAACTAGTTGAATCTTAAGTTTGACAGATCCCGTATGACAGTTCTGGTGGGATTGAAGTAGGACAGACCTCAAGTAGTACTATTCATGAGCCCACCTCCACTGGACCCCAATCTAGTGATCGATCTAATCATGCACGCACACAACCTACTCTCACGGACTCCATTTTGCTGATAGATCGAATCATAAACGCAAGCAGCTAGTAGAGACGATTAGTGATCGCACATCACATGGATTCTATGCTACTTCACAATTAAAACAGAAGAAAAGGAACAACCATGATTAACTATAAATAAAGAGAAAGAATTTCTTATTTAACATTATTTTAAATGTTGTTTCCCTATTTGATACTGAATAACTTTTCCTTCCTTATATAACATCAGATATAAATTTTGTTACCTTTATGACACTTTCGTCTATTTTAAATAATAACAGTGTTAATTGACATGTGAAAAGATGATATTACCCGTAGTGCATTATTTACATGACTAAAAAGGAAATATATATTGTTGGTAGTTACATGAACAATGATTTTCAGTGCGTGATGACACCGTCGGGTATTCAGGTCCATGGAGAAACAATATATCGTGCAGATGCTGAGGTACTAGTATATAGGACAATTTTTGTTGAGCCAGAACCAAACATTCCATTACTGAACCTGCCGAGCGATGTCGCTAGCAATCAAACCCAATACAAAGTCCGGGGCTTGCTTAATCCAGGAAAGGTCAGCAGCCCCTGTCCTAAAGCTGTACGCAGCTAGTTCATGGGCAACTCTATTGCACTTACGAATACAGAAGAACTAAACGCTTCGAAATTTAAACGACATATACTTCTAGTGTCCCGTAGAAGAACGCCAATGAAAGCACGATCATACTTGTCAGAGTTTAGTGCGTGGAGCAGGACTTGAGAGTCAAATTCAAAAATCGCCCTGTGGATTCCCCACTCGGCTGCAGATTCAGTAGCCATTAGTCCTGCCATTGCCTCCGCATGCAGGGACACGTGAGATGTTCAAACCTTCCAGCTCTTGCCGCCAAGAATTCACCATGGGCGACTTCTCCATGACGATCACGTTCACGTATGGTGGCTACTCTCCTTTCTGGATAACATCAGTCTATGGGCCTCAGGCTACGTGTTATGGGGCTATTAGGAGGAGGGCGCGAGAGGGCCGGCCGTTGGTCTTTCTGCCCATGGTAAGAGGGAAAGGATTTCCTTCTTAATTAGTGTTTGATTATGATACATCTCCTCTCTTTATATAAAGAGATTTACTTGACTCCAAGCAAGGCTTACTTGACCCTAAGCAAACGACTCTTATATCTAATTAACCCTCAGACTAACGGGCTATACCGCCAGACCAGGCCCATTAGGCCATTACGTACTCTAACACTACACCCCACCTGGACATGCAACTTGTCCTCGAGCTGCAGCCTAACCAATTTATAATCATGACTTGATGCAACACAAACCTAACACCTAAAAACAAGTCTTTTACATCTCGACTTGTTTTATTACTCTCAATTTGAAATGGACTTGGACGCTTTATTTTGGACCCCTCAACAAAAAGTAGACACCATCCGCACGTCGGACGTGCACATGTACAGCCACCTGGATCCCATGGACACCACATGGACCAAAGGAGTGGATGTGTATGGCCACCTGGAAATGGTCGCAAGAGCGACCAGCAGAAGCGCCCTTGCGGCGACCGGCGGCGGTAAGCAGTGGTGCTATGCGGTGCGCTCCTATCGGTGACACCCTGCCTTCTCCCCGCCGGACGGCTGTTGGTCTGCACTGCACAGGGAAGAGTGGAGGGCTTGCGATGGGGAATGACGAGGAGGGATGCGTCCCCCCAACCCCCGGTGTCGCAGACTTTGATGTCACTGCCCGCGGGGAAAACAACATGCCCGCCGCCCGTGGGGGAAACCGCATGCCCAAGATCCCTGAAGCAGCGGACGAGATCGAGGTCGTTTGCGCGGCGAAGGGCAACTTGGAGGAGCGGCAGCTGCAGACCACGCATCTCCCGCACAAGCCGACGCGCTAAGAGGCCGCGCGCAGCAGCCTGTAGCCTCATCGCCGGTGACACGTGGCGGGTAGCAATCCAAGACGGAAGCGGCGACGGTGACGGCGGGGACTTGATCTTCTGGATGTGGACGCCCTGGGATGGCGGCGGTGTTGATGGGAACAAGGTCGTCGCAGTCCCGTCGTAGGGCATCCCATACTGGGCGGCGATGCTGAATGACGGTGGTTGTAGCTGCTGCTGCGGTGTCGCGCCGGGCAGCGGCAGCGGTGGAGCGCTGTGCACGGCGGAGGCCGCCAGGAGCGGCGGCTGCCACTGCAACCAGGGCTGGGCGGTGATGGCGATGGATGACAGCTGCAGCGGCCCGGCGAGCGCGGCGAAGGCCGCCTGGTGCGACGGCTGCCACGGCGTCGCAGGGGCGGCGATGCGCGGCGCAACCGGGGGTGGCCCATCGGACCCGGCCAAGAACAGAGGGATCTCCTGGACCGCCTGGGTTAGGTCCCGCAGCACCCCGGACACCTCCTCCGAGGTGAGAACGGTGGGGGCGGGCGCGGCGGAGGATCCCGTCGCGGGCAGGAGCGGGGCAACGGTCGTGGTGGTCGCCGGAGGCGACGAGGTGACCGGCAGCGAAAGAGACGGGCTTGGCGGCGGTGAAGATATGATCGAACCGAAGCTAGCTGATACCAAATTGTTATGGGGCTGCTAGAAGGAGGGCGCGAGAGGGCCGGCAGGGAGCCTTTCTGCCCACGATCGGGCAAGAGGGAAGGGATTTCCTTCTTAATTCTTGCTTGATCAGATTGATACATCTCCTCTCTTTATATAGAGAGGTTTACTTGAGTCCCAAGCAAGGCTTACTTGACCCCTAAGCAAGCGACTCTTATCTCTAATTAACCGTAACACTAACGGGCAATACCGCCAGCCCAGTTCCATTAGGCCCATTACGTACTCTAACACTACGAGTGATAAAAGCCATTTTCTTGAGGAGATTAGGAATACTCGCAGCAGCATTCATGGGCCATGGGCGGTCATGGATGATCTTAACTTAATCCCGGGAGCAAAAGACAAGAACAACCGTAACCTCAATAGATGATTGATGGGCAAGTTCAGGCGGATGGTTGATGATCTGCAATTGAGTGACATTCATTTAAATGATCGGGCTTATACGTGGTCGAATGACAACCAAAACACCGTTCTTTGCAAGATTGATCGTGCCCTTGGCTCCGTGGAATGGCACACTCAATTCCCAGGCTGTTTCTTGAAGGGAATTTCGTCCTCTATCAGATCACTGCCCACTCTCGCTGTCCACGGTCGTTAAGGCATTCAAGTGCAAAAGGTTCAGATTTGAGACCTTTTGGACGCATAGAGATGGCTTCACCGAAATAGTTGATTCAGCTTGGAATAACTCGGATGCGGAGATAAGCTCCAATCCCATTATGCGTTTCCATGAGAAACTCAAACGAACGGCAAAAGCTCTGCCAAGATGGAGCGCTAGAAAATATGGAGTCATTGAGAAATTCACAAACAACCATGCCATTCCTCAACGTTTGTCCGTATAGGCGGACGATATCATTCTCTTTCTTTAGGCTGCACATAATGAGGTGGAGGCAACTAGAGTACTTCTAAATATTTTTGGGAGTGCCTCAGGTCTGAGATGTAACATGAACAAAAGTTCAATAACTCTAATTTCCTGCGAGGATCAGCTGATTGCCGAGTTTGGTAACATGTTAAACTGTCAGATTGTACAACTTTCCATAAGGTATTCGGGTCTACCGCTTAGTCTAAAAAAATTGCGCAAAGAGGACTTTCAGTGCTTGATTGACAAGATCAGGGACAAATTAGGGACATGGCTAACCGGCTTTCTATTTCAGAGTGGTCGTTTGATATTGGTTCAGGCTGTGCTTTCGGCTATACCAATTTTCCACCTCATGTCCTTGGATCCACCTCCATGGGTGTTCAAGGCCATTGATAAAAATAGGAGAGTTTTCTTAGGAAGGGTACTGAAGTTGTGAATGGTGGCCATTGTTTAGTGAGTTGGAAATATGTTTGCAGACCGAGGGAGTGTGGTGGCTTGGGCATACTGGACTTTGAGATTATGAATTCTGCTCTCAAGTTGCGTTGGGCGTGGAAGACTCGTACTGCTCGGGATCGCTCTTGGAGCATCATGCTCAACCCCCTAGAGTATAACAATAGACAACTTTTCACTGATGCGGCTCGAGTGGTTTTGGGAAATGGGCGGCAATGCTACTTCTGGGCGGATAGATGGATTGAGGGGCTACTGTTGCAGATTATGCACCAGATGTTATTAACGCTACCCCTCGAATATTCATCTTGATCCCTCGAATGAAGATAAGTGGACTTGGTCTTGGGAGGCAAAGGGAAACTATTCAGCAAGGTCTGTTTATAATGCACATTTTTGTGCTACGGTAAAATGCAGCATGGCCAATGGTATCGGGAAGACTTGGGTGCCTCTGAAGATTAAACTTTTTCTATGGTTGGTCATCAGAGGGCATGTATGGACAAATGACCGTCTGGCCAAACGTGGTTTGCCTCACCAGGATGCTTGCAGCTACTGTCATAACACTCAAGAAACCGTTCATCATTTATCCATAGGTTGCTCGGTCGTGCAGATTATTTGGAATATGGTGCTTTAGTGGGCTGGTTTGAGTGAGATATATAGTGCCTCAAGGATTACCGTCTCTCCAGGATTGGTGGCACAATGCTAGACTCATTACTCATCAAGGAACTAAGAGGAAATCTCCGAACTCCTTAGTTCACTTGATCATCTGGAGCATATGGCGCGAGAGAAACAAAAGAGTCTTTGATAATCGCTTCACGCCGTTGCAAAATGTCGTTGATCAAATCAAAGCTGACGGTAGGCAGTGAGAGGTGGCGAGTTTTGGTCGTTTGATCCTTCATTAACTGCATGTTATTGTGTTCGGCTTGTAAGGGCTTTTTTGCGTGTTAGCTATTCCTCGGTTGGGTTTGTAGTTCGTTTTTCTATTTTTTTCTGAGTTGCTTTGGATTGGTCGTGTTGTTTATCCCTCTTTCTTTAATATAATACATGCAGCTCTCCTGCTTGGTTCGAAAAAAAAAGAACGAACCACACAACCCCAAGCTCCCTTACCTGAATCAGCGTAGTAAGCAGCATCAAAGTTCACCTTGACAAAATCAACAAACGGGGCTTGCGAAACATGATATAACAAAGGGGTTTGCACAGCATCCTTACTGAATTCCATCATGTGTTGCCTGATCATATAGCAGATATTATCGATCGTCCGCATCTTCTCTCCAGCATTAGCCTTGTTTCTCGCGGACCACCATTCCCACAGCAAGACAAGAGCAGTGTCACGTTGTTTTTTGTCCAGGCTTCAAATATTGTCAAAGATCTCCCGCGGTCCAGAACAGTTCAACAAGGCACTCCTAGCATCCTCGAGTTCCATGGTCCTCCAAATTTGTTTCACCATCTTGCATTTTAAGAAAAGATGCCCGCCATCCTCATCTAGTCTGACAAACTGGGCACCTGGTGTCTAGATCAACTCTTTTGCGCTTGATGTTCATACGGAGAGGGAGACTTTTGTGAGCAAACCACCACAAGAAGATGCGCACCTTTCCCTGTATATCCAGATTCCATAGCCTCTGCCATTCATTTTTTCAATTAATAGACAAACCCCTTTTTTTCTATGAGTGTAGAGCCTACCTTTTGAGCTCGATCATCTCCTTGATCCAGTCACGACAACGTTTCTGTATTGTTTCCTTATCGGAGGCGTCACTTTTGAAGAACCTCTTTTGCGGTCCGAGTGTTGTCTTTGGTGGTGGTTAGAGTGCTGCTGTTGCGAGTGTTTCGTCACTGCGACGGGCTCTTCGTTTATATATTTCTCTCTCTTCTATTTTGTTCTTGGTTGTGTGCATCCTGGATGTCTTTCGATATCTTGTTGGTGCAGAGGCTGGGTGTAATTGATATCTTTGTGGTATTAACATACTATTTCCCTTCAAAAAAATATAGGTTTGGGAGCATCTCAAAATTGACAACACATTCAAGTTGCAAGCATCATAATTTGATGGTTCATTGGACATGTAAACAACTAGAAGTTGACAACTCACATCGATATGGGTGCATCAGAAAATTGATCCATCATATCAATTTGGAAGCATCATAAAATTGACAAGTCATATCGATTTAGTAACATCATAAATGTCGTCACATTCCAACCACCACCTAGTTGATCACACCAACTATTACGTTGAAACAACCCCCCTTACCGCCTCCCTCTGGCTCTCGTGCAAACTCTTTCTAGGGTTTCCCTGCCTCTCCTCGGCGCCGCCGCCGGTCCGCATCGCCTCCTATGGTCCTTGGATCATGGAGGCGCGATGGATCCTGGCCCTTGCCGCCTGGAGGGCTCCGTTTTTAGGCGCTTTTCTAAGTTTTGTTATGGTTTGTGTCATGCTCAAAAAGATAAGTCGGCGATGAGTTTTTGAAGATGGAATAAGGTCTTCCCCGCCTAGTCTCCATCCGATGATGTTTGAAGCGTCGGAGGAAGGTGTGTGGAGGTTTATCTCTGACAGATCTCATGGGATCCGATCAGCGTTTGTGTTTGGTGAATCCAAGTGGATCCGGTCTTTGTTCTTCTACATCTATGTGTCTACGGGTTGGATCCTTCCGATATACTCTTTTCTTCATCGGTGGCGGTTGCTGTTCTGGTGCGTTGGTCCTATTGGGCCTTAGCACGATGACTTCCGTACTTTCTACTATAACAATGTTTGTCCAACTCCGACGAGGGAGGGCGACGACGGCGGCGTGCCTTGGGCTCGCTCTGGTGCTTGTAGTCATCGCTAGGTGGTCTACGGGCCTGAATGTAAATTTTAGTTCTAGTGTTCTTTGAACTACCTTGACAGTTGATGAATAGATCGAAAGTTTTCTCGGAAAAAGAAAAGAAACAACTGCCCTTAAGATTCACGTGCAAACCTAAAATACGCCTCCTTTTCAGCTTATTATGTTCATCTAAAAAATATGGAATTTGAAGTTGTAATGCCCATGGTAACTCTGTGAGAACATACTTGCAATAATTAAAGTTGCATTACTTTCTGTCTAATATCATTCTTAAAATGGTTTTAAAAACCAGCCAATGCATTAACGTGAAGAGTGGTTAATACGTATGTGATTCAATACTTCAACCTATGTGGAAGGGAAACAAGAAAATGTCAAATAAACACAAAAGTTTTGGACATGCATATATTTGTGTTTAGCTGTCTGCAAATATTTAGTAAAACACAAAAAACAGGCGATCCCATGATACGAGCTCCTATGGGCCGTTGGATCTGAGATCAAAGGGTTATGGACCAAGGGGCGGGACTTGCTCAAAATTATCAGACGGCCGAACAACTTTTTTGTGTAATTGCCGGAACTCCTCAGAGGCATTTATGATATTTAGCAGGTGAGCTGCTAAGATTCTACTAAGAAGAAGCCGATGGCTGAAACTGCTCGATTTACTTGAGTAAAACCGGGTGAAAACCTGTACAAAGGTCACCACACTTAGATAAGCTAGGTCTAAAGAGCGACAAGACATACAGAAATGCCAAAAATGTCGAGGAATACAAAACAGAGAGGTCCAACATCGACAAGAGCGATGTCATCATACAACGCCAATCACACTCAGGGCCCAATAACTTCGACTTTGCCGCATCAACACCAAATGATGCCTATCTACCATAATGACAACCTCCACCACAAGCCCGTTGAATGGCGTCGTTGACACTAAAGTGAGAAGACATATCCATAGAGAGGAGACATGTGTCGCTCCGGTCCCATGAGGATGGACAACACGATTTGTCTGCCGCATCATGCATGTTAAGAGGGTTGCAACTGCCCATCACCATTGGCCACCTGCCGGCCAAGACGAATGAACCACCACAGGCATCACACACACACACACACACGCCACTACTAGATCCCGACCACCACATCCGGGTGCTTCCAACAAAAGATTGGGTCTTCAAGACGATGCTTGCATCGAAGTAATGACGCCAAAAGCGTCGCCATCGCTGAGCCGAAAAGTCAGATCTGGGTTTTCACCCCAAGACGAGAACTCAAGGATGTGAGAGGTGTCGGATATCCTCGGTGATGACATTTGGAACTCAGATCCAATGATCCACAGGAGCTCGTATGAGCACCTGATATTTTTCCCTCGATTGGAATTTGTACACGTCTGTTTCTGCCTTCTCTTTTTCTTAGAGTTGTTCCTGGGTCGACAAATTGGTGTGCAGATGACTAGGACATATCGACGAGCTGACAAAGCAAGATCGGATTTGGCCTCTGGGTAAACATCGACAGCAACATAGACTGGAGGGGCCGCTCTTGAAGCTGAGACCATGCGGCGATGTCAGAAGTTCTGAACTAACTTGATGAAATATGGTATAAAGCAACGAATACCGATCACGAAGTAGCTGCAAAGGGCGAACAACACGTCCTGTCCAAAATAAGAAAAGAAGAAAACAAAAATGCCAACAATGACAGCTCGACAAGCACGGATGGTCCGCCACCGCTACGCCCTCCATCTACGTCCCACCACTCGCCATGGCACCGGACAGCCGTGAATCAAACAACACCCCCAAGAAGAAATGTGACGCCAATGACGCTGCTGCCCGGACAAGTCCTATGGTTTTCCCCGGCACGCGGAGGGGAGCGAGGGATGGGTAGCAAAGAGGCCCTTCAGGAAGGAATGGCGGCACCCACCGGCGTCACCGCGTCGGAGCCGGAAAAACCGGCAGGGATTTCTCCCGCACCCCCATACCACAGCACCCACTAGAACGGAGCCATCCCACCATCTTGCCACCTGCAAGCACGCGCCACCATTGTCTTGGACCCATCCACATCGTCGCGCTGCGAACACCACCACGAGGTCAAGAAAGCAGCGGCAAGAAGCGCCCAGAGGCATGGGCGGACGCACCGGAACCGAACTGGAGGGAACCGCCTCCACCGTCGTCGTGCCGGAGGCCTCTGCGTCCAGCACCGACATGGATTGCCGACCGGACGCCGCAACGGAGGCAAACCAGGCCACCCGGGCCTTGATGGGCCAATATTGGGACCACAAAGTTCGGGCCCACCGCGCTGCTGCACGCCGGCAACCGAGTCGCCAACGACCACCAGCCCGACGCACCGCCATCGCCTCCCAAGAGCCACGCCGACACCATGCCTGCCGCCGGCCCGCCTAGACGCAGATGGGGCCCTAAGGGACCAGATCTAGGCGGGGCGGGCACAATGTTTTAAATAGCGGGCTATGGAAAATAGCGGCGGGCCTCCAAAAACAGCTATAGCGGAGTTATAACGGGCTATAGCGGGTTATTTGTGAAGGCGACCATTTAGCGTCACCCTTCTGAAAAGGCTATAGCCGAGCTATAGCGAATCTATAGCCGGCTATTTAAAACATTGCGCGGGCATCGCCAACCCGCGCCGCCGCGTTGCCCCGCCGTCAACGATGCCGCCGCCGCCCAGCGTCCGCTCCCGCCCGCTCAAGAACCCTTGCCGTCGCGCAAGACCCGCCTGAAGGTACCGCCCAGAGCCGCTCCGTCCCATGCCGGAGGAACCCTCAAAGAGGAAAGGTCGGGGGCAGCCGCTGCCAGTGTCGCCCGGGCCAGGCCCGCGGCGGGCGCCGGCGACAGCGGCGGGAAGTTGGTGTTGAGAGGGGGAGCGCTCGCGAAGGAAGGGGGAGGTGTGGCCGGTCGCGGTCGGGGTCAGACGTAAATCTCGCCAAGGGGATTCGTTCTGAACCACTTGAAGCAAAACGTGCAGACTTTGCGACATGTGTTGGGTACTACTCCCTCCGTTCCGAAATAATTGTCTTTCTAGATATTTCAACAAATGACTACATACGGAGCAAAATGAGTGAAACTACACTCTAAAACATGTCTACATACATCCGTATGTTGTAGTCCATTTGAGATGGCTAGAAAGATAATTATTTTGGAACGGAGGGAGTAGATAATTCTCACCATCATCAGTGTTACGAGTTTTTTTTTATTTATGACACAATTATAGCTCGATTGCCGCGCTCGGGGCATATGGCGTGACTGAGGTCTGTGTGATGCAAGGCAGAACTTTGTGAATTATTTGGATGCATGCTTGTGAGAGCAGCTGCTAACCTTGACAAGGAGAAACCTGATGGGCGTGTTTGGTTGCCCGCATGCAGCCCAACAAGGCCCGCGCGGGATGTGCGCGGCCGGTTTGGTTGCCTGGGCTGCATGTGGTTTGCAGCCCGCACGGACCTTAAAGCAGGCCGCAGCCTGGCCCGGCGGGAATTGCCGAATCGGCAGTTTCTCGCGAGCCTGGCTCGGCGCGGCCACGCGTGCGAGGGGGTTGGACGCCTCGGGCAGCGCGGGAGACGGACGGGACGCCTCATAACTGCCCACCCCCCCACTCTCCTGTCACCACCCCGCGCGCATTGTCCCCACCGCTCCCTCTCTCCCTCACCGCCCCTCCCTCTCCTCTCCTCTCCTTCGATGGCTCCGTCACGCCCACCAACGCGCCGCCCTCTGACCCCGGTCGACCAGCGCATCGCCAGCATCCAGGAGCGCTGGCTGGCCGGGCTCCAGAACTCGGGCCGCGACCTGGCGTCGACGCTGCGGGCGCCGTCCCCATCTGCTGCCTGCCTCCTCCACGAGCGCCGGCCAATGCGGAGCCGGCTGCTCCTACTCCGCCGCCGATTCCGGACCTCATGGTCCTGGGCTCGGCACCGGCGCCGTCGACGGATCCGCCCCTTCTCTGGACACCATTGGTCTCGGGGGTTTTCTTGACCCCCGTCCAAGGGTTTTCTCCGGTCGGCGGGCCGTCCTTCTCGACCTCCGGCGTGGTGTTGAGCACGGGGCCGATGCCGCAGGCTGTCGCCGGGGCCGGCTCGTCCACTGTTCCGCCACCTCTATCGTTCCCGCCGGGGTTTTCACCCCGGCCTCGGTTCGCCGCGGCTGCACGTGTTCCGGTGAGTCAAATCCCTTCAAATCTTGCTCCTAGATGTAGATTAGTGGTTAATGTCTTAGGCATGTGCTAGGATTGATAGGATTCTAGCAGATCCGATTGGATGCGATCCCAATCGAATCCAATCGGACTGATCTATTCTTGTTTTAGTGCGTGTGCTATTGCTTGTGTTCATGCTAGAATGCTAGTAGCTGTGTTACATGCTAGATTTTCATGTTCATGCTAGAATCCTAAAAGGATGCTAGTCCGAGTCCTACTACATGCTAGATTTATGCTACATGCTAGTAGCTGTGTTCATGCTCGAATCATGTTCATGTTGAGTGATGAATGCTAGAATCATGTTGACTGATGGCATGTTCATGTTAGGATCATGTCCTTCTTTCATGTTGCATGTTGAAGCTAGGGTTTGTGCCATGAGTGGATGTTATACATGCATGTACAAGAACCATTTTAGGATGGTCCCAAATCTGCATGGCTGCACATGGGTGCAATTGGCACTTGCTGTTGCTATTTTTAGATGTTTCCTTGTTTAGGATAGTGCAGTTATCAGTGCCAGTTGCAGCAAAGAAGATGCCACCGATCAGTGACTTGCCCAACAACAAGTGTCATTGATAAGTGGCATTTGCCCCTAGGCAAATGCCACTTATCAATCGCACTTGCTGTTGGGCAAAATGGCAGTTATCAATGGCACTTGCTATTGGGCAAGTAACTGATCAGTGTCATGGCTGTGCTATTGGGCAAGTCACTGTGATCAGTGTCATTGATCAGTGCCATTTGCACTACAGCAAGTCGATTAGTGCTCTTGCCCAACACCAAGTGCCACTGATCGTTGCCATTTGGCCATGAGCACATGCCACTGATCAATGGCACTGATCAGTGGCACTTGTTGTTGGGCATTTCTAGCATTCATCACTGATCAGTGGCACTTGCTGTTGGTCAAGTCCACTGATCAGTGGCACTGATCAGTGACATTTCCTTGCTTGCTTGTTTGCTTGCTTGCTTGTTTGCTCGTTTGCTTGCTTTGTTTGATACTAGTACTTGTCATGTTGCCTGACAAGATACTGAAGACTGACTGGGATGTGGCGGGTGGAGGAGCTCAGGTCGTGGCCGGAGCTGAGCGCGCCGAGGATTTCATCCCCACGAACAGGTGGCTTAGGACGGTGGACCTGCCTAGCAGGATCGCCTTCATGAGCGTGCCTCGTTCAAGGGGACGATCTCCGAGGCAGGGCTACGAGGAGGGAGCCAGGGAGCCGATGAGATTCTACCAGCAGATCAAGGACAACAAGGACCTTGCCATGCTCGTCGTCCCTCCCAAGTTCGTGGAGGTGATGAACACCTGGTATGTGATCAAGCGCCTCCCGCGCGTGGTCAGGCTCTCGGCCAACAAGCGGTGCGTGTTTTGGGTGCAGGTCCAAAACTTTGAGGGCCACGTGGTGCTTGGCCGGGGGTGGAACTACTTCTGCCGCCGCCACCGCATCATCCCCGGCGACCTCGTCGTTGTGCGCATCTCCGGACTCGGACTGAAGGTTCAGATCTACAACCACGACTCGTCGGTGATGTGCAGGTATCGTTGCAGCAGGCACACCTGCCTTGGTGGCATCGAGCAAGCTATGTAGTTAAGTTAAGTCGGGTGTTAGTGGAGAACTTTTAGGGTGTGTGACGATCGAGACTTGTGCTAGAAACTTGATCATATTTTGGCCAGGAGCAGCACCCTGGCACACCAGGGAAGGAGGATGCCCCTGCTCTTAATCTAGACTTATGCTATCTAGTTAAGTAGTTTGCTGTCATTTGCTTGCTTGCCGTGTTAAGTTTTTTGTCATTACATTGCTTGCTTTGTTTGATCTTACTGTTGTGTTGTTGTTGTTGTGCTGATTATGTGTGGTGGTAAGGCCACCACATTTGAATAGGCTGAGCAGAACACAAACGTTGTTTGCAACCAAACAACTGAAGTTTGCATCTGCTCACACCCTAAGCACAAATGCGGGCAACCAAACATCAGGGGGGTAAGTGCCTCTCGATGCGATGCAGGCAACCAAACAGGTTGCATCTGCTGCATATGAGGCTGTTTTTCAGCAACTAGACTGGCTAGAGATGGACATGCAATGCAATTACTATTGCAAACTGCAACCAAACACGCCCGATATGTTCCAGCGTACCCTAAATATTTCCGGGGAATGTCAAATAAACTAGAAAGTTTGGACATGTGCATCTCCGTACGTGTTTGGACTTGTTCAAATATTTTTACAGAAAAATACAAGTATTTATTTGTACATGAACACTGCTAGCTCTTTCGTGTGGCTGTACACACAGTGGTCGGGATGTGGAGGCTGGATGCATCTTACGTCATAAACATATCTATAAGTGTTTATTCTATAATCTTGTCAATTTATGCAGTTTATTTTTATTTGATCTAACCTACTAGTAGACACACAAGCGCTCACTTCTAAATTATGCAAAATAATTAATACTCCCTCCGATACATAAGAAGTGTCGTAGTTTCGAACTAAGATTCTTAGTTCAAAACTAGAACACTTATTTTGAATAGGATGAACTAATAGAGTTAAATACACTATATGTGCCTTAACTTGTACTAAATTGCACAGACCGAATTCGAACATGCGCCGTCATGGTAAAAGCAACACAAGCTGATCAAGAGGCCAAACTACGATTTGCGTATATAGTCAATTTCCATATCGTGCTGCAATTTTCCTGCTGCGTTTCTACCGGGCAATTTGACCTTTTTACGAATTTCCCGTATAGTTCTCATGATCCGTAAAAATTCCCACATAAAAATACAATAATTAACAATATGCAGTTATATTTTATTTTAAATATTTACTCGTTGAAGAGGTAAATATGAACTTTTCTAAAAAAATATGTATCTTCATTCACGACCACAAGCATGCTCTATTATTGTGTATCTTCATTGTATTTGAAAATGCATAATTGAAATATTGACAACATTGTATTCTGAAAATTGTTCAATGTGTATTCAAAATTATTGTGTAATAACAATAAATTCTAAAGATGTATTAAATACCCCCTCCGTTCCTAAATATTTGTCTTTCTAGAGATTTCAACAAGTGACTAAATACGGAGCAAAATGAGTGAATCTACACTCTAAAATATGTGTATATAATCTCTATGTGGTAGTCCATTTGAAATCACTACAAAGGCAAATATTTAGGAACGGAAGGAGTATGTTAAGTGTGTTTGTACAAATGTCTTCTATTTGACACAAGCATCTGTATATGCCCTTGTTAAATAAAAGGCACAAAATATTTAATATAATAAAAATGGTGTTCTAAATAGTATATAAACTTGTGTATCTCTTTGTTAAACAAGAAGCCATTTTGGTTTACTAGATAGGTTGCATATGTGTCACACATGAGCTCCTGTGTTTGAATCTTCGCGCAAACAAACTTTTATTGTTTCCATTTATCTTTCTTATTTTTCCCAGTATCATCTATCTATCTTATATTATCAAATGAAAAACAGAAGAAAAGGAACGACCTGGATTAACTAGAAATAAAGAATAGAAAAGGGCCGGCTCTAAATAATATATATATATGCAAGGTTAATTGAAAAAAAGAAGGTTTAAAACAACTAGTCAGATCTTAAGTTTGACAGGTCACGTATGATAGTTCTGGTGCGAATGAACTATTAAAGACGCCAAGTAGTACTATTCATGAGCCCACCTCCACCGGATCCCAATCTAGTGATCGATCTAATCATGCACACACACAACCAACTCTCAAGGACTCCAATTTGGTGATAGATCTAATCATAAATGCACACAGCTAGTAGAGACGGTTAGCCATCGCATGTCCCATGGATTCCATGTTGCTTCGCAATTAAAACAAAAGGAAAGGAATTACTAGGATTAACTAGAAATAAAGAAAAGAAAAGGAACGGATCTGATCAATCTATATGCTATGTAAATTGTGAAAAAGAAGGTTTTAAACAATTAGTCAGATCTTAAGTTTGACAGATCACGTACGACAGTTCTAGTGGGATTGAAATAGGACAAACCTCAAGTAGTACTATTCATGAGCCCACCTCCACCGGACCCCAATCTACTGATCGATCTAATCATCTACGATCTAATCATCTACGCACACATCCATCTCTCAAGGACTCCAATTTGGTGATAGATATATTTATAAACGCACACAACTGGTAGAGACAATTCACGATCGCACATTTCACGGATTCTGCGCTACTTCGCAACTAAAACCGAAGAAAAGGAACGACCAGGATTAACAAGAAATAAAGAATAGAAAAAGGAACGGCTCTGATCAATCTATATGCTATATTACTTGAAAAAAAGAAGGTTTCAACCAACTAGTCAGATCTTAAGTTCGGGAGATCAAGTATTACATTACTGGTGGGACTCAAATAGGACCGACCTCATGTAGGACTATTCATCAGCCCACCTCCAACTGACCCCAATCTAGTGATTGATCTAATAATGCATGCACACGACCTACTCCCGAGGACTCCAATTTGCTGATAGATCTAATCATAAATGCACAGGACTGGTAGAGACGATTAGCGATCACACATCCCATGGAATCTATGCTGCTTCGCAACTAAAACAAAAGAAAATTAGTGACTAGGATTAACTATAAATAAGGAAAATAAAAGGAACGGCTCTGATCAATCTATATGCTATGTTAATTGAAAAGAAGAAGGGTTCGAGCAAAATAGTCAGATCTTAAGTTTGACATATCACATACGACAGTTCTGGTGAGATTGAAATAGGATGGAGCTCAAGTAGTACTATTCATGAGCCCACCTCCACCGGACCCCAATCTAGTGATCAATCTAATCATGCACGCACACAACTAACTCTCAGGGACTCCAATTTTGTGATAGATCAAATCATAAACGCGCACAGCTGGTAGAGACGATTAACGATCGCACATCCCATGGATTCCGCGCTGCTTTGCAATTAAAATAGAATAAGAGATTAACTAGAAATAAAGAATATAAAAAGCAACGGATCTGATCAATTTATATGCTATGTTAATTGAAAAAAAGGTTTCATACAACTAGTCAGATCATAAGTTTGACAGATCAGGTACGACAGTTCTGGTGGGATTCAAATAGGACAGACGTCAAGTAGTACTATTCATGAGCCCCCCTCCACCGGGCCCCAATATAGTGACCGATCTAATCATGCATGAACACAACCTACTCTCACGTACTCTGTTTTGCTAATAGATCTAATCATAAACGCAAACAGCTGGTAGAGACGATTGGCGATCGCACATCACATGGATTCTCTGCCACTTCGCTAGTTCGCAATTAAAATAGAGGAAAAGGTACAACCTTGATTAACTAGAAATAAAAATTTGAAAAGGAAAAGCACCGATCAATCTAGATGCTATGTTAATTAAAAAAGGGTCGCACTAACTGCCACACGTGTGGCAGGAAGGGAGACGCACCACACGTCTTTAATATAAATAGATTGCCACATCATCGCATGCATGCATGTAGGAATCTTTTTGGATTTTCAGTTTTTAAAATGTTTTATCTCTTAAACGAAAAATCCGATTGAAAATCCGTTTTCACCATTAAATCCCTCGCGACGAGATCTTCGAAACTAGATCCCATGTTGATATGTTTTGATGAAATTTTTTTTGGATTAAAAGTTGTCATGTCTATTGCATATGAATTGCCATGATGTTTACGCTGAAGTTGCCATGATATGTTTCAGCTATTTTCTCCTACATTTAAAAGTAAATTTTGACATTTATAAAACGGGGAATTAAGAAACTAGACTTGCCATGAACCATAAACTAAAATTGCCATGATACATGCACGTAAAATTGCCCTGGTTCATACAAAAAATAATTTTCATGGTCAAAGTACTGGAGTTGCCCTCAACAAAATACTAAAATTGCCATGATCTACAAACTAAAATTGCCACATGGCAACTTTAGTTTACGCCCTATGGCAACTGCAGTGTAAACATCATGGCAACTTCTGGCAAAAAAAATTTCGTCGAAACATATCAACATGGGGTCTAGTTTTGAAGATCTCGTCGAGACGGATTTAATGGTGAAAACGGATTTTTAGTTCGCTTTTTTGTTTAGGAGATACAACATTTTTAAGCCGAAAACCAAAAAAAAATTCTGCTGATGTCATCTATTCATACATGGCAAAATGAGTGATGGTGGAGGCGTGTGGGCGATGTGCAAACGCCCACACGTGTGGGCGTTAACATTTCCGTTAAAAAAAAGAAGGTTTCAAACGACTAGCCAGATCTTAAGTCTAAGAGATCACGTACAACAGATCTGGTGGGATTAAAATAGGAGAGACCTCATGTAGTACTATTCATGAGCCTACCTCCACCGGACCCAATCTATTGGTCGACCTAATCATGCACTTATACATCCAACTCTAAAGGACACCAATTTGGCGCTAGATCTAATGATAAACGCACATATCTGGTAGAGATCATTAGCGATTGCACATCCCATGGATTCCGCGTTGCTTCACAAAAAAAAATGAGGAAAAGGAATGTCCAGGATTGACTAGAAATAAATAATAGAAAACGAACGGCTATGATCAGTCTATCTTCTATGTTAATTGAAAAAAAGAAGGTTTCAAACAACAAGTCAGATCTTAAGTTGTGCAGATCAAGTATGACATTTCTGGTGGGGTTGAAGTAGGACCGACCTCAAGTAGTACTACTGATGAGCCCACCACGACCTGACCTCAATCTAGTGATCGATCTAATCATGCACGCGCACACAACCTGCTCTCATGGACTCCAATTTGCGGATAAATCTAACCATAAACCGACACGGCTCGTAGAGACGACTAGCGAGCGCACATCCCATGGATTCCGTGTTGCTTCGCAATTAATACGAGATAAAAGGAGAGACTGGGATTAACTAGAAATAAGGAATAGAAAAGGAACGGCTCTGATCAATCTATATGCTATGTTAATTGAAAAAAAAGAAGGTTTCAAACAATTAGTTTGATCTTAAGTTTGACAGATCACGTATGGTAGTTCTGGTGGGATTGAAACAGGACAGATCTCAAGTAGTACTATTCATGAGTCCACCTCACCGGACCCCAATCTAGTGATCGATCTAATCATGCACACACACACAACCAACTCTCAAGGGCTTGAATTTCGTGATATTTCTAATCATAAACGCACATAGTTGGTAGAGACTAATAGCGATCGCACACCCCATTGATTCTGCGTTGCTTTGCAATTGAAACAGAAGAAAAGGAATGACCAGGATTCACTAGATCTATATGCTATGTTAATTGAAAAAAGAAGGTTTCATACAACTAGTTGAATCTTAAGATCGATAGATCACGTAGGACAGTTCTGGTGGGATTGAAACAAGACAGATCCCAAGTAGTACTATTCATGAGGCCACCTCCACCGGACCCAAGTCTAGTGATCGATCTAATCATGCACGCACACAACCTACTCTCACGACCTACTCTCACGGACTCCATTTTGCTGATAGATCTAATCGTAAACTCAAACAACTGGAGAGACGATTAGTGATCGCACATCACGTGGATTCTCCGCTTCTTTGCTAGTTCGCAATTAAAACATAAAAAAGGGACGACCATAATGCTATGTTAATTAAGAAAAAGGAAAAGCTCCCATCAATCTTGATGTTATGTTAATTAAGCAAAAGGTTTCAAACAACTAGTCAGATCTTAAGTCCTACAGATCACGTACGTGAGTTCTGGTGGGATTGAATTAGGAGAGACCTCATGTAGTACTATTCATGAGCCTACCTCCATGGGACCCCAATCTAGTGATCGACCTAATCATGCACGCACACAACCAACTCTCAAGAACACCAATTTTGCGATAGATCTAATGATAAACGCACATAGCTTGTAGAGATTATTAGCGATGGCACATCCCATGGATTCCACGCTGCTTCGCAAATAAAACTGAGGAAAAGGAATGGCCAGGATTAACTAGACATAAAGAATAGAAAACAAACTGCTATGATCAACCTAT
This sequence comes from Triticum dicoccoides, assembly GCF_002162155.2. Lineage (NCBI taxonomy): Eukaryota > Viridiplantae > Streptophyta > Magnoliopsida > Poales > Poaceae > Triticum > Triticum dicoccoides. The sequence goes on from NC_041393.1 coordinate 695,345,065, forward strand.
ATGCTATAATTGAAAAAAAAGATGCTTCAAACAACTAGTCAGATCTTAAGGTGGGGAGATCAAGTACGACAATTCTGATGGCACTGAAATAGGACCGACCTCAACTAGTACTATTGATGAGCCCACCTCCACCTGACCCCAATCTAGTGATAGATCTAATCATGCACCCACACAACCTGCTCTGACGGACTCCAATTTGCTGATAAATCTAATCATCAACCAACACAACTGGTAGAGACGATTAGTGACCGCACATCCCATGGATTTCGTGCTGCTTCGCAATTAAAACAAGAGAAAAGGAACGACTAGGATTAACTAGAAATAAGGAATAGAAAAGGAACAACTCTTCTCAATCTATATGCTATGTTAATTGAAAAAAAGAAGGTTTCAAACAACTAGTCAGATCTTAAGTTTGACTGATCACTTACGACAGTTCTAGTGGGACTGAAATAGGACAAACCTCAAGAAGTACTATTCATGAGCCCACCTCCACCGGACCCCAATCTAGTGATCGAGATAATCTTCCATGCACGCAACCAACTCTCAAGTGATATATCTAATCATAAATGCACATAGCACTACTAGGAAAAGGCATGCTAGTGGCGCACCGAATTTGCCTTCTAATGGCGCACTACTGGTGCGCCACTGGCATCACGCCATTAGAATTAAATTCTAATGGCGCACCACATGTGCGCCATTAGTATCTGGTGTTCTAATGGCGCACCACGTAGTGCGCCATTAGTATAGCCCACAGTGCGCCACTATTATCTGCTATACTTATAGCGCAGCACATGGTAGTGCGCCGTTAGTAACAACTTTTTTAATTCTTTTCTTCTTAATCTCAGGTCACTATTTCACATATGAGATATTCAACACATATATATATATATACACAACAAGCATCCATATAGCAATCATATCCAACACACAAGTTTCATCATATATACATACATAGCCAACACATAGTTCCGTCATTACAAAAGTTTCACATTATTCATCCAACACCGTTATCCATCAATTCACAAAAGTTTCACATTGATACAAAATAAAAACACAAATGGAAAAGAAGCACTCCATCCACGCAAGCTTCCGTCAATTAAATCAAATCTGCAAAATGATAAACAAGAAGTTAGAAGAAGAAAAAGAAGAAGACTAGAAGAATACTAGAAGAGGAAGAACACTAGAAGAAGAATAAGAAGAGTTTTGGAAAAGAAGAAGAATAAGAAGAAGACTATAAGCTTATTATGTAAACTTGATCATTTTGTGCTAACATAAGTTATTTTGAAGCTAACCTATAGGAAACTAAGCATATAAGCTCTAAGTTAGTATATTAGAGCCAACTTAGGTAAAATGAAGCTAACCTATGTCATTTTGGAAAAGAAGAAGAATAAGAAAAAGACTATAAGCTTATTATGTAAACTTGATCATTTTGTGCTAACATAAGTTATTTTGGAGCTAACCTATAGGAAACTAAGCATATAAGCTCATATGTAACTAAGTATATATATATATATATATATATATCATTTTGGATAGCTAACCTATAGGAGATCTGACATACCTGACAAAGTAGGAAGTTCTTCTCCTTCTTCTCCTTCATCTCCCTGATGCGCCTAGAGCGGCGAGGTGGTGGAGGCAGTGGAGGTAGTGGGATGTAGTCTTCTACCACAATTGGCGTGGTCATGTCGCCCAGCTGTGGGATCGCCGGCGCCACCACCGGTGCATGGTCATTGTCAGGCACCATCACCATCGCGAGGCCACCTTCAGGCACGACCATCGCCAGGTCATCCTCAGCCACCTCCATCTCCTGCCCATGGTCAGCCACCACCATCTCTTGCCCTTGGTCAGCCACCACCAGCGCTAGGTCATCCTCAGCCTGATGCCCATCGTCATCATGCAGCTCCTCATCCTCACTCTGCTCCTCTTCTCCCGCACTCCAGTCCGGATCATCCTTCTTGTTGTCTATGCTGGTGCCAGAATCGCTGCTGCTTTTGCTACAGCCAGAATCGCTGCTGCTTTCGCTACAGCCATAGTCGCTACTGCTTTCGCTGTAGCCAGTGTCGCTGCTGCTGCTCCTACCTGTCCAAAATGCAACAATGACCGTTAACAATCGATGTGAGACAAAGCCAAATGTAGAGGAATAAGAAGAGGCAGAACGTACATACCGACATCATCATCGGCAGCGTAGCGCATGCGACACATAGTCTTGTTGTACACCTTCACGATGAGCATGTTGGCGTCGTCGTCGTACCTGAAGACAAGGAAGTACCCCAGCTGCAGGTCGTAGGCACGGTAGAACTTCTCCCACCCACGAGACAAGTACATGTGGCCCTTCTTGATCGCCAACTGCACATCCCACTGCCTGCGAAACCCGCTGCCGGCCTGTCGCAGCTTCACATTATTTGGCGGATCTTCACCCATCAGCATGTTCATAAAACTGTCAGGCAGCCTCTGCAGTTTGGGAAAATAAGTGATGTAGCAAACAACAGATATCATAATGAGATGGGTGAAGGGGAGATCTCTCGTTTTATATACCAGCGTCATGGATGATACTGAAGCGTCAAGTATGATAGTGAAGAACTCGGAAGCATCCAACTCGTACTGTGGTGTCGCAGATCGGCGGTGGCTGCTTCCCGCCATCTCTGATAAGCAACAGAAGAGACCAATTAGTACCCATGCATGATAACAGGCATTAGTCGCAAGTACCCCAGATGTCCTATTTTTAGCAAAGTCATGCTAAAATTCACGGAAAATTTCAGCATGACCTTTGCTGAAAATAGGACATATGGAGTGCCCGAATTTGCCGGAACGAAAGTTAATCGACATTCCGGCAAACTCAAGGGCCTCTCGGGGTACCTGCAAATTCATCACGACACAATGGTCGGAGACAAAAGCCAACAAACTAGCAAGTCTTTCTCAATGTGATCACAAGTAATTCAGAGGCATCACAATAAAGCAACACCCTGCACTAGCCTAAAAACAAGTGAAGTTTCACCCATATAAGAACAACTTTATAAAATCAAAGAAGTTGCTAAATTTTTTGTATCCTTCATACACACTGGAGTACAATGCTTTATAATGTTCCATCATCATTACAGAAATCCAAGACCATGTGTTCCATCATCATCATCATTACAGAAATCCAAGAAACATCATGCTTTTTAACAGTTTTCAGTTTGGAGAGAATACTGAAAACTACAGTTTGGACAGAATTCCTAACACTTTGGTCTTCTAGTTACAAAACAAAACTGACATAATTCTAGATGCCATAACTGAATTTTTTGACAGTAGCTCAAGTTTTTGACAGTATCTCCTAACAGTAGCTCCTAACTGAATTTTCTGCTTAAAGGGAAGGCTGACTTAAGTGGCAAGATGATACAATTTGCGTAACATAACAATATATGCATCTTAATATAACACCATCTCCTAACAGAAATAGTATCCCAGGTTTCCATCTTAATACCAACAAAAATTACATAAAAAAATCCAGGATCATTTTTTCTAGAGAAAAGCATCATTATAAGGGGCCTGGCCTTCAAACTAACCAATTTCCGAGGCCTGGCCTTCTTCATAGGAGAATCTGAATTAGTTCAAATTCAAAATTTATCACTTTGCAGATAATAAATCAAATCCACAGTACAATCTAAAATAACAAGAAACAGAACTCAGTTGTTCCAATCTATATGCCACTGGATGAAGGTCAACATCTATGAATTAACTCAATCCCTGAAGCAACTAGTTGGAACTTGCAAGCGCATGTACTCTACTACTACCTAGCAACAGGGCAGTCCTGCAGTTCTTGTTGTTTGCCGCAAGATGAAACTTATTAAGCATTCTGCCTAGACATCATTAATGGAACAACCGAACTGAATCTTCAATCACATCCATTGCACCTTCCCTGGAGAACAATGCCCTCATCTATTTTACCATCTC
>NC_041393.1:695349621-695350370 GCF_002162155.2 Triticum dicoccoides
TGGGCACGTCGGGGCCGCGCTCGCCGTCTGCTGCAGGGGACGGAGGAGGCCCTCGCTCGTCGGAGGGAGGAGGAGAGGAGAGGAGCGGGCGGCGCGCGCTCGGCCGATCCCGTTCGGGGGGCGCGGGGGCGGCGGGGGTGGACTCCTGCGGGGGTCGGGGCGGTGGCGTCGGGGCAGCGCAAGACCACAGCGGCGGCGGCGGCACCGACGTCGTGCAGGCGCGACGGACGGAGGGGGCGGAGCAAGGGAGCGGCGGCGTACGGTTGGGTCGAGTGGATCTGGCGAGGGAGGGAGGGAGGCAACAGTGAGAGGGGAACAGGTGAACTGGGGAGAGGGATCTAATGGCGCACGCAACCCTAGTGCGCCATAAGTACAACCACTCTAATGGCGCACCCCGCCACGGTGCGCCATTAGAATTTATCAAAATAGAAATAATTTTTTAAAAAATATCATCAAATTTGTTATTTCAAAATATTTATGAATATGAAAAAATATCATCAAATTTATTATTTGAAAATATCATCAAATTTCTTATTTGGAAATATAATCAAATTTGTTTTTTTTGCAATTTTAGTTGCATCCATTTGTGACGGTGGAGCGGGCCGGGGAGGGTGTGGGGGAGAGGGTGCGATGGGACGTCGGCGGCGGTGGAGTGGGGAAGGGTGCGGGGGGTCGGCGGCGGCGGTGGAGTGGGGAGGGTGCGGGCAGGGGGTCGGCGGTGGAGTGGGAATGGTGTTTTTTATATTTAT
>NC_041393.1:695350625-695358665 GCF_002162155.2 Triticum dicoccoides
AAAAAATATGTTCAAAAAGTGCGGGTGCGGGGGGCCGGGTGCTCCGGCGGTGGAGCGGGGGAGGGTTGCGATGGGTGGAGCTAGCGGGGGAGGGTGCGGGTGCGATCGAGATGGAGGGGGATCGAGATCGAGATGGAGGGGGAATCGAGATCAAGTGTCCTCATGAATTCAAAAAGTGCCCATGAAATTTAAAAATATTCATGATATCAAAAAGTGCCCATGAAATACAATCGAGAAATGAAGACTACGATTTAAAGTGCCCATTAGTAGTTTTGCAAAAAATAGAATAAAACAAAATTTACAGTAATGGCGCACTGCCTGCTTGGTGCGCCATTAGTAGTTATAGATAGTAATGGCGCATGATGGACCAGATGCGCCATTAGTATGTATGGGAAAATGGAAAAAATAATAATTCATACTAGTGGCGCACCCTGTTTACGGTGCGCCATTAGTGTCTTCCACACTAATGGCGTATCACAAGCAGGTGCGCCATTAGTATATAGTAGTGGCGCACTGCTTCCACGGTGCGCCATTAGAATCAATCCTATCTATAGCCCTTTTCCTAGTAGTGTAGATGGTAGATATGATTAGCCATCGCACATCCTATGGATTCTATGCTGCTTTGCAATTAAAATAGGAGAAAAGGAATGAGCAAGATTAACTAGAAATATAGAATAGAAAAAGCAATGAGTCTGATCAATCTATATGCTATGTTAATTGAGAAAAAGGAGGTTCCATACAACTAATTGAATCTTAAGTTTGACAGATCACATAGGACAGTTCTGGTGGGATTGAAATAGGACAGACCTCCAGTAGTACTATTCATGAGCACACCTTTACCGGACCCCAATCTTGTGATCGATCTAATCATGAACGCACACAACCTACTCTCACGGACTCCATTTTGCTGATAGATCTAATCATAAACGCAAACTGTTGGTAGAGACGATTAGCGATCACACATCACATGGATTCTCCGCTACTTCGCTAGTTCGCAATTAAACAGAAGAAAAGGGACGACCATGATAAACAGAAAAGGAAAAGCTCTCATCAATCTAGATGCTATGTTAATTAAACAAAAGAAGGTTCCAAACACCTAGTCAGATCTTAAGTCTGATAGATCAACATTCGTCAGTTCTGGTGGGATTGAAATAGGAGAAACCTCATGTAGTACTATTCATGAGCCTACCTCCATGGGACCCCAATCTAGTGATCGACCTAATCATGCACGCACACAACCAACTCTCAAGAACACCAATTTTGCGATAGATCTAATGATAAATGCACATAGCTGGTAGAGATGATTAGCGATGGGGCATCCCATGGATTCCATGCTACTTCGCAAATAAAACTGAGGAACAGGAATGGCCAGGATTAACTAGACATAAAGAATAGAAAACAAACTGCTATGATCGACCTATTTGCTATAATTGAAAAAAATATGCTTCAAACAACTAGTCAGATCTTAAGGTGGGGAGATCAAGTACGACAATTCTGGTGGCATTGAAATAGGACCGATCTCAACTAGTATTGTTAATGAGCCCACCTCTACCTGACCCCAATCTAGTGATAGATCTAATCATGCACCCACACAACCTGCTCTGATGGACACCAATTTGCTGATAAATCTAATCATAAACCAACACAACTGGTACAGACGATTAGTGACCGCACATCCCATGGATTCCATGCTGCTTCGCAATTAAAACAAGAGAAAAGGAATGACTAGGATTAACTAGAAATAAGGAATAGAAAAGGAACACCTCTTTTCAATCTATATGCTATGTTAATTGAAAAAAAGAAGGTTTCAAACAACTAGTCAGATATTAAGTTTGATGGATCGCTTACGACAGTTCTAGTGGGACTAAAATAGGACAAACCTCAAGAAGTACTATTCATGAGCCCACCTCCACCGGACCCCAATCTAGTGATCGAGATAATCTTCCATGCACACAACCAACTCTCAAGTGATATATCTAATCATAAACGCACATAGATGGTAGATATGATTAGCCATCGCACATCCCATGGATTCTACGCTGCTTTGCAATTAAAATAGGAGAAAAGGAACGACCAAGATTAACTAGAAATATAGAATAGAAAAAGCAATGAGTCTTATCAATCTATATGCTATGTTAATTGAGAAAAAGGAGGTTCCATACAACTAATTGAATCTTAAGTTTGACAGATCACATAGGACAGTTCTGGTGGGATTGAAATAGGACAGACCTCCAGTAGTACTATTCATGAGCACACCTTTACCGGACCCCAATCTTGTGATCGATCTAATCATGAATGCACACAACCTACTCTCACGGACTCCATTTTGCTGATAGATCTAATCATAAACGCAAACAGTTGGTAGAGACGATTAGAAATCACACATCACATGGATTCTCCGCTACTTCGCTAGTTCGCAATTAAACAGAAGAAAAGGGACGACCATGATAAACAGAAAAGGAAAAGCTCTCATCAATCTAGATGCTATGTTAATTAAACAAAAGAAGGTTCCAAACAACTAGTCAGATCTTAAGTCTGATAGATCAACGTTCGTCAGTTCTGGTGGGATTGAAATAGGAGAAACCTCATGTAGTACTATTCATGATCCTACCTACATGGGACCCCAATCTAGTGATCGACCTAATCATGCACGCACACAACCAACTCTCAAGAACACCAATTTTGCGATAGATCTAATAATAAACGCACATAGCTGGTAGAGATGATTAGCAATGGCACATCCCATGGATTCCACGCCGCTTCGCAAATAAAACTGAGGAAAAGGAATGGCCTGGATTAACTAGACATAAAGAATAGAAAACAAAATGCTATGGTCAACCTATATGCTATAATTGAAAAAAAAGATGCTTCAAACAACTAGTCAGATCTTTAGGTGGGGAGATCAACTACGACAATTCTGGTGGCATTGAAATAGGACCGACCTCAACTAGTACTATTGATGAGCCCACCTCCACCTGACCCCAATCTAGTGGTAGATCTAATCATGCACCCACACAACCTGCTCTGACAGACTCCAATTTGCTGATAAATCTAATCATAAACCAACACAACTGGTACAGACGATTAGTGACCGCACATCCCATGGATTCCATGCTGCTTCGCAATTAAAACAAGAGAAAAGGAATGACTAGGATTAACTAGAAATAAGGAATAGAAAAGGAACAGCTCTTTTCAATCTATATGCTACGTTAATTGAAAAAAATAAGGTTTCAAACAACTAGTCAGATATTAAGTTTGACGGATCACTTACGACAGTTCTAGTGGGACTGAAATAGGACAAACCTCAAGAAGTACTATTCATGAGCCCACCTCCACCGGACCCCAATCTAGTGAACGAGATAATCTTCCATGCACACAACCAACTCTCAAGTGATATATCTAATCATAAACGCACATAGATGGTAGATATGATTAGCCATCGCACATCCCATGGATTCTACGCTGCTTTGCATATAAAATAGGAGAAAAGGAACGACCACGATTAACTAGAAATATAGAATAGAAGAAGCAATGAGTCTGATCAATCTATATGCTATGTTAATTGAGAAAAAGGAGGTTCCATACAACTAATTCAATCTTAAGTTTGACAGATCACATAGGACAGTTCTGGTGGGATTGAAATAGGACAGACCTCCAGTAGTACTATTCATGAGCACACCTTTACCGGACCCCAATCTTGTGATCGATCTAATCATGAACGCACACAACCTACTCTCACGGACTCCATTTTGCTGATAGATCTAATCATAAACGCAAACAGTTGGTAGAGACGATTAGCGATCACACATCACATGGATTCTCCGCTACTTCGCTAGTCGCAATTAAACAGAAGAAAAGGGGCGACCATGATAAACACAAAAGGAAAAGCTCTCATCAATCTAGATGCTATGTTAATTAAACAAAAGAAGGTTCCAAACAACTAGTCAGATCTTAAGTCTGATAGATCAATGTTCGTCAGTTCTGGTGGGATTGAAATAGGAGAAATGTCATGTAGTGCTATTCATGAGCCTACCTCCATGGGACCCCAATCTAGTGATCGACCTAATCATGCACGCACACAACCAACTCTCAAGAACCAATTTTGCGATAGATCTAATAATAAACGCACATAGCTGGTAGAGATGATCAGCAATGGCACATCCCATGGATTCCATGCTGCTTCGCAAATAAAACTGAGGAAAAGCAATGGCCTGGATTAACTAGACATAAAGAATAGAAAACAAAATGCTATAATCAACCTATATGCTATAATTGAAAAAAAAGATGCTTCAAACAACTAGTCAGATCTTAAGGTGGGGAGATCAAGTACGACAATTCTGGTGGCATTGAAATAGGACCGACCTCAACTAGTACTATTGATGAGCCCACCTCCACCTGACCCCAATCTAGTGATAGATCTAATCATGCACCCACACAACCTGCTCTGACGGACTCCAATTTACTGATAAATCTAATCATAAACCAGCACAACTGGTACAGACGATTAGTGACCGCACATCCCATGGATTCCATGCTGCTTCGCAATTAAAACAAGATAAAAGGAATGACTAGGATTAACTAGAAATAAGGAATAGAAAAGGAACAACTCTTTTCAATCTATATGCTATGTTAATTGAAAAAAAGAAGGTTTCAAACAACTAGTCAGATATTAAGTTTGACGGATCACTTACGACAGTTCTAGTGGGACTGAAATAGGACAAACCTCAAGAAGTACTATTCATGAGCCCACCTCCACCGGACCCCAATCTAGTGATCGATATAATCTTCCATGCACACAACCAACTCTCAAGTGATATATCTAATCATAAACGCACATAGATGGTAGATATGATTAGCCATCGCACATCCCATGGATTCTACGCTGCTTTGCAATTAAAATAGGAGAAAAGGAACGACCAAGATTAACTAGAAATATAGAATAGAAAAAGCAATGAGTCTGATCAATCTATATGCTATGTTAATTGAGAAAAAGGAGGTTCCATACAACTAATTGAATCTTAAGTTTGACAGATCACATAGGACAGTTCTGGTGGGATTGAAATAGGACAGACCTCCAGTAGTACTATTCATGAGCACACCTTTACCAGACCCCAATCTTGTGATCGATCTAGTCATGAACGCACACAACCTACTCTCACGGACTCCATTTTGCTGATAGATCCAATCATAAACGCAAACAGTTGGTAGAGACGATTAGCAATCACACATCACATGGATTCTCCGCTACTTCGCTAGTTCGCAATTAAACAGAAGAAAAGGGACGACCATGATAAACAGAAAAGGAAAAGCTCTCATCAATCTAGATGCTATGTTAATTAAACAAAAGAAGGTTCCAAACAACTAGTCAGATCTTAAGTCTGATAGATCAACGTTCGTCAGTTCTGGTGGGATTGAAATAGGAGAAACCTCATGTAGTACTATTCATGAGCCTACCTCCATGGGACCCCAATCTAGTGATCGACCTAATCATGCACGCACACAACCAACTCTCAAGAACACCAATTTTGCGATAGATCTAATAATAAACGCACATAGCTGGTAGAGATGATTAGCAATGGCACATCCCATGGATTCCACGCTGCTTCGCAAATAAAACTGAGGAAAAGGAATGGCCTGGATTAATTAGACATAAAGAATAGAAAACAAAACGCTATGATCGAGCTATATGCTATAATTGAAAAAAAAGATGCTTCAAACAACTAGTCAGATCTTAAGGTGGGGAGATCAACTACGACAATTCTGGTGGCATTGAAATAGGACCGACCTCAACTAGTACTATTGATGAGCCCACCTCCACCTGACCCCAATCTAGTGATAGATCTAATCATGCACCCACACAACCTGCTCTGACAGACTCCAATTTGCTGATAAATCTAATCATAAACCAACACAACTGGTACAGACGATTAGTGACCACACATCCCATGGATTCCATGCTCCTTCGCAATTAAAACAAGAGAAAAGGAATGACTAGGATTAACTAGAAATAAGGAATAGAAAAGGAACAACTCTTTTCAATCTATATGCTATGTTAATTGAAAAAAAGAAGGTTTCAAACAACTAGTCAGATATTAAGTTTGACGGATCGCTTACGACAGTTCTAGTGGGACTGAAATAGGACAAACCTCAAGAAGTACTATTCATGAGCCCACCTCCACCGGACCCCAATCTAGTGATCGAGATAATCTTCCATGCACACAACCAACTCTCAAGTGATATATCTAATCATAAACGCACATAGATGGTAGATATGATTAGCCATCGCACATCCCATGGATTCTACGCTGCTTTGCAATTAAAATAGGAGAAAAGGAACAACCAAGATTAACTAGAAATATAGAATAGAAAAAGCAGTGAGTCTGATCAATCTATATGCTATGTTAATTGAGAAAAAGGAGGTTCCATACAACTAATTCAATCTTAAGTTTGACAGATCACATAGGACAGTTCTGGTGGGATTGAAATAGGACAGACCTCCAGTAGTACTATTCATGAGCACACCTTTACCGGACCCCAGTCTTGTGATCGATCTAATCATGAACGCACACAACCTACTCTCACGGACTCCATTTTGCTGATAGATCTAATCATAAACGCAAACAGTTGGTAGAGACGATTAGCGATCACACATCACATGGATTCTCCGCTACTTCGCTAGTTCGCAATTAAACAGAAGAAAAGGGACGACCATGATAAACAGAAAAGGAAAAGCTCTCATCAATCTAGATGCTATGTTAATTAAACAAAAGAAGGTTCCAAACAACTAGTCAGATCTTAAGTATGATAGATCAACGTTCGTCAGTTCTGGTGGGATTGAAATAGGAGAATCCTCACGTAGTACTATTCATGAGCCTACCTCCATGGGACCCCAATCTAGTGATCGACCTAATCATGCACGCACACAACCAACCCTCAAGAACACCAATTTTGCGATAGATCTAATGATAAACGCACATAGCTGGTAGGAATTATTAGCGATGGCACATCCCATGGATTCCACGCTGCTTCGCAAGTAAAACGAGGAAAAGGAATGGCCAGGATTAACTAGACATAAAGAATAGAAAACAAACTGCTATGATCAACCTATATGCTATAATTGAAAAAAAAGATGCTTCAAACAACTAGTCAGATCTTAAGGTGGGAAGATCAAGTACGACAGTTCTGGTGGCATTGAAATAGGACCGACCTCAACTAGTACTATTGATGAGCCCACCTCCACCTGACCCCAATGTAGTGATAGATCTAATCGTGCACCCACACAACCTGCTCTGACGGACTCCAATTTGCTGATAAATCTAATCATAAACCAACACAACTGGTGCAAACGATTAGTGACCGCACATCCCATGGATTCCATGCTGCTTCGCAATTAAAACAAGAGAAAAAGAATGATTAGGATTAACTAGAAATAAGGAATAGAAAAGGAACAACTCTTTTCAATCTATATGCTATGTTAATTGAAAAAAAGAAGGTTTCAAACAACTAGTCAGATTTTAAGTTTGACGGATCACTTACGACAGTTCTAGTGGGACTGAAATAGGACAAACCTCAAGAAGTACTATTCATGAGCCCACCTCCACCGGACCCCAATCTAGTGATCGAGATAATCTTCCATGCACACAACCAACTCTCAAGGACTCCAATTTGGTGATATATCTAATCATAGACGCACATAAATGGTAGATATGATTAGCTATCCACTAGTGCAGAACCGGGCAATAGCAACGGTTCGTAAGGCCCTTTAGTGTCGGTTCCATAACCGGCACTAAAGTGTGGGCGCTAAAGGCCCCCCCTTTAGGACCGGTTCATCACGAACCGGTGCTAAAGGGCAACCACGTGGCACGAGCCAGCTCCGGGGGCCTGGAGCCCTTTAGTACCGGTTGGTAAGACCAACCGGTACTATAAGGTTTGGGTTTTTTTTAGTTTTATGATTTCTTTTTCATTTAATTTTGTGTTTCTGTTTTAATTCTTTTTCGTTTGCTGGTATTTTACGATACTACACATTGTACACGTTATGCA
>NC_041393.1:695359142-695376302 GCF_002162155.2 Triticum dicoccoides
TATAGAATTTCTAGTGGAACCAATCAAGCATATATATATCATCAATGTCTCACAAACCACCATATTAATTAATTCACTCATACACACATGTATAGCTATATACAATTTCTCCTACATATGCATGTTTCCTTCGGAGCCAGTGGCATTAGCCTAATTGGTGCCTTCGGAGCACGATGACAATTGGAAGTGGTTTTCATGGGGGCAGTAGCGGGTAATAGTATTCTCCCTTCGGATTTATGACCTGGTCGAGCAAAAATCCCGCTATTTCCTCTTGAAGTGCTTCTACGCGCTCCGTTTCTAGGAGCTTCTCCCGCACCTCTTTGAACTGTTAAGAAGGAGATCAATATGCATGTGTATTATTTGTGTGACTAGATATCGATAATGGTGTAAATATTGTGAATAGTGTTCTGACAAGTGTACCCATTCCTGTCTTTGAGATCTGCTCCTTTCGGACGCCATCATGCGAATGTTCTCGCAAACGCAGAATGCACACAGATCAGTCCCTTGCGCCTGCTTCAGGGCCTTTACGAGAATGGAATTTGATCAGATAATAATTAATCAAGCATGATAATTAAAGAGATGGCAGCTAGCTATCTAGCTAGTACTACTTAATTACTTACCTTGGGTCGAAACCATTTAAGCTTTTTTTTCCATTCGCCTTCCGTGACGCTCATGAACCTTGCCCAAGCCCTGCCCGCCGACAAAGAAAATGAATAAAGGGGTTATTAAATAGTTCATATCATGAAATGACGAACTAAATAGGCCGAGATATATAGTTAATAATGATTGAAATTACCTGTTGACTATCCCAAACAAGATGTTATAGTCCGTATTTGCTTTGAGTAGTGAGTCCAGTATTTCAACTGTTCCGGCGTCAACTTTAATGTTACACAAGATCAAGTGAAATCTGCATGCACACACGTTTGCATGTCTTAATTAAGCGGGCATATGTAAGCAAAAACATGTAGCTAGCTAGTAGGCAAAAACAGAGAATTTGTAGTACAAGACAGTGTGACTCACTGGAAGTTGTAAGGAAGTAGTATATCTTCATTGTATTTGAGGCGCTTCAAGAACTCTAGCATGTTGTCCTCTACGTCCTTTTGATGATGTGGATTTATTAGCCATGTGTATTCATTAACGGTGTTTGGGTCAATGAACCCAATGCCAAAGCGTCCACCTTTTCTCATTTCATACATCTTCATCCTGCATAATACCACAGAAAAGAATATAGTGAGGATAATTACAGGTAATGATTGATCAAAAGGATCACTACAGCTAGCTTGAGACTTAAATTACAGAAAGAAATCACTTACAGACAATAGCAACTGACGATAGATTTGTCGAGTGCGTATTGATTGTATAACTGAAACAGTTCAGAATACTCAACGGACAAAGCTTTCTCATGGAAGTAGTGCTCCTCCTTGACATTCACCATGAGGGACAATCGATTGGAAATCTTGGTAATGTTCATGTACCATTGATGCAATTCATACATTCTCGTTGGGAGGTTCTTGACCTTGTCTGGCTCGACCAAAGGTTGGCCCCGGACATATTTCCATTTTATTTCATCCTCTCTAAGCACAGGCATGGGCTCGATCTCGAGGAGTTGTACAACAGTGATGTTGAGAACTTCAGCCTGCATTATATGGTCCTTGGTTATTACCACATTGCCCACCTCGGGAACGTAAACTGTTTGCCCACAATAATATTGGGCGCGCGTACTGTCACGTGTTGTTGGCACAACAAGCGAGGGGATCGATTGCGCCTCCTGTTCTCCCAGCTGGGGAATGGTTTTCCCGCATTTTTTGACAGCTGCTTGTTGTTTGCTCGATCCCGGGCTCACCTCCTTACGTAGACGTGTGCGATTTAACTTCCTGATGTGGCGCTCATAGTCTGTGTCAACAGGCTTGGGAGCTGGTGGTTGAGCCATACGAATGAAAAGGTCAATCGTTTCCTCAGGCACTTTCTCCCTTGGCGGCGGTGGCGGTTTTGGTGCAAAATGGGCTTCCACCTCGGCCTTCGATATGGCTGCGTTTTCCTCCTCGGACCTGTCATAAGGCCTCTGCGGAAGAGGTGTGAGGCTTGGACCATATTTATATCGCTTGCCTCCGCCTGTACTTCCTGTACTACCTCGACTCGTACCTCTACGCACCATAGCTGCGGGGTGTCTCTTCTGCGATTGCTGAGGCGGCAGAGACAGCTGACGGGGCTGAGTTGGACGAGGAGGAGTGGCCTGAAGCTGTGCCGGACTTGGAGGAGGAGTGGCCTGAGGTTGTGCCGGACTTGGAGGAGGAGTGGACGTCTGACGTTGTGGTGGACTTGGAGGAGGAGGAGTGGCCTGACACTTTGCCGGACTTGGAGAAGGAGTGGCCTGACACTTTGCCGGACTTGGTGGACTTGCAGGAGCGGGAGTCTGCTGACTCGGTGGCGGACTTCGACGAGGAGTCGGCTGACGCGGTGTCGGTGGCCTCCGAAAGATGATGCAATCCTTTTTCCATAGGATGATACAATGTTTGGCCTCTCTGAGTAAGCGCTCGTCGTCACCTCCAGGAATGTCAAGATGTAGCTCCGAATATGGTGGGTCCACCACCTCATCAACCAAGACACGAGCATAGCCCGCTGGAATCGGGTTGCAATGGAAGGTTGCCTCGGGGGGATTTGTAAAAGCAACGCCGTCCGCCACCTTCATGGATATGTTCTTCATTTTGACGTGTAGCTCGTAGTTAGTGTTCTCCGTGATGTCATCCACGGGGTATCTACCCAGCATTTCATCGTCCGGGGTGGAAGCCACGCTGGTTCTCGGCATGGATGGGGCGGTGCTATCCAATGATGGATCATCCGCTAGCTGCTGCAGCTGCTGAGACCCCCTTTGCTGGGTAAGTGAGTCGATCTGCTCTTGCTGCCGCTGGAATTTGACTGCCAATTCCGCTTGACTTGCTTCTAGGCCTTGAAGACGTTCATAGTCCCGCTTCCTCTGCTCCTCCTCCATCTTCCTCTTCTTCTCCTCCGCAATCTTCTTTCCTGCACGGGTTTTGTAGTCAGTGTTCTAGTCTGAAAACCCCTCATACCATGGAATAGCGCCCTTGCCTCGTGTTCTTCCCGGGTTTCGGTGTCAAAACCGGCGGATCTCGGGTAGGGGGTCCCGAACTGTGCGTCTAGGCGGATGGTAACAGGAGACAATGGACACGATGTTTTTACCCGGTTCGGGCCCTCTCGATGGAGGTAAAACCCTACTCCTGCTTGATTGATATTGATGATATGGGTAGTACAAGAGTGGATCTACCACGAGATCAAGGAGGCTAAACCCTAGAAGCTAGCCTATGGTATGATTGTTGTAATGGTTGTGTTGTCCTACGGACTAAAACCCTCCGGTTTACATAGACACTGGAGAGGGCTAGGGTTACACAGAGTCGGTTACAATGGTAGGAGATCTACATATCCGTATCGCCAAGCTTGCCTTCCACGCCAAGGAAAGTCCCATCCGGACACGGGACGGAGTCTTCAATCTTGTATCTTCATAGTCTTGGAGTCCGGCTGACGATGATAGTCCGGCTATCCGGACACCCCCTAGTCCAGGACTCCCTCAGTAGCCCCTGAACCAGGCTTCAATGACGATGAGTCCGGCGCGCATATTGTTCGGCATTGCAAGGCGGGTTCCTCCTCCGAATAATTCATAGAAGATTGTGAACACCAGGATAGTGTCCGGCTCTGCAAAATAATTTCCACATTCCACCATAGAGAGAATAATATGTACACAAGTTCAATCTGCTGATGTTTTTTGTGGCATGACGTCATACCACCACCAAGCCTTTACTTGAATCGTTTTTTATTATACCACCTCAACGCGTTTAGCGAAGCGGTTTCCTTGGCACGTCTTGTCGAAGCAGAGATTGTGTTCCCCTTATTCCGGGATTCCCATCAATACGGACGTGGGTAACCCAACCGCGCCATTGATGGTGGCGCTTGGGAGATAAGCGAGTTTTACCAAGCCGGTGGGGACGCATAGTCTCCGTCCGCCTATATATAAGGGGATAAGGATCCACCTTTTACCTACGCCTTCTTCCTCCTTTGCTTATCCATCTCCGCGCACTCGAGCTCCAGCGCCCAAGTCCGCACATCTCGCCTCAACCTCCTCTAGGCATGTCCGGAGCGGGAGGCAAGTGGTTGGCCTCCTCCGTTACGGAGGAGCACATCGAAAAGTTGCGCGGCGCCGGATACCTTTCCAGCGACATCGCGCACCGGCCGCCTGACGAGGGGCAGCTCATCCCCACCCCCAGGCCCCATGAGAGGGTCGTATTCCTTCCCCACTTCCTCCGCGGACTGGGCTTCCCACTTCATCCCTTCGTCTGGGGGCTCATGTTCTACTACGGCCTGGATTTCCACGATCTGGCGCCAAACTTCATCCTCAACATCTCGGCGTTTATCGTCGTGTGCGAGGCATTTCTCTGCATCCGGCCCCACTTCGGCTTGTGGCTCAAGACCTTCAACGTCAAGCCGAAGGTAGTGAAGGGCGTCCAAGCGGAGTGCGGAGGCGCCATGGTGAGCAAGATGCCCAACGTCCTCTGGCTCGAGGGTGCCTTTGTGGAAACCATCAAAGGGTAGCAATCGGGATGGTTCTATATCACCGAGCCGCGGGACCCTAAATGGGCAGCGGCCCCCGAGTTCAGATCTGGTGCCCCTATGCAGCTCACCTCCTGGAAAAAGAAGGGCTTGCTATGGGGCAGTTCGGAGGAGCTGACCGGACTCCAGTCCAGTCTCCAGACCTTGGTGAACAAGAAGCTCAAGCTTGTCAACGTGATCCAGGTCATGCTCGTCCGCCGAATTCTCCCCTGCCAACAACAGGCCTTCAATTTGTGGGAGTTCAATCCGGCACAGCTCCAGGCCTTGAGCGGGCTCTTCGACACGACGTACGAAGCTGCCTGGAGGGTGCTGTTCACGGGCGGAGAAGCCCCCGCATCCGCGACGGAAGACCGCGGATTCAGCACCAAGCGCCCGGCCGGCGAGGTAAGCTTTGTTATCCTCTATGAGACATTTATTTTCTTTCATAGTTTGAATCTATGTGGGATTTAAAACTCCCAATGCCTTTGACAGGACTGGCAGAGGACGTCCGGACAGGTAGACTGTCCGGCTCCCCTTCCCGAAGACCTAGCAGACGCCCGTTTAACGGGGCTGCTGGTCCCGGCGCTTTATGTGGTGCCGGAGAAGAAGGCCAAGAAGAAGGCCACGGGAACCTGAAGGAGTTCCCGGCGCCAGGTGGTATCGGACTCATCGTCCGATGACTCCGCGGCGGACTCCTCCCCCAAAGGTGAGGAGGAGGAAGAAGACTCTCTCCCAGAGGAGGGAGAGAGGAAGAGGAAGGCTTCCCCAACGGGGGAGGCCGAATGGTCCAAGAGGGGAAGGACCCTTCCCCCGGACAGCTCCGCCAACGCCAGCGTTGGCGACGAAGAGTGGCCCTCAAGGGCCAGGCCTCCGGCAAGATCGTAAGTATCCGGATTCCTGAATGATTTATAATTTATCTTTTGTGTCACATAGTGTCCTTCTAATGCCGCACACTGCCTGTAGTCCGACCGATGATGATCTTCCCGCTTCATCGAGCGGGTCCTTGCCTCCGTCGGACGTGGATTCCATTCCGACCGCCTCCACCCCTTGTGACGCTGACGATGTCGAGGTGGGATCCCAGGAGGGGACCCATCAGGAGGAGGCTCCGGAGGTGCCGCAAGGCAGCCTCCCGGACTTTGCGCCGGACTCTATGTCAGAACCCGCAGTGGTTCCGGAGTCCGGCAGGCGGCCCCTTCGTAAGAAGGGTGAGGGAGTCCTGGACTAGGGGGTGTCCGCATAGCCGGACTATCATCATCGGCCGGACTCCAAGACTATGAAGATACAAGATTGAAGACTTCGTCCTGTGTCCGGATGGGACTTTCCTTGGCGTGGAAGCCAAGCTTGGCGATACGGATATGTAGATCTCCTACCATTGTAACCGACTCTGTGTAACCCTAGCCCTCTCCGGTGTCTATATAAACTGGAGGGTTTTAGTCCGTAGGACGAACAACCATTACAACAATCATACCATAGGCTAGCTTCTAGGGTTTAGCCTCCTTGATCTCGTGGTAGATCCACTCTTGTACTACCCATATCATCAATATCAATCAAGCAGGAGTAGGGTTTTACCTCCATCGAGAGGGCCCGAACCTGGGTAAAAACATCGTGTCCCTTGTCTCCTGTTACCATCCGCCTAGACGCACAGTTCGGGACCCCCTACCCGAGATCCGCCGGTTTTGACACCGACATTGGTGCCTTCATTGAGAGTTCCTCTGTGTCGTCACCGATAGGCTTGATGGCTTCTTCAATCAACAATAACGCCGTCCAGGGTGAGACTTTTCTCCCCAGACAGATCTTCATATTCGGCGGCTTCGCATTGCGGGCCAATTCACTTGGCCATCTGGAGCAGATCGAAAGCTACGCCCCTGGCCATCAGGTTAGATTTGGAAGCCTAAACTTCATGGCGGATATCCGCGGAAACTTGATCTTCGATGGATCCGATCCGCAGCCGAGCGTGCCACACTGTCACGATGGGCATGATCTAACTCTGCCGCCGGACAGTACCTTGGAGGCCGCACACGAATCCGCTTCGACCCATAGTCCGGAGCTGATTGCGTGGATCGAGGACGGGTGGCTGGACACCGCCTCGGGAGCTGCGACTTCCACGGCGATGGAGCCGAACACTGACCTTGTCCCTTATAAAGCTCGCGACTCCGAGGTGCCGGACTCCCTAGCGGACTCCGAACCTCCTGCGCCCCTGCGAATCGAATCTGATTGGGCGCCGATCATGGAGTTCACCGCTACGGACATCTTTCAGCACTCACCCTTTGGCGACATCTTAAATTCGCTAAAGCATCTCTCGCTATCCGGAGAGCCCTGGCCGGACTATGGCCAGGATGGTTGGGATGCGGACGACGAAGAAATTCAAAGCCCACCCACCAGCCACTTTGTAGCCACTGTGGACGATCTAACCGACATGCTAGACTACGACTCCGAAGACATCGACGGTATGGACGACGATGCCGGAGACGATAAAGAACCAGCGCCTACAGGGCACTGGAAGACCACCTCGTCATACGACATATACATGGTGGACACCCTAAAAGATGGGGACGGCGAAGAAGCAGCGAAGGCAGATTCCTTAAAGAAACAGCCCAAGCGCCGACGTCAATGGCGCCGCTCTAAATCCCGCCAAAGCAAGAATGGAGATTCCAGCACAGGAGATAATAACACCTCAGAAAGTGCCGAAGACAATCCCCTCCTGCAAGATTCAGCGTAGGAGGATGCAGAAGCAAGCCCTCACAAGAGAGCGGCAGATGAAGAGGTCGAGGATGATAATTACATACCTCCCTCCGGAGACGAGGCAAGCCTCGACGACGACGAATTCGTCGTGCCTGAGGATCCGTCGAACAAGAGCGTTTCAAACGCAGGCTAATGGCCACAACAAATAGCCTAAAGAAAAAGTAGCAGCAGCTTCAAGCTGATCAAGACCTGCTGGCCGACAGATGGACCGAGGTCCTCGCGGTCGAAGAGTACGAACTCGAACGCCCCTCCAAGAGCTACCCAAAACGCAAGTTGCTCCCCCGACTAGAGGAGGAAGCATATATACCTTCATCACCAGCGCACAATACGGCAGACCGACCACCCTGTGGTCGGGACAGAGAGGCACCGAGGCCCTCCACCAAGACCGTACCCCGGTATCGCTCAAAAAGTACGAAGCCACGAGGGAACGCGCCGGACTTGCGGGATATATTGGAGGACAAAGCAAGGCAATCCAGATCTATCTATGGATCACGAGGGCGCCCCACGACCCACGACAAATACCGTCGCGCCGGATACAGCAACTCCGGCCGGGCCGAACACAGCAGACAACGCTCTCTGGAGCTACGACGTGACATTGCTCAATAAAGAGGCGCCGCACACCCACTATGCTTCACAGACGAAGTAATGGATCATCAAATCCCTGAAGGGTTTAAACCCGTCAACATTGAATCCTACGATGGCACAACAGACCCCGCGGTTTGGATCGAAGATTATCTCCTTCATATCCATATGGCCCGCGGAGACGATCTCCACGCCATCAAATATCTCCCACTCAAGCTTAAAGGACCAGCTCGACATTGGCTTAACAGCTTGCCCACAGAGTCAATTGGGTGTTGGGAGGACCAGGAATCCACATTCCTCGACAACTTCCAGGGCACATATGTGCGACCACCAGACGCCGATGACCTAAGCCACATAATCCAGCAGCCAGACGAATCGGCCAGGTAATTCTGGACATGGTTCTTAACAAAGAAAAATCAAATCATCGACTGTCCGGATGCAGAGGCCCTCGCAGCCTTCAAACATAACATCCGCGATGAGTGGCTAGCCCGGCACCTAGGACAGGAAAAGCCGAAATCCATGGCAGCCCTCACATCATAAATGACCCGCTTCTGTGCGGGAGAGGATAGCTGGCTAGCTCACAGCAACAACCTCAGTAAAAATGCTGGCAGTCCGGATACCAAGGACCACAACGGCAGGTCACGACGAAGCAAAAACAAACGCCGCGTTAACGGCGACAACAATGAGGATACGACAGTCAACGCCGGATTCCGAGGCTCTAAACCCGGTCAGCGGAAGAAGCCATTCAAAAGAACCACTCCGGGTCCGTCCAATTTGGACCGAATACTCGACCGCTCATGCCAGATACATGGCACCCCCGAAAAGCCAGCTAACCACACCAACAGAGATTGTTGGGTATTTAAGCAGGCAGGCAAGTTAATTGCCAAAAACAACGACAAGGGGCTGCACAACGACGAAGAGGAAGAGACCCGGCCGCCGAACAGTAGAGGACAGAAGGGTTCCCCCCACAAGTGCGGACGGTAAACATGATATACGCAACCCATATACCCAAGAGGGAACAGAAGCGTGCACTAAGGGACGTATATGCGATGGAGCCAGTCGCCCCGAAGTTCAATCCATGGTCCTCTTGCCCGATCACTTTCGATCAAAGAGACCATCCGACCAGTATCCGCCATGGCGGATTCGCCGCATTGGTTTTAGACCCAATCGTCGATGGATTTCACCTTACGAGAGTCCAGATGGACGGCGGCAGTAGCCTGAACCTGCTTTATCAGGATACAGTGCGCAAGATGGGCATAGACCCCTCAAGGATTAAACCTACAAAGACGACCTTCAAAGGCGTCATACCAGGTGTTGAGGCCAATTGTACAGGCTCAGTCACACTGGAAATGGTCTTCGGATCCCTGGATAATTTCCGGAGCGAGCACTACTAGAAAACCCCCTACTAATGGCGCACCTAGTATGGCTATTAGTGGCGCATCTGTGGTGCGCCATTAATAGCATGCCATTAGTAATTTTTACTAATGGCGCACCACCTGGTGCGCCATTACTATCTGGTATACTAATGGCGCACCTCGGGTGCGCCATTAGTATAGGCCAGGGTGTGCCATTAGTATGCCTCCCAGGGGCCATGTATACCCAGGTGCTTTGGCATACTAATGGCGCACCACCTCTTGATGCGCCATTAGTAACCGCGGCATACTAATGGCGCACTGCCCAGTGATGCACCATTAGTATGCACTGTCATACTAATGGCGCACTGTCATGTGATGCGCCATTAGTATGAATATTAGGTTTTTTTTATTTTTTTATTTTCTGTTTTTTGCACAGGTTACAAAATGTATAGTTTGACAAAATATAGACAACACACATCAACAACAGATTCATCAAATACAATAGAAGATTAGTCTTTGAATACAATTCATCATATTAGTCTCCAAATACAATTCATCATATTAGTCTCCGAATTGAAAAGACCGAACAAAGATAGAACATTATATTACAAGTCTCGAGACCGCGAGTAGCGAGTCTGTCTTCACATTACAAGTCGATATCGATCATCTAAACTACCATCACATAGAAGAGAGCTGCGGTCATCATGATGAGCATCATCACGATGAAACTCGTCTTCATCCGGTTCCTCCAACGCTCCCTCCCCTCTCCCGCTAGATAGCGGGCGTATCTAGATTCGGCCTCGGCCCTAGTGGTGTACCCTTTGTAACTGTTACCGCTGAATCGGTGAACCTGTCTCCGACACTCCTCCCAGTCATCGTAGACTCCGGGAACCTTACCCTTGTACACGACATACGTCGGCATCGCTATGCACTAGCCAAACGAAACGTTAGTACCAATTCACAGACAATACATAAGCAATATATAAGTATGCAACAGAACGATCGGAAGAGAAAAGCAAGACATTAATAGCATCGATTACATCTAAGTTGAACGACTCTCGAAACCAAAGAGACATACTACAAGTTCATTAAAGTTTAATTACAACATGAGCCAATCGATGTTTCAGAACTAGACAACTCGACTCAAGGGACCGGACCGTGGATGAAGCCGCCGTCTATCGTGGGAGTCATGAAAGAACGGGCGTTGTCATACTGCATTTGTAGCATTGTGTCGATGTCACTGTTGGACGGTTGATTTCTGAGGTAGAATTGCCCCGAGGTACGAAGGACATCTTGATGGATGATTTCCGCAAACTCCGACTGGATGCGAAAGAATTCTTGTCGGAGGTCCGCGTCCTGGATTGCCGACACGCTCGCGGCCCAATCTTTGAGTTTACTCGGTAGCAGAAGTTGATGATGGTCCCGTACGATCGCCCGCATGTGATGGATGGCGTAGTAGGCACCCTTCTGACCGCCAGGCGGCTGCTTGACGCAGCAGAACGTTGTATTGTGGGAGAACACGTGCTTGCCGTACTTACGAATAGGCCTGGTGAAGGTGCCTCCAGATTGGGCGTAGCCGGGGAGAACATCATCAAGAACCTTCTTGACATTTGTGTAGTCTACGTTCGATTGACGGTCCGGGTCGAAATACGTGGCCATGGAATATTTGGGGCTTAGGAGGATGAGCATGCAACGTGTGTCACTGCAGAAAACATGGAATGTTAAAAGAAAAATGATCGAAATGTAAGAATTCATATGTTACGGGCCGGTTGAGGGGAGGACTTACTCGGGAAAGTAAGGCACGAGGAAGTTATCCTTATCTTGGTTTGCCAGAATGACGCCTTCGAGGTAAGAACTCGTGACTTGCCGGTCCCCAGCGCTGCCCAAGATCTTGGCACGCATGTAGAAGGGGTCGACTATCACGATGTCCGGGGTCTTGTCGCGAATGATCCGCATCTCCATACTCAGCGAAAATAGCCGAACGAAGGTGTAGTGCAGCGGATGAAGGTTCAACATAGCGTGGATGTCATCAAAACGCAGGACGATCGTACGCCCGATGGAGTTATCCACATAGCCCTTGCCCTCTGGCACCTTGGCCGCGAAAACCGGATATGCCACATCCTTCTCTCTGAGACGCCGCTTCTCCAAAGCAAGAACACTGTCATGCAGACTCCGCATAGCACCGGTTGCAGCATTGAGCATATTTGTCGGTAGCATTGCCCTACCCGCCACATGCACCCTCCTCGAGATATCCTGCGGTGAAGGTGGCCCGTCCTGAGCACGGATCGTACTCGGTGCCGGCTGGCTCACACCCTTCTTAGTCTTTCTTTTGCGTGCCTTCTTCTTCTCCTGTAATGGGACCGAGTTCTGCTCACAGACCGCCTTCTTGAGTGTGTTGGGGCTGATAATATTTCGCACCTCGCCTATCTGAGGCTCGGTGAAGTCGGCAGCTGGAGGCGTCTCCTGAGAGCTGAACGCCAGACGGCGCCTGTTGCAACTTGGCTTCTCCGCGGTACGAGCTAGATCGCACACGTCTTTTGTTGGGTTTGGTTCTTGAGAAGGAGGCCCCATGAAGTCGCCATCGTACCCATGCTCGGCAAAGTACTGATCGACATTGCCAAATGTATCATCGTCGTCGTCGTCGTCGTTCTGATCCTGTGCCATATGCATGTTTGGATCCAGTGGCATAGGGATGTTCGGCACCGTTACGGCGGTCTTGCCATGGGGCCGACTTGGCGCCGGCACGACTGGCGGTGTTGTCCTTGGGGTGGTGTCCCCCGCCCCCAAACGAATCTGGCTCTTCGGCCAAAGCAGGGGCCAGCTCAGGCAGGCGCTGAGGGTCATCACGTCTTCATCGTCGGCCCCGACGGGTCGAATCGGAGGTAACAAGTCGTCGCAGCCTGGTAGCACCCGAACCAGTTGAACCCTAAACAAGTTGGGTGGCATCTGGGTACCGTGGAACAAGGGGTTGCCCGGTTGAACGATTTTCCCTTGGCGACATCGACCAACTCGTTGTTCACGAAGTGGAGGAGAGTGCACGGAACGTCGGCGGCGCCCTGCGAAAACATGTAGGGTGTCAGGGATGCCCAGTCAAAGGCAAGGAGATGAAGTCCTCGGCCGAGAGAGGCTTAATTAGTTACCGTGATGATGGCGTCGAGCTCGGCTAATGTTGAGGCACCGCCAACGGCAGGCGTGCAGTTGACGGAGGGGCCGCTTGCTGAAGAGGTGCCGGCCGGCGTACACCCGGGTGCATTAAGCTCCCGTGCCGGCGTCGGAGACACCAATGCCGCCTCCGCCGGAGGCACCAATGGCCCCGCCATCGCATTATGCGAGTTGCTGGCCGTGAAGCTAGGAATCGGGGGCGGCCCCTGTTGGCCGCCCGCAATCCACGCACTCAACCCCGAGATCAAGGTAGGCACAAGGGTGGTGATCGTCGCTCCAAGTCGTTGTTCCACTTGCTCTTGGACAATCTCCGGAATCCGCGCCACCTGTGCCTTGAGTTCTTGAACCTCTCGCGCCTGGCTTTCCGAGCTGGTCTTTTTCTCCTTCCGCACACCAGTGGTATAGTATGACCCCCATTTTGTCGACAAGCCTTTGCCGGCCACACGACCAGCTGACGTCGGCTTACTGAGCTTATCCTTGTTCTTCATTACATTCAACCCCCTATTTAGAGTGGTGTCCCAAGGGTTGCTCTTAGTCGACCCCGCGCTACTGCTTTCAGTCGCCTGCGGAAGGAATGTGAACCATTTAGAAATTTGGCTTCATTAATTAGAATGCAACCATATGGAGCTAATTACGCGGGGGTGTATTCCTTACCAGAACAAGATCAAGCTGCCTGGTCTTCAGATCCGTGGTAAGCTCCTTTGTTTTCGGGTCCTTCTTGTACCGGGCCCTAACAAAGTTCCTGGTCTGCTTGTCACCGTATGTATCGAAGAGGGGCGGTAGGCCTTGCTCGGCACGGTCCGGCTCCTCCTGGTCCCATATAGACCGAGTGTGTGTTCCCCTATGTTCAGCTCCCGCATTTGTTTCCCCCACTCACTTGATTGGGAGCTTGCGGTGCTCGAGCAATTGATCTTGAAGTCGTTGTAGTCATCTTCGGTGATCGAAGGATTTTTCTCCTTGATCTTCTGATAACTCTCACCTTTCTCGATCATTCTCTTCACATTGCTTTTCTAAGTAGACAGGGCCTTGCTCATCTTCGTGAGGGCAGCATTGTTCACTTTATTCCCTTTGAGGCTTGTGTTTTCAAATTCAGCGACGAACTTGTATCGTTCGTGCAGCTTCGTGAAGAGGAGGTTGCGCAAATTCCCTCGGTCAGGATGCCTCAGGTTCTCGGTGTTGATCGAGACGGTGCTCCGGACAATGCACCCGAGCTGAAGCGAGTACCCCTTGACTATTCGTTCGGGCGCCGTTGGATTCCCGTTGGAGTCCACTTCAGTAACTTCCTCCTTGAGGGTGCGGAGCACGATCGGGCGCCGGTCCTTCTGTTGCCTCTTCGGTTGGCTGCCATCTGTGCGTGCACCGCCATCATCAGTGGTGGCATCCTCGGCGGCACTATCAGTGGTGGCATCAGTGTGGTCATCCTCGGCGGCACCATCCGTGGTCTCAGGATCGGTGGGGAAGGCGGCGGCCTCATACAAGTGAGGTTGTTCCTCCATCTCCTGGGACAGCTCCCAGAATGCCTTGCCGCCCGAACCCCCGGCCTCATTGTTGTGGGCCATTTCTCTCTAAATAGAAACAAAGTTTGGTCAAAAAGTTGGTTATTGTCAAGGAACAAGATCATGGTCTCATCATTTAGGGTTTGTCGACACCGAGGCATCCTAAAATCTAAGCTTTTATCATTGAGGGTTTTTTGACGCCAAGGCACCCTAAAAGCCTAACCTTTCATCATTTCGGTTTTTATCGACACCAAGGCACCCTTAAAGCCATGCATTAGTCACAAGTACGCCGGGGCACTTGATCCTACTTAATTAACTACTAAGATACCCCGGCCCATGCATTAGTCACAAGTACCCCATATGTCCTATTTTTAGCAAAGTCATGCTAAAATTCACGAAAAATTTCAGCATGACCTTTACTGAAAATAGGACATATGGAGTACCCGAATTTGCCGGAACGGAAGTTAATCGACATTCCGGCAAACTCAAGGGCCTCTCGGGGTACCTGCAAAATCATTATCCCAGGTGGACATGGATGCAATGTCACATGTCACATGGATCCCACACCCACAGGAGCTGGTGAAGCTTCATGTGTATTTCACGAAAACCAGCCTGACTAAAGAGCTTTATGTAGAAAACAAATCACTCCACCAGCTCACACAGGATAATCCCTCTAAGCAATTACTCAAAATGGGCACTAGCAGCAAAATGAACATTTTACAATCTGAACTTTTTTTTGTCATCTATGTGCTCATTTAACTTTGATCCAAATAGTATCAAAGTTCTTAGCAAGTATGTAATACATGCCTGCTTGGCTAATTAGCAAGTAAGTAACTCTTACATTATCAAAGCTTGCCAGTTTCTGAAATCAATTACTGACAGGGAATAGCACAGGCACACAACAAACCTATAACTTAATGATGGTTATTAGGGAAGACAGGAAATGAGGATGGACAGAACCATATGTTTGGGAAATGCAAATAGAAGTAGTGCTATGAGAGTAATTTTTTTTCAATTTTCATTGATGTTTCAAATTAGATCGGTGCACATGTGGCTGCAATTTCTATTGGTCATCCAAGATGGGTGTTCATAGTAAAGTACTATATAGTGGCACTAACATAACCAAGGATTGCTTTTAAAAAAACATAACCAAGAATCACCTTCCACGTGGCTTCTTCTCTTTAGCCTGGCTTCCTTCTGCAAAGTGGGCAAATACTTCTGTCTGCTGCAGTAGGTAATTCAGTCGCCCTTTCCCTTCTTGTTCTGTGATCAAAACCACGATGAGAATGCAATACACACCAAAGAATATCATATACAAGAATTGCAGAAATTAAACAAGGTCAGACCCACACTATCTATTCTTTCTTCATGGCAGAATATCATATACAAGCACGAATTTTGTTCACATTTATATAGCAACAAATATTTATACACTCATATAGCAGCACTAAGTATATTGCACTTAGAAGAAGATTTGCTTTTACATCCCACCCAACTTAACAATCTAGTAGAGTTGTGATTTATTAATATTGTCTTTCCTTTGCAGGTTCATGTCAAGTCGATCGAGGATTTCGCGCAGCTGGGTTGTTTCGATGAGAGCCAAGACAAGCAGCAGCCCACCAAAGCTTCTTCTACCCAGCAGCAAACACAACAAGAAGAAGTGGGAACAATGTGATTCTAGTGCTAGTTACTACTGCTGCTGCTGGAAAGGGTGATGATTTGAATCTGATCAAAAGAGGAGGCTTCAAAGTAGAAGGTTGTTTCTGTCATGTTGAGGATTCAAGGAACCTGCCCTAGTGGTATCATCTTGTTGTACAATTGTCCTTGCTACTGTAAATGGAAGGATCATCTATGCTTTCTCCAACACCCGGATAAAAGCCACTACTTTGTTGCTAATGTCCTTGTCTCTATGAAAAGAGTAGGAGCATCATGTTTGGGGTCTGCGTAGTCAATTTTGAGAATCACTATTGTGTCGAAGGTGGAGGCGTTTCACTGAAATTTGGACAGTGGAAGGAAAGAACCATTGGAATTGGTGGAATCTGCAGACTGGAACCTTCTGTTGATCCTCTATGTTTATTTTCATCTGAGGCTTTACCTTATCTGTTGTTGTTCAACTTTGTGGCTGTTTAATATGAACAAGGTCTTCTTCTCAAAGGGCTTAATGGCTTGTTATAGTATATGGTTTCTATGCAGATATGTTCTGTTACACTACATCATGTTAAAAGGCATGAGAAAAGTGACCACAATATTTCCTATCATTACAAAAATAGAACTGAAAAGATTTCCAGATTTCATATCTAATAATGCCTGCTTTTTCTTTGTTAGTACAATCATCAAAACCATGAGGTATTTTTTAGAAGAAAATTGGTATATAACTGTCAGACTGTCAGTATCTACTATCTAATACTAAATTTGATGAAATTGCACTTCTTGAAATCTGCAGTTGTGTTACAATTTCTTATTTGCGCATTTGAAATCTTATCTATCTTGCTTGTTAGGTACAGATTGCACTCACAGTTATAAATTTTTGCAGATGCACAATCATGATAATCTAGACTTAGCACCATGCAAAATTTCCTTTTCTCCGCTATGTGTTTTCACAGAAACTACCTTGAGAAAGCCACTGATTCCATGATGCGCATAAGGGTTGTGTGACGATCCTTGTATAAGTTCTGTACTAACATGTTGTTCTTTTAGAGTATATAATATTTTGAAGTGGACAAACTGAAGATTGGCTTTTTTAAGTGCAAAAACTGAAGATACATGCTACGTTATTGTGCAAAATGTTTACGTTAACTCTGTGTAAGTGCAAGTGATGAAAATCTGCTCTCCTTATGAGAAAAAAACTGAATACATGCCCTGTTTATCTGAAGAATTGAACGAACATTGGCCCCGAAGCATTTTCTTGACTAAACTGTGCTCGTAATCCAATTTATGGCCTAATCTACTCAGATTTTACTCAATGACCATGTGCCCAGAGAAAAGGGGAAGAACAGAAGAGGAGGAAGAGCGTACCACGTCTGTAGTCGGGCTAAGCTGTCGCCGGTGACGGTGGAGACGAGGCTGGCTGACCGACCCGGGGCAGCGGCGTCCGGGCGGGGTCGAGGCGGCATCGGGGCGGCGTCGGGGCGGCGGGGCGGCATCGAGGCGGCGTCGGGGCGGCGGGGCAGCGTCGAGGCAGCGGGGTAGCGGCATCGGGAGAGGAGAGGGGAAGGGGATCTAGG
>NC_041393.1:695377009-695377564 GCF_002162155.2 Triticum dicoccoides
GATCTAGGGCGAGGGAGAGGGCGAGGGAGAGGGAAGGCGAGGAGAGGGCGAGTGAGGGAGAGGGCGAGGGCGAGGGCGAGGGGGAGGGTCAGGGCAGCGGCGGCGGCGGCGGTGGATCGAGAGGGAAAGGGGGGATCGGGCGAAGGGGGAGAGGGAAGGGGGGATCGGGCACAATACTAATGGCGCACCTCACCGTGGTGCGCCATTAGCATGTCCATACTAATGGCGCACCTCACCGTGGTGCGCCATTAGTATTTTTTTATTTCAACTCGAGCCAACAGGTTATGTACCACCAGAACTGATCCACATCAAGTCCCCTCTACTAGCTCGACTGGTTAGCAGCCAGTTCTCACACTAGGAGGTCCTGGGTTCGACTCCCAGGCTCCACAATTTTTTTTAGCATTTAAAAAGCTGTTTGATACTTATTTGTGTTTAAATATGTTCAAACTTGTTTAAATAATAACAGTAATATTTTTTTATAAGACAGTAGCATTTAAAAAGCTATTTGATACTTATTTTTTTTATAAGACGGTGCGCGGGGTGCGGGGGGTCGGC
>NC_041393.1:695377642-695395231 GCF_002162155.2 Triticum dicoccoides
AAAATATTCATGATAGTTCAAAAAGTACCCATGAAATACAATCGAGAAATGAAGGCTACGATTTAAATACAATCGATCTTAGCTAGCTATCTGTTCACAATCTTCTTGCCCTTCTTTTTCGCAAATGGAGTTCTTCTGTGGAACGGACGTCCTTTAGGTAGGGTGGTCCTGCTTCTTCTTGTGGTGTATGCTGCTACTTCATCATCGTCGTCATGTTCGATCCTCGGGTCGCCGTACTTGTCGAAGTCTTGCTCATTGGCGACTCCATCCATTCCGATGATCTTCCTTTTGCCTCTCCTCACGACAACACGACTGGGCTTTGGCGGGTCGGTAATGAAGAAGCATTGGTCCACTTGGGAAGCCAGTACCCATGGCTCATTTTTCGCGGTGACGTTTGCGCCCGCGGTCTTGGATTTGGCTTCGAGTATAACCATGGTGGTGAAATACCGGTCTTCTTTTATGACGTTCTTGGCCCATCTGACACGGAACATCGGGACCTTCTCTCCAGCATAGCTCAGCTCCCAGAACTCCTCGATCCTTCCGTAGTATCTGTCCTTGTCGTTACCGGTGTAGGATTCCATCGTTACCCCGGAGTTCTGATAACCATCGCTCTTCATGTCCTTGGCCTCGGTGTAGAATGTGTAGCCGTTGATATCGTACGCCTCATAGGTCATCAGGTTGTGCTCGGCGCCCTGTGACAAGGCGAATATGAGTTGTTCTTCCGCGGAAGAATCCTCATGTAAAGGGTACGACAGAAGCTTCTGCTTGAACCAACGCGTGAAACATGAGTTGTGCTCTTTGAGTGTATCTCCGTCCGTCCTCTGTTGGCCTCGGTCATTGTACGTCTTGTTAATAAAGGTTTTGAGCTCTACCACCCAAGGATCGACCACGTCTATGTGTTGTAGCGCGACTAGGTTTGCTCTTTCAAAGTCGGCGAGTCGACCCTCGAAGTCGACATGCATTTCGCGGCGACCCTCACGGTGACCCCATCCAGCGAGCCTGCCGAGGTGCCTGTTGACGGGCAGACCAACGGGGTTCTCGATGCCTAGATAATTCGTGCAGTAGGAGATGCACTCTTCGGTCAGAAAGCCCCTGGCTATGCTTCCTTCTGGATGTGACATGTTGCGAACGTATCCTTTGATGACACCATTCATCCTTTCGAACGGCATCATGCTGTGCAGGAACGTCGGCCCGAGTTGGATGATATCCTCCACTATATGGACCAGCAGATGCACCATAACGTCGAAGAATGCGGGCGGGAAGTACATCTCAAGCTCGCATAGTATCACCACGATCTCTTCCTGTAGCCTTCTGAGTTGCCTCACGCCAATCGACTTCCGAGAGATGATGTCGAAGAAGTTGCATAGGCCAAATAGCGTTTCACGGACGTGCGCATCCATGATCCCACGGATTGCAACTGGAAGTATCTACGTCATCAGCACGTGACAGTCGTGAGACTTCATCCCGCTGAACTTCTGCTTCGCTGGGTCTAGGTATCTGCTTATCTTCCCCGTGTAACCGTAAGAAAGTTTTACTCCTAGGAGGCAGGTGAAAAACTGCTCGATCTCCTCCTGACTTAGAGTGAAGCATGCGGGAGGGTAGTCATTTCCGGTCTTCTTGGCCTTTTTGCCTTTGCGACGACTTTCTGTGTCCTGCTTCGCCTCATCATCATCATCATCATCATCATCATCATCATCATCATCATCATATATAGCGTGAAGCTCCTACCTGATGCCCATTGATTTCAAGTCTGCCCTTGCTTTCGGCCCATCTTTGGTCCTCTCTGGCATGTTGAGCAGGGTACCAAGCAGACTCTCGCACACGTTCTTCGTGATATGCATGACATCAAGGCTGTGAGGCACACGGTGGATCTTCCAGTACGGCAAGTTTCAGAAAACAGACCTCGTTTTCCATATCTTCAGCAGCGGCTCTGGCGCCTTTCGCTTCTTTCCCGGCTCTGGCGCCTTTTGCTTCTTTCCCGGCAGTGGGCAGTCTTTCCAATTTTTCAACAACTTGTCTATTTCCTCGCCGCTCCTCGTACACGGGCGTTTTCGGGGTTTGGTTTCACCATCGAACAGATCCTTGCGTTTCCTCCACGGGTCATCATCGTGAAGCCACCTTCGATGTCCCATGAACACGGTTTTCGAAGACCCGGGATCTCTATCTAGCTGGCGATACGTTGTGTCATCCATGCACCTTACGCATCCAGAAAATCCGTGGACTACCTGCCCCGCAAGATATCCGTAACCGAGATAGTCGTGCACCGTCGTGAGCAGTGCGGCTCTCATAGGGAAATATTCTTTCTCTGCGGCGTCCCACGTATTGGCTGGCGTTTTCCACAGCGCGTCAAGCTCCTCTTTCAGCAGCCCCAGATACAGATTGATGTCGTTCCCTGGTTGTTTCGGCCCTTCAATTAGCATACTCATGTGAATGTACTTCCTCTTCATGCACAACCAGGGGGGAAGGTTGTACATCCACACAAACACAGGCCAGGTGCTATGTGTGCTTCTCTGGCTGCCAAACGGATTGACTCCATCGGTGCTCGCGCCCAGCACGATGTTCCTTGGATCGTTCCCAAATTCTGGGTATTCGAAGTTCAACACTTGCCACTGGCTCGCATCCTTAGGGTGACTCGGCATCTTGTCTTTTTTATCTATCTCCGGATCATTTGCGTCATCTTCTCGCTTCTTCTCCTCCCTATCCGCGTGCCAACGCAGGAGCTTTGCTACCTTAGGATCCGCGAAATACCGCTGCAGACGAGGAGTGATCGGAAAGTACCACACCACTTTTCGAGGAGCTTTCTTCCTCTTCTTGTATCGAGTGACACCGCACACCGGACATATGGTAGACTCCGCGTGCTCGTCCCGATAAATGATGCAATTGTTCATGCACACATGGTATTTCACGTGCGGTAAATCCAGAGGACACACGATTTTCTTCGCCTCCTCCAAACTGGTCGGGCACTTGTTCCCCTTGGGAAGACGTTCGTGCCAGAATGACATGTTCTCGTCGAAGCATGCGTCGGTCATTTTGTGTTTTACCTTCATCTCCAGAGCCATGAGCGTTACTTTCAGGCGGGTATCCTCGGGCCTGCATCCTTCATACAATGGAGTAACCGCGTCTAACTCAAGTTGATCCATCTTGGCTTTCTCTCGGGCGGCAGCTCTTGCGTTATCCGTTTGCTTGAGAAGCAGCTCTTGAATATGAGGGTCCTGCACCCAGCCCATCGATGGTCCAGCGTCGTCTGCTCCGCCGGCATCATCATCATGTCCTGCATCTTCTACATGATGACTGTGTACAGCATCACCGTCGTGATCATCTCCTGGGGATTCTTCGTCTTCTCGCCCCCCCGAGCCGCGGTGGTTGTCTTGCCGCCCTTCCTCATTTCTTGCCCGGCCCCCATGGATGACTTCGTAGTCATCTTCATCACCTTGCCACCGATAGCCATCCATGAAACCACGCAAGAGCAGGTGGTCCCGCACCTGCCCGGAATCCGGGTCCGCAATAAGGCTATTCAGCTTGCATCTTCGACACGGACATCTTATCTTCGTCTCGTTCTTTTGAAGCATCTCGGCCTTCGCGGACCTCAAAAACCTATTCACGATGCCTTCGGTCATCGTGCGGACCATTGTCGCCTGCGGGGTAGAGCAAAACGATATTTTAGAACCAAGAAAAAATTTGGCATGACTTTCCCTAAAAATAGGACCAAAAAGAATGCTTAATGCCAAAATTCTCGCCGAAACGGAAATGAATCAACATTCCGGCAAAATATTGGCAACTATCGCATTTCAAATACCGGTACACCTCCAAACACAAACACATATGCAACACCACAAACATATGCAACACCACGAACATACATAGATCTAGCTAGGGCATAAAAAGTGCATGTGCACATTGTTGTAGGGAGAACAACATAAATATAGCTTCCCCCCTTACTTACCTAGCAAAACAAGGTAACTTAACCACTTAATTTGAATGAATCTATGGTGGAAATGAGGTGAAAAAGAGGAGGCACCCGAGACAAGGAGGAGGCGGTGGAGAGAATGAAGTGGGGAGAAAGTGAGTGTGGGAGGAGAGGCTGTCCAAAATATCTTGTTGCTGCCCACTTACTAATGGCGCACCAACAACAAATGCGCCATTAGTAATCCAGGTTACTAATGGCGCACCCCCTGGTGGTGCGCCATTAGTACTTTTGCAAAAAAAGGAATAAAAAAAATAACATTAGTGGCGCACCTTCTGGCTGGTGCGCCATTACTAGTTACAACTAGTAATGGTGCACCACCAGAGGATGCGCCATTAGTATGTTTGGACAGGCGCACTAGTTCAAAAAAAAAATTTGGTACTAATGGTGCACCGTGGGCAGGGTGCGCCATTAGTACTTTCAACACTAATGGCGCATCAGAGGGTGGTGCGCCATTAGTATATACTAATGGCGCACCACATATCTGGTGCGCCATTAGTGTCAATTCCATCTATAGCCCTTTTCCTAGTAGTGGAGGAGTTAATCTTCGACATAGTCCCGTTCCGCAGCGGCTATCATGCTCTGCTCGGACGAACCGCGTTCGCAAAGTTCAACGCGGTGCCGCATTACGCATACGTCAAGCTCAAGATGCCAGGCCCTCGTGGAGTCATCACGGTCAACGGAAATACGGAACGCTCCCTCCGAACGGAGGAACATACAGCGGCTCTCACGACAGAAGTACAGAGCAGCCTTCTAAGGCAATTTTCGAGTCTGGCCGTTAAACAACCGAACACGGCCAAACGCGCCTGGAGCAACATCAATCAAGACCACCTGGCGCGTTCCGAGCATGCATAGCAATGCGGTCCCAACCCCAGCCCTCGCATGATTGCAAGACCAGCTCTCCACGTACATCATTACGCTCTGGAGATACCATGGGCATAGGGGGAGGGGCACGACCAAAACAGCCCCAGAGTGCGGCTCGACCACACCAGGGGCTCCCAAGTGTGTCGCTCTTTTTATTTTTATTTTCCTTCTTTTTATACACAGGACTCCGTTCACCAGAGGCCCTGTCCGGCGGCGAACCCGCCAAACTCACGATACAACAGCCAGGGAGGGAAAACGGCTGCGACGAACACTCAGGTGGTCTCCATTACGAGCATTAAATTTGTTAAATACACCATTCCGCAGCCTACCCCTGGAGGGAGACACGTCTAATTAGTCCAATCCCTTGCTTACCGCACTATTTGTATCATTCCGCACTCATAGCAGAATTCCTTAAATAAATAATGCAGCACTTTTTGCCTATAATTGCATTACTTTACATATAAGTTCATTAATGACATCTTGCACCCGTATATTCTGGTACGGCCGAATACACCAGGGGCTTATGTTCCCCGCATTATGGTGTGATAAGCCCGAACACTTTCACAAGTGCGGCACCCTAAACTTATAGCATTATATGAATCGGCTCCGAATCATGTCTTGGGTCAATAGTTGGGTTTGCCCGGCTCCCATGTTTTGGTACCTTACGTTCCGTTCTGTCGGCTAAGGTATTACTGGGAGAACCACTGCGATTGCGCCCCGGTTGAGCTGGGCGAGCGCCTCAGTGGAGAAAGCAAAAACTGACTGGCATGATAAGGCGAGAGACTGGTCGCTGTTCGAGAGGTCTTTTCGAGTCCCTAAAGACTTATACCGCTTCGAGCGAAGAACCGGATAATGTCCGGCCAAGGCGTGGATAGCGGCCCGAACTCGGTCTTCCGAATACTAGGGGCTTCGCCGAAATTTAAAATTATAGAATTCTATGGCTAAGTGAGAGTGTTCAAGCATTATAAGTCCGGTTGCCTTGTTCGTTGTGTTGAGCGCCTCCCTAGATGGACCCAAAAATGGGAACAAGAGTGCTCAAGTTTATCCCGAACACCCCAGCACTTGTGGCATGGGGGCTGAAGCCGACGACTTGCCATCTCTCAGATTTTATAAATGGCCGCACAGAAGGTAATATTTTAAATCAATAAGCATTGCTTAGCACATATGAACAAAGTTTTCAGCGCACAGGATAACACATTGCGAGTTTACTCAATAATTACATCTCTGGGGCACTCATCTGCAATCTTGCGGGCACCCTTCAGGATAGTCTTATAGTACATCTCGGGCGTACGATACTCCTTGCCTGCTGGCGGCGCATCAGTGATAAGCCTCTCCGCATCCAGCCTGCCCCAGTGCACCTTTGCGCGGGCAAGGGCCCGACGAGCACCTTCAATACAGGCGGAGCGCTTGATGACCTCCACCCAGGGGAACGCATCCACCAGCCGCCGCACGAGGCCGAAGTAGCTCCCAGGCATGGCCTCTCCAGGCCACAGCCGGACTATGAGGCCCTTCATGGCCTGCTCGGCTAACTTGTGGAGCTCGACCAGCTGCTTCAGCTGGTCGCTAGGGGGCACCGGATGGCCGGCCTCAGCATACTGAGACCAGAAGACCTTCTTCGTTGAGCTCCCCTCCTTGGCTCGGTAGAATGCGGCGGCATCGGACACACTGCGAGGCAGATCTGCAAATGCCCCTGGAGAGCTCGGAATTCGGGTAAGTATCAGGAAGTTTACATTAACATGCTTGCTTTGCATGAAAAATGCCTTACCCGCCACTATTTTCTTCACATCCTCAACCTCCTGAAGGGCCTTATGGGCCTCGGCCTTGGCGGCTTTGGCACTTTCGAGAGCCGAGGCAAGCTCGGACTCTCGAGTCTTTGAGTCGCGCTCCAAACTCTCATGCTTTTCCATGAGAGCATGGAGCTCTTGCCGCACTTCCGCCACCCGCGCCTCCTGCTTTTCCCTCTCTGCCCGTTCCGCGGCCGCATTGCATTCGGCCGCAGACATAGCCTCCTTCAGGGTCGCCACCTCTTTCGTGGCCCCTGCAGTACCCACGTTATCCTTGTTATTTTTATTGCAACCTAAATCCTTTTCTGTAAGGTAACTATTCAAAGTGGTGTTACTCACCTTCTTTATCCTCGAGCTGCTTCTTGGCACGGCCGAGCTCTTGCTTGGACCGCTCGAGGTCCTGCTTCAAAGCACCGACCTCCGCAGTCAGTGCGGCAGAGGTCAGCAGCGCAGACTGCAAACCCATATTGACATAATTTTTAGCAACCCTGCGTATATCTTTTTAGATCCTCAGTCCGGCTTTTCTTTCCTAACACCGAACCAAGCATCAGGGGCTACTGTCTATGCGGTATTACGATAATTTTAACTTCTTACCTCAAAGCCTGTTAGAAGGCTACTGCAGGCTTCGATCAGCCCGCTCTTGGCGAGCTGAACCTTCTGAATCACCGCACTCATAATAGTGCGGTGTTCTTCCTCGATGGAAGCGCCTTTGAGAGCCTCCAGCAAGTTGTCCGGCGCCTCCGGTTGGATGGGGGCCGCCGGCGTCACGGTCTTGCCCTTCTTGCGAAGGGGCCACCTGCCGGACTTCGGAACCACTACGGGTTCCGGCGTGGAGTCCGGCGCAAAGTCCGGGAAGCTGCCTTGCGGCACCTCTGGAGCCTCCTCCTGATGGGTCCCTTCCTGGGATCCCACCTCGGCGTCCTCAGCGGCGCGAGGGGTGGAGGCAGTCAGGATGGAATCTACATCCGACGGAGCCAACGACCCGCTCGACGAAGCGGGGAGATCATCATCGGCCGGACTGCAGGCAGAGTGCGGCATTAGAAGGACACTATGTGACACAAAAGAGAAATTACAAATCATTCAGGAATCCGGATACTTACGATCTTGCCGGAGGCCTGGCCCTTGAGGGCCACTCTTCGTCGCCAACATTGGCGTTGGCGGAGCTGTCCAGGGGAATAGTCCTTCCCCTCTTGGACCCTTCGGCCTCCCCTGTCGGGGAAGCCTTCCTCTTCCTCTCTCCTTCGTCTGGGAGAGAGTCTTCTTCCTCCTCCTTGCCTTCGGGGGAGGAGTCCGCCCCGGAGTCGTCGGACACCTGAAAACGGGAACTCTTTCGAGTACCCGTGGTCTCCTTCTTGGCCTTCTTCTCCGGCACCACATGCGGTGCCGGAACCAGCAGCCCCGTTAGACGGGCGTCTACTGGGTTTTCTAGCATGGGAGCCGAGCAGATGATCTGCTCGTCCTTCTTCATCCAGTCCTGTCAAAGGAAAAGGGAGATTGAAACCCACGTAGGGTCAAACTATTAAAAACAAGTGTCCCGTAAAGGGGTAGAATCACTTCCTCGTCAGGTGGACGCTGCGAGCGAAATCCGCGATCTTCAGTGGCGGATGCGGGAGCTTCGGCGCCCTTGAACAGCACCCTCCAGGCGCCTTCGTACGTCGTGTCGAAGAGCCCTCTCAATGCCTGGTGCTGTGCCGGATTGAACTCCCACAATTTAAATGCCCGTTGTTGGCAAGGGAGAATCCGGCGGATGAGCATGACTTGGACCACATTGACAAGCCTGAGCTTCTTGTTCACCAGCTTCTGGATACAGGCTTGGAGTCCTGTCAGCTCCTCCGAACTACCCCATAGCAAGCCCTTCTCTTTCCAGGAGTTGAGCTGCATAGGGATACCAGATCTGAACTCGGGGGCCGCCGCCCACTTAGGGTCGCGCGGCTCGGTGATGTAGAACCACCCCGATTGCCACCCCTTGACGGACTCCACAAAGGCCCCTTCGAACCAGGTGATGTTGGGCATCTTGCCCAACATGGCGCCTCCGCACTCCGCTTGAGTGCCCTTCACTACCTTTGGCTTGACATTGAAGGTCTTGAGCCACAAGCCGAAGTGGGGCTGGATGCAGAGGAAGGCCTCGCACACGACGATAAACGCCGAGATGTTGAGGATGAAGTTCGGCGCCAGATCGTGGAAATCCAGGCCGTAGTAGAACATGAGCCCCCGGACAAAGGGGTGAAGTGGAAAGCCCAGTCCATGGAGGAAGTGGGGAAGGAACACGACCCTCTCATGGGGCCTGGGGGTGGGGATGAGCTGCCCCTTGTCGGGCAGCCGGTGCGCGATGTCGCTGGACAGATATCCGGCACTGCGCAGTCTTTCGACGTGCCCCTCCGTAACGGAGGAGGCCAACCATTTGCCTCCCGCTCCGGACATGGTCGGAGAAGGTCGAGACGAGATGCGCGGACTTGGGCGCTGGAGCTCGAGTGCGCAGAGATGGATAAGCAAAGGAGGAAGAAGGCGTAGGTAAAAAGGGTGGATCCTAATCCCCTTATATATGGGCGGACAAAAACTATGCGTCCCCACCGGCCTGGTAAAACTCGCTTATCTCCCAAGCGCCACCATCAATGGCGCGGTTGGGTTACCCACGTCCGTATTGATGAGAATCCCGTGATAAGGGGAACACGATCTCTGCTTCGACAAGACGTGCCAAGGAAACCGCTTCGCTAAACGCGCTGAGGTGGTATAATAAAAAATGATTCAAGTAAAGGCTTGGTAGTGGCGTGACGTCATGCTACGAGATACGTCAGCAGATCGAACTTGTGTACATATTATTCTCTCTACGGTGAAATGTGGAAATTATTTTGCAGAGCCGGACACTATCCTAGTGTTTACAATATTCTATGAATTATTCGGAGGAGGAACCGGCCTTGCAATGCCGAACAATATGCGCGCCGGACTCATCGTCATTGAAGCCTGGTTCAGGGGCTACTGAGGGAGTCCTGGACTAGGGGGTGTCCGGATAGCCGAACTATCATCGTCGGCCGGACTCCAAGACTATGAAGATACAAGATTGAAGACTTCGTCCCGTGTCCGGATGGGACTTTCCTTGGCGTGGAAGGCAAGCTTGGCGATACGGATATGTAGATCTCCTACCATTGTAACCGACTCTGTGTAACCCTATCCCTCTCCGGTGTCTATATAAACCGGAGGGTTTTAGTCCGTAGGACGAACAACCATTACAACAATCATACCATAGGCTAGCTTCTAGGGTTTAGCCTCCTTGATCTCGTGGTAGATCCACTCTTGTACTACCCATATCATCAATATCAATCAAGCAGGAGTAGGGTTTTACCTCCATCGAGAGGGCCCGAACCTGGGTAAAAACATCGTGTCCCTTGTCTCCTGTTACCTCCGCCTAGACACACAGTTCGGGACCCCCTACCCGAGATCCGCCGGTTTTGACACCGACAAAGGGCAAGACCGTGACGCCGGCAGCCTCCATCCAACCGGAGGCGCCGGACAACTTGTTGGAGGCGCTTAACGGCGCTTCCATCGAGGAAGAACACCGCACTATCATGAGTGCGGTGATTCAGAAGGTTCAGCTCGCCAAGAGCGGGCTGACCGAAGCCTGCAGTAGCCTTCTAACAGGCTTTGACGTAAGAAGTTTAAAATATGTAATGTAATACCGCATAGACAGTAGCCCCTGATGCTCGGTTCGGTGTTCGGAAGGAAAAACCGGATTGAGGATCTAAAAAAGATAAACGCAGGAGTGCTAAAAATCATGTAATCCCGCATAGACAAAAGCAGGAGGCGCGGGTGGCGGAGGTGCGGCAAGAGCTCCAGGCTCTCATGGAAAAGCATGAGAGTTTGGAGCGCGACTCAAAGACTCGAGAGTCCGAGCTTGCCTCGGCTCTTGAAAGTGCCAACGCCGCTAAGGCCGAGGCCCGTAAGGCCCTCCAGGAGATTGAGGAGGTGAAGAAAATACCGGCGGGTAAGGCATTTTTCATGCAAAGCAAGCATGTGAATGTAAATTACCCGTTACTTACCCGAATTCGGAGCTCTCCAGGGGCGTTTGCAGATCTGCCTCGCAGCGTGTCTGATGCCGCCGCATTCTACCGAGACGAGGAGGGGAGATCAACGAAGAAGGTCTTCTGGTCTCAGTACGCTGAGGCCGGACACCCGATGCCCCCTAGCGACCAGCTGAAGTAGCTGGTCGAGCTCCACAAGGTAGCCGAGCAGGCCATGAAGGGCCTCATAGTCCGGCTGTGGCCTGGAGAGGCCATGCCTGGGAGCTACTTCGGCCTCGTGCGGCGGCTGGTGGATGCGTGCCCCTGGGTGGAAGTCATCAAGCGCTCCGCCTGCATTGAAGGTGCCCGTCGGGCCCTTGCCCGCGCAAAGGTGCACTGGGGCAGGCTGGATGCTGAGAGGCTTATAACGGACGCACCGCCGCCGGGCAAGGAGTATCGTACGCCCGAAATGTACTATAAAAGTGTCCTGAAGGATGCCCGCAAGATTGCGGATGAGTGCCCAAAGATGTAATTATTGAGTAAACTCGCAATGTGTTATCCTGTGCGCTGAAAACTTTGTTCATATGCACTAAGCAACGCTTATTGATTTAAAATATTACCTTCTGTGCGGCCGCTTATAAAATCTGAGAGATGGCAAGTCGTCGGCTTCAGCCCCCCGTGCCACGAGTGCTGGGGTGTTCGGGATAAACTTGAGCACTCTTGTTCCCATTTTTGGGTCCATCTAGGGAGGCGCTCAACACAACGAACAAGGCAACCAGACATATAATGCTTGAACACTCTCACTTAGCCATAGAATTCTATAATTTTAAATTTCGGCGAAGCCCCTAGTATTCGGAAGACCGAGTTCGGGGCGCTATCCACGCCTGGGCCGGACACAGCCGGTTCCTCGCTCGAAGCGGCATAAGTCTTGAAGGACTCGAAAAGACCTCTCAAACAGCGACCAATCTCTTGCCTTATCATGACAGTCAATTTTAGCTTTCTCCACTGAGGCGCTCGCCCAGCTCAACCGGGGCGCAATCGCAGTGGTTCTCCCAGTGCTACCTTAGCCGACAGAACGGAACCTAAGGTACCAAAACATGGGAGCCGGGCAAACCCAACTATTGACCCAAGACATGATTTGGAGCCGATGCATATAATGCTATAAGTTCGGGGTGCCGCACTTGTGAAAGTGTTCGGACTTATCACACCATAATGCGGGGAACATAAGCCCCTGGTGTATTCGGCCGTACCAAAATGTACGGGTGCAAGATGTCATTAATGAACATACATGTAAAAAAAGGTAATGCAATTATAGGCAAAAAAGTGCTGCATTGTTTATTCAAGGAATTCTGCTATAAGTGCAGAATGATACAAATAGTGCGGTAAGCAAGGGATTAAACATATCCCCCTCCAGGGGTACGCTACGAACTGGTGTATTTAACAAATTTAATGCTCATAATGGAGACCACCTGAGTGTTCGTCGTAGCCTTTGTCCCTCCCTGGCTGTTGCATCGTGAGTTCGGCAGATCTACTGCCGGACAGGGCCTCTGGTGAACGGAGTCCTGTGGAAGAGAAGAAGAAAACAAAAGAAGAAAAAAATAGTGACGCACTTGGGAGCCCCTGGTGTGGTTAAGCCGCACTCTGGGCCTTTTGTGGTCGTGCCCCTCCCCCTATGCCCATGGTATCTCTAGGGCGTAATGATGTACGCGAGGGGTTGGTCTTGCAATCATGCAAGGGCTGGGGTTGGGGCCGCATTGCTACACGTGCTCGGAACATGCCAGGTGGTCTTGGTTGATGTTACTCCGGGCGCGTCTGGCCATGTCCGGTCGTTTAACGGCCGGACTCGAAAATTGCCTTAAAAGGCTGCTCTATACTTCTGCCGCGAGAGCCGCTGTGTGTTCCTCCGTTCGGAGGGAGCGTTCAGTATTTCCGTTGACCATGATGACTCCATGAGGGCCTGGCATCTTGAGCTTGAGGTATGCATAATGCAGCACCGCATTGAACTTTGCGAACGCGGTTCGTCCAAGCAAAGCGTGATAGCCGCTGCGGAACGGGACTATGTCGAAGATTAACTCCTCGCTTCGGAAGTTATCTGGGGATCCGAAGACCACTTCCAGTGTGACTGAGCCTGTACAATTGGCCTCAACACCTGGTATGACGCCTTTGAAGGTCGTCTTTGTAGGTTTAATCCTTGAGGGGTCTATGCCCATCTTGCGCACTGTATCCTGATAAAGCAGGTGCAGGCTGCTGCCGCCATCCATCAGCACTCTAGTGAGGTGAAATCCATCGACGATTGGGTCTAAAACTAATGCGGCGAACCAATCATGACGGATACTGGTCGGGTGGTCTCTTCGATCGAAAGTGATTGGGCAAGAGGACCATGGATTGAACTTCGGGGCGACTGGCTCCATCGCATATATGTCCCTAAGTGCACGCTTCCGCTCCCTCTTGGGTATATGGGTTGCGTATATCATGTTTACCGTCCGCACTTGTGGGGGGAAACCCTTCTGTCCTCTACTGTTTGGCGGCCGAGTCTCCTCCTTGTCGTCGCTGTGCAGCCCCTTGTCATTGTTTTCCGCAATTAACTTGCCTGCCTGCTTGAATACCCAACAATCTCTGTTGGTGTGATTAGCTGGCTTTTCGGGGGTGCCATGTATCTGGCAAGAGCGGTCGAGTATTCGGTCCAAATTGGACGGACCCGGAGTAGTTCTTTTGAATGGCTTCTTCCGCTGACCGGGTTTAGAGCCTCTGAATCCGGTGTTGACTGCTGTATCCTGATTGTTATCGCCGTTAACGCGGCGTTTGTTTTTGTTTCGACGCGACCTGCCATTGTGGTCCTTGGTATCCGGACTGCCAACATTTTTGCTGAGGTTGTTGCTGCGAGCTAGCCAGCTGTCCTCTCCCGCACAGAAGCGGGTCATGAGTGATGTGAGGGCTGCCATGGATTTCGGCTTTTCCTGTCCTAGGTGCCGGGCCAGCCACTCGTCGCGGATGTTGTGTTTGAAGGCTGCGAGGGCCTCTGCATCCGGACAGTCGACGATTTGGTTTTTCTTTGTTAAGAACCGTGTCCAGAACTGTCTGGCCGATTCGTCTGGCTGCTGAATTATGTGGCTTAGGTTATCGGCGTCTGGTGGTCGCACATATGTGCCCTGGAAGTTGTCGAGGTATGCGGCTTCCAGGTCCTCCCAACACCCAATTGACTCTGCGGGCAAGCTGTTAAGCCAATGCTGAGCTGGTACTTTAAGCTTGAGTGGGATATACTTGATGGCGTGGAGATTGTCGCCGCGGGCCATATGGATATGAAGGAGATAATCTTCGATCCAAAACGCGGGGTCTGTTGTGCCATCGTAGGATTCAATGTTCACGGGTGTAAACCCTTCAGGGATTTGATGATCCATTACTTCGTCAGTGAAGCATAGTGGGTGTGCGGCGCCTCTGTATTGAGCAATATCACGACGTAGCTCAAGAGAGCATTGTCTGCTGTGTTCGGCCCGGCCGGAGTTGTTGTATCCGGCGCGACGGTAGTCATCGTGGGTCGTGGGGCGCCCACGTGATCCGTAGATAGATCTAGATTGTCTTGCCTTGTCCTCCAATATATCCAGCAAGTCCGGCGCATTCCCTCGTGGCTTCGTACTTTTCGAGCGGTGCCGGGGTACGGTCTTGATGGGGGGCCTAGATGCCTCTCTGTCGCGTCCACGGGGTGGTCGGTCTGCCGTATTGTGCGCTGGTGATGAAGGTTTGTATGCTTCCTCCTCTGGTCGGGGGAGCAACTTGCGTTTTGGGTAGCTCTTGGAGGGGCGTTCGAGTTCATACTCTTCGGCCGCGAGGACCTCGGTCCATCTGTTGGCCAACAGGTCTTGATCAAGTTGAAGCTGTTGCTGCTTTTTCTATAGGCTATTTGCCGTGGCGATAAGCCTGCGTTTAAAACGCTCTT
Organism: Triticum dicoccoides; assembly: GCF_002162155.2. NCBI lineage: Eukaryota > Viridiplantae > Streptophyta > Magnoliopsida > Poales > Poaceae > Triticum > Triticum dicoccoides. The sequence goes on from NC_041393.1 coordinate 695,392,184, forward strand.
GTTCGACGGGATCCTTGGCACGACGAATTCGTCGTCGTTGAGGCTTGCTTCGTCTCTAGAGGGAGGCATGTAGTCTTCATCCTCCTCGTCTGCCGCTCTCTCTCGAGGGCTGGCTTCCCCGTCCTCCTGTGCTGAATCTTGCTGGAGGGGGTTGTCTTCGGCACTCTCTGGGGTGTTATTATCTCCGGTGCCGGAATCTCCATTCTTGCTGTGGCGGGATTTAGAGCGGCGCCGCTGACGTCGGCGCTTGGGCTGTTTCTTAGAGGAATCTTCCTCCGCTGCTTCTTCGCCGTCGCCATCCTTTGGGGTGTCCACCATGTATATGTCGTATGATGAGGTGGTCTTCCAGTGCCCTATAGGCGCTGGTTCTTGATCGTCTCTGGCATCGTCGTCCATACCGTCGATGTCTTCGGAGTCGTAGTCTAGCATGTCGGTTAGATCGTCGACAGTGGCTACAAAGTGGGTGGTGGGTGGGCTTTGAATCTCTTCGTCGTCCGCATCCCAACCATCCTGACCGCAGTCCGGCCAGGGCTCTCCTGATAACGAGAGGGCTAGGGTTACACAGAGTCGGTTACAATGGTAGGAGATCTACATATCCGTATCGCCAAGCTTGCCTTCCACGCAAGGAAAGTCCCATCCGGACACGGGACAAAGTCTTCAATCTTGTATCTTCATAGTCTTGGAGTCCGGCTGTCCAGACACCCCCTAGTCCAGGACTCCCTCACCGGGTGTTCAGGATTTCCCAGGGCACGCGTAAGCTCGTCGTTCTCTCTGTTGGGCTGGAACACCCCCGATCGTGCCTCTTCTATTGCAACAAGTATCGCATCGTCGGCTCCCTTCAGACTTGCCTTCGTCGAAACATTGCCTGTCTTCGGGTCCAACTCCCCCCCATGCGCATAGAACCAAGTCCTGCACCTGGGGGGCCAGCTCTTAGTAACCGGAGTGACACCTGCATCCTCCATCTCTTTCTCAGACTTATCCCACTTAGGCATTGCCACCGCATAGCCACCTGGCCCCAGCTTATGGAACTTATCCTTTTTTTCGGCATTCTTCTTGTTTATTCTCGACCGTTCCTTAGCTAATTCTGAATCCTTGAATTTCACGAAATCGTCCCAATGAGCACGTTGGTTCTCTAGTGTTCCCTCGAATACTGGAGTCTTCTTTCCTCCCTTGACGTACTTGTCCCATTCACGATTCTTGTGGTTCTTGAATGCAACCGCCATCTTCCTAAGAGCAGCGTCCTTGACTTTCTGCACATCTGCTTCTGTGAAATGATCTAGTAGGGTGAAATGTTCCATGAGAGTATCCCAAAGCAGATCTTTTTGATTCTTGTCGACAAAACTAACATCTGGACGTGGCTTTGCTGGCTCTCTCCATTCTTGAAGTTTGATCGGGAGTTCGTCCTTCACAAGAACTCCGCACTGACGAACAAACTTGTCCGCAATCTTCTTAGGCGCTAATGGTTCGCCATTAGGTTTGCATGCCTCGATATTGTACTTTACTCCGTCCTTCAACTTTTTGTTCAGGCCTCGTTTCGTCCTTTTGCCTGAAGATTTGCTCGATCCGGATGGCTGAAAGAACAAAGATCGATTCGTTAATATATCTTCAAGTCATTTAAAACATGTGACGATCACCAGATGCCTGCTTATATAAATATATATACCTCGCCAGTCTTTGTTGTTTCAAGATCAACATGTTCTTCGTCATCATCATAATCGTAGTTCATGACTTCATCAATTCGGTCGTCGCGATCGAATATCATATCACCCTCTCCGGTGTTGTTTAGAAATTCGGAGCCGTCATAATCTTCTTCATTCTGATCATCATCTGGCCCGCGTATCATATCGAACATGGTATGTTCTCCCTCTCTGTCGGTATTGTCTGCCATAGCTTTTATTTAACTAATCCAAAAGAAATATAAAACAATTTAGTATTCAAATTACATCATCTCGAATAATAGATATAATCTCGAATACATCGTCTTGAATAATAGATATAATCTCGAATACATCGTTTAGAATAATAGATATAATCTCGAATACATCGTCTCGAATAATATATAATATTAAATAGTACATCACTGGCTAGGTAGCTAATAAAGATCGAATACTACAGAAGAATCTAGGACACTCGCGGTTCCTGCGGCGCGGGCGGTGGACACCCAAAGAGAAGGAACCCTCACAGGATCATAGCTGAAGTGAGATCCCTGAAGAAACTGCCAGGTATTGGAGAACCTGCCGCCCTCTAACGCAACCATGTAGCGATGGACGTGCTCGTCCTCCTCCCTGACACGGCGACGTACCACCTCCGGCGGGGCTGGGTCCCTCCGCACCGAAACTGGCCCACGCGAACGCCACCAAACGAGATCAGGGTCGACGACGGGACCCGGGGCAGGGTTCCTCATCAAGCGGCGCGCCCCTCCATGCAGCACCTCCCAGTGCCAGCCCGGCGGAGCCCAGTCCCGGACATGGGTCAGCCGGACGTCTTCGCGGACGGGTCGACGGCGAGGATGCGGGCCGGGCATCGTCGAGAACAAATACTAGCTATATGCCCGCAAAAAGTAACATTTTTTTAATGATTGGATTTTGATAACTAAAATTTCTAACATTTCTATATAACACTAATTATGCTATCATTGCATATGTCAAAAATCTATATACTATTTCATACTAATTAAGCATCTAACACTAAAAACAGAAAACACAACTTCTATACATCCATTAAAAAACTGAAAAACAACATTGTATAAAAAATTTCCATACTAATTAAACACTAATTATATCCATCTAACATGCATTCATACATATATAATAGTGAAAAAATAATAATCTAAATAATCTAAACTAATTAAACATACAAAATACGTATATACTAATATATACATGCATTAATTCATACATATGTACGTGTGTGTGTGTGTGTGTTCATCATGCTTGTGTGTGTGTATGGGGCTCGGGGAGGGGCTGCGCCCATGGTGGCCGCCGGGGGCGAGGGAGAGGGGTTAGAGGGGGAGAGCTCACAGCGGGGCGACGGCGACAGCGAGGCGAC
>NC_041393.1:695395858-695413023 GCF_002162155.2 Triticum dicoccoides
GCGACGGGGACGGGGGCGGCGACGGAGACGAGGGCGGCGACGGAGACGAGGGCGGCGACGGGACGGGGAAACAGAGGAAGAAACAGAGGGAGAATGAAATTTTTGTAAGTGTTGTATATATAGAAGGCACCTTTAGTACCGGTTGGAGCCACCAACCGGTACTAAAGGCCTGTTTTGGCCAGGCCAAGCGGCAGGAAACGCACCCCCTTTAGTACCGGGTCGTGGCACCAACCGGTACTAAAGGGTGGGTCTTTAGTACCGGTTGGAGCCACGACCCGGTACTAAAGGGGGTGCGCTGGCTCCAGGCGTGCGCAAGTTTAGTCCCACCTCGCTAGTCGAGGGGCTACCGCACTGGTTTATAAGCCCCAGTGCGGTAGCTCTCTCGAGCTCCTCTCCTAACCAGGCCTACTGAGCCTACCTATCCTCTTCACCCAGTGGGCCTACTGGGCCTTTGCGGGCCTGCATCCTGGCCCAACAAAAGGTTATGTTGCTAGTCGTATGCAGGCCGCTTTGGCCCAGTAGGCGGGCTTTTTTTTCTTAATTTTTTTTTGCTTTATTTATTTTTGTTTTATTTATTTTTGAGTTGTTTTTTGCTGTATTTAGAGTTTCTTTGTGAATATTTTTGCTTTAGGTACAAAAAATTACAAACCTTCTGTTAGTGCCGGTAGATTTCAAATTTGAATAGTTTAAATTTTGAATTATTTGAAATTTGTGTGAATCACTAGTTTGTGAATAACTTAACTTTGAATTTTTTTTTTCAGTGATTCTTTTTTCTTATGTTTAATATTAGTGTGTTTTATCATTATATTCAATTTGGTAATGCTTAGGTTATTTAAAAAATTAAACGCCTTTGTAACAGTTCAGTTTTCGTCGGAAACCCTGATACTTCGAAAGAGATTGTCCATTTTCTACACAAAGTGCATCTAGTTTTTGCCGTAACCCTCTCTACTTTCTTGCACATGCTATTTGTATGAAATTATGATACCATGCCAACTTTCAACCTTTTCTGAGTTCATTTGAAATACTTTTCAATTTCAGGGTCATTTAGCTGGAAAAAATCAGTAAATGCATGAAAAGAATTTGTTTGCACATAAAATATCTTCGCGTTTCAAATGCCAAAACACATAACTACCCTAACTGTTACAGACATTCCCTCCTGGGTGTGAAACACAGAAGAAAGTGATGATAGTGAAGCCGATCACATCCCAGATCTTTGGGTGTGAAACTTTTTCTTCGCGTGTGTCCCTTTGCGCCGTAACCATGGAAAATCTTCATCATTTAACGGGATGCTCGGGTCAATATTCACTTTGAATGGAGCAATTTCATCAAACTTTTCATAATGTTCTGACTTGTCTGTCTTGTCATCCACTCCCACGATGTTTCTTTTCCCAGAAAGAACTATGTGCCGCTTTGGCTCATCGTACGATGCATTCGCTTCCTTATCTTTTCTTTTTCTTGGCTTGGTAGACATGTCCTTCACATAGAAAACCCGTGCCACATCATTGGCTAGGATGAATGGTTCGTCTGCATACGCAAGATTGTTGAGATCCACTGTTGTCATTCCGTACTACGGGTCTTCCGTTACCCCGCCTCGTGTCATATTGACCCATTTGCACCGAAACAAAGGGACCTTTAAACCACGTCGATAGTCAAGTTCCCATATGTCCTGTATATAACCATAATATGTTTCCTTTCCCGTCTTGGTTTCTGCATCAAAGCGGACACCACTGTTTTGGTTGGTGCTCTTCTTATCTTGGGCGATTGTGTAAAATGTATTACCATTTATCTCGTACCCTTTGAAAGTCATTATATTCGAAGATGTAACTGGGACAACAAGTACAGGTCATCTTCAATAGAGGTGTTATGCATGGTACGTGTCTGCAACCTGCTGGCGAAACTCCTGGTTTGTTCACGTGTAATCCAGTCATCAGACCGCTCCGGGTGTTTGGAGCGTAGCAAATTCTTGTGTTCATCCATATACGGAGCCACCAAGGCGGAATTCTGTAGAACTGTGTAGTGTGCTTCAGTGAGAGAATGTCCGTCCATACATATTATTTGTTCCCCTCCTAGCGTGCCTTTTCCATCCAGTCTGCCCTTATGCCGCGATTCAGGAACACCAATCGGCTTAAGGTCAGGAATAAAGTCAATACAAAACTCAATGACCTCCTCATTTTGATGGCCCTTGGAGATGCTTCCTTCTGGCCTAGCACGGTTATGAACATATTTCTTTAAGACTCCCATGAACCTCTCAAAGGGGAACATATTGTGTAGAAATACAGGACCCAAAACGTTAATCTCTTCGCATAGGTGAACTAGGACGTGCGTCATGATGTTGAAGAAGGATGGTGGGAACACCAACTCGAAACTGACAAGACATTGCACCAAATCATTCTGTAACCTTGGTATGATTTCTGGATCGATTACCTTCTGAGAGATTGCATTGAGAAATGCACATAGCTTCACAATGGCTAATCGAACGTTTTCCGGTAGAAGCCCCCTCAATATAACCGGAAGCAGTTGCGTCATAATCACGTGGCAGTCATGAGACTTTAGGTTCTGGAACTTTTTCTCTGCCATGTTTATTATTCCCTTTATATTCGACGAGAAGCCAGACGGTACCTTAATACTGAGCAGGCATTCAAAGAAGATTTCCTTCTCTTCTTTGGTAAGAGCGTAGCTTGCATGACCCTGATGTATGACGTCTTCTCCGTGCATATGTTGCTGGTCCTCCCGTGCCTCAAGTGTATCTTTTGTCTTCCCATACACACCCAAGAAGCCAAGCAGGGTCACGCAAAGATTCTTTGTCATGTGCATCATGTCGATTGCGGAGCGGACCTCTAGGTCTTTCCAATATGGCAGGTCCCAAAATATAGATTTCTTCTTCCACATGGGTGCGCGTCCGTCAGCGTCCTTCGGAACAGGTTGTCCGCCAGGACCCTTTCCAAATATCACCTTCAAATCCTTGACCATGTCATGTACATCAGCACCAGTATGGTGGCGAGGCTTCGTCTGGTGATCCACCTCACCTTTGAAATGCTTGCCTTTCTTTCTTAGGGGATGCCTGCTCGGAAGAAATCGATGATGTCCCAAGTAAACATTCTTCTTACAACTATTCAAATATATACTGTCGGTATCATCCAAAAAGTGTGTGCATCCGCGGTATCCCTTGTCTGTCTATCCTGAAAGGTTACTGAGAGCAGGCCACTCATTGATGGTCATGAACAGCAACGCCTTTACGTCAAATTCTTCCCCCATGTGCTCATCCCACGCACGTACACCTGTTCCATTCCACAATTGTAAGAGTTCTTCAACTAATGCCCTTAGGTACACATCAATGTTGTTGCCGGGTTGCTTAGGGCCTTGGATGAGCACTGGCATCATAATGAACTTCCGCTTCATGCACAACCAAGGAGGAAGGTTATACAAACATAGAGTCACAGGCCAGGTGCTATGGTTGCTGCTCTGCTCTCCAAAAGGATTAATGCCATCTGCGCTTAGACCAAACCATACGCTCCTTGCGTCATCTGCAAACTCCTTCCCGTACTTTCTTTCGAGTTTCCTCCACTGCGACCCGTCAGCGGGTACTCTCAACTTTCCGTCTTTCTTATGGTCTTCTCTGTGCCATCGTATCGCCTTGGCATGCTCTTTGTTTTGGAACAAACGTTTCAACCGTGGTATTATAGGAGAATACCACATCACCTTGGCAGGAATCTTCTTCCTGGGGCGCTCGCCCTCGACATCAGGCTCATCGCGGCTGATCTTATAGCGCAATGCAATACATACCGGGCAAGCGTTCAAATCCTCGTACTCACCGCGGTAGAGGATGCAATCATTAGGGCATGCATGTATCTTCTTCACCTCTAACCCTAGAGGGCAGACAGCCTTCTTTGCTTCATACGTACTCTCGGGCAATTCGTTGTCCTTTGGAAGCATATCCTTTATCATTACCAGCAACTTTCCAAATCCCTTGTCAGATACACCATTCTCTGCCTTCTATTGCAGCAATTCCACTATGGTGCCCAGCTTTTTCTTGTCACCTACGCAATTCGGGTACAACAATTTTTTGTGATCCTCTAACATGCGCTGCAACTTCTTCTTCTCCAAATCACTTGCGCAGTTTCTCTTTGCATCGGCAATGGCCCGACCTAGATCATCAACGGGCTCATCTGATGCCTCTTCTTCAGCTTCTTCCCGCATTGCCGGCTTAGCTTCTTCCCGCATTACCGGCTCTGCTTCTTCCCCCATTGTTGTATCATCGTATTCAGGGAACCAATGGCCAGGATAGCTGTCGTCGTCCTCTTCTTCTTCATTGTCTTCCATCATAGCCCCTCTTTCTCTGTGCTTGGTCCAAACATTATAGTGGGGCATGAAACCGGACTCAAACAGGTGGACGTGAATGGTTCTTGACGTAGAGTAATTGCGACCATTCTTACAGCCAGCACATGGACAAGGCATAAAACCATCCGCCCGCTTGTTTGCCTCAGCCGCAAGAAGAAAAGTATGCACGCCCTCAACGAACTGGGAAGAGCATCGGTCATCGTACATCCATTGCCGGCTCATCTTCATTACACAACACCGAATAGACCAAATTAATACAAGTTCATACATAAAGTTCATACAACACTTAAATGCAACAAACAAATAACTCTCTAGCTAAAGCATTTAAATGCAACAACAAATGCGATCAAGATCGCAACTAACGTAACAATTGATCCAACAGCATAATGATACCAAGCCTCACTATCGATGGCATATTTTCTAATCTTTCTAATCTTCAAGCGCATTTTGTCCATCTTGATCTTGTGATCGTCGACGACATCGGCAACATGCAACACCAATTCCATCTTCTCCCCCTCAATTCTTTTCAATTTTTCTTTCAAGTACTCGTTTTCTCTTTCAACTAAATTTAACCTCTCGACAATAGGGTCGGATGGAATTTCCGGTTCACATACCTCCTAGATAAAAATATCTATGTCAACTTGATGGGCATAATTTGTCATAAACACGAAATGCAACAAATAGTTTTAAAAGAGAATATACCACATCCGAATCATAACAAGGACGAGGGCCGACGGGGACGGATATCAAAACCATGGCACTATGTATAACAAACAACGTACGGGTAAGATAATTATACGAGTAACTATATATCCAAATCACACAAACATCAATTTTTTATATAAAATTTCATGAACAAGAGGCTCACCACAAGGTGGTGCCCGCGACGGGACGGTGCGGGCGATCGACGGTGGTTACGACGGAGGTTTCGAAGGCACTAAGTAAACCACACCTACATATGCAAACTAAGTGTTATTTTTGACCTCAAATTGCATATAAATCAAATACTAGCACATATATATATATATTTCCTCCCAAATTACTAAACTCACAAATTAATAACTATATAAAGCATTGCAAGAGCTAATCTTGCAATGAGACATGAAAGGACAAAGTTGCTAACCTTTGTGATCATTTGAATGGATGGGGGCCTTCAAATCTTGACAAATTTTGGGCAAAACGTGTGATGAGCTCGAGAGGAAGAGGGGAAGAACAGAGAGGAGAGGGGAAAGGGGAAGAACAGAGCGAGCTCGGGTGGATGAAGGGTTTATGTAGGACGACCTTTAGTACCGGTTCGTGCCAAGAACCGGTACTAAAGATGCTGGAGGGGGCCCAGAGTGACAACATCCTGCCACCACTCTCATTAGTACCGGTTCGTGGCACGAACCGGTGCTAAAGGTTAGCCACGAACCGGTACTAATGAGAGCGGCCCGGCTAGCCGTTGGAACCGGCACTAATGTATACATTTATGCTGGCTCAAATACAAACCGGCACTAATGTGCTTCACGTTTGACCCTTTTTCTACTAGTGATCGCACATCCCATGGATTCTACGCTGCTTTGCAATTAAAATAGGAGAAAAGGAACGACCAAGATTAACTAGAAATATAGAATAAAAAAGCAATGAGTCTGATCAATCTATATGCTATGTTAATTGAGAAAAAGGAGGTTCCATACAACTAATTGAATCTTAAGTTTGACAGATCACATAGGACAGTTCTTGTGGGATTGAAATAGGACAGACCTCCAGTAGTACTATTCATGAGCACACCTTCACCGGACCCCAATCTTGTGATCGATCTTATCATGAACGCACACAACCTAGTCTCACGGACTCCATTTTGCTGATAGATCTAATCATAAATGCAAACAGTTGGTAGAGACGAGTAGCGATCACACATCACATGGATTCTTCGCTACTTTGCTAGTTCGCAATTAAACAGAAGAAAAGGGACGACCATGATAAACAGAAAAGGAAAAGCTCTCATCAATCTAGATGCTATGTTAATTAAACAAAAGAAGGTTCCAAAAAACTAGTTAGATCTTAAGTCTGATAGATCAACGTTCGTCAGTTCTGGTGGGATTGAAATAGGAGAAACCTCATGTAGTACTATTCATGAGCCTACCTCCATGGGACCCCAATCTAGTGATCGATCTAATCATGCACGCACACAACCAACTCTCAAGAACACCAATTTTGTGATAGATCTAATGATAAATGCACATAGCTGGTAGAGATGATTAGCGATGGCACATCCCATGCATTCCACGCTGCTTCGCAAATAAAACTGAGGAAAAGGAATGGCCAGGATTAACAAGACATAAAGAATAGAAAACAAACTGCTATGATCAACCTATATGCTATAATTGAAAAAAAAAGATGCTTCAAACAATTAGTCAGATCTTAAGGTGGGGAGATCAAGTACGACAATTCTGGTGGCATTGAAATAGGACCGACCTCAACTAGTATTGTGGATGAGCCCACCTCCACCTGACCCCAATCTAGTGATAGATCTAATCATGCACCCACACAACCTGCTCTGACGGACTCCAATTTGCTGATAAATCTAATCATAAACCAACACAACTAGTAGAGACGATTAGTGACCGCACATCCCATGGATCCCGTGCTGCTTCGCAATCAAAACAAGAGAAAAGAAATGACTAGGATTAACTAGAAATAAGGAATAGAAAAGGAACAACTCTTTTCAATCTATATGCTATGTTAATTGAAAAAAAGAAGGTTTCAAATAACTAGTCAGATCTTAAGTTTGACGGATCACTTACGACAGTTCTAGTGGGACTGAAATAGGACAAACCTCAAGAAGTACTATTCATGAGCCCACCTCCACCAGCCCCAATCTAGTGGTCGAGATAATCTTCCATGCACACAACCAACTCTCAAGGACTCCAATTTGGTGATATATCTAATCATAAACGCACATAGATGGTAGATATGATTAGCCATCGCACATCCCATGGATTCTACGCTGCTTTGCAATTAAAATAGGAGAAAAGGAACGACCAAGATTAACTAGAAATATAGAATAGAAAAGCAATGAGTCTGATCAATCTATATGCCATGTTAATTGAGAAAAAGGAGGTTCCATACAACTAATTGAATCTTAAGTTTGACAGATCACATAGGACAGTTCTGGTGGGATTGAAATAGGACAGACCTCCAGTAGTACTATTCATGAGCACACCTTTATCGGACCCCAATCTTGTGATGGATCTAATCATGAACGCACACAACCAACTCTCACGGACTCCATTTTGCTGATAGATCTAATCATAAACGCAAACAGTTGGTAGAGACGAGTAGCGATCACACATCACATGGATTCTCCGCTACTTTGCTAGTTCGCAATTAAACAGAAGAAAAGGGACGACCATGATAAACAGAAAAGGAAAAGCTCTCATCAATCTAGATGCTATGTTAATTAAACAAAAGAAGGTTCCAAAAAACTAGTCAGATCTTAAGTCTGATAGATCAATATTCGTCAGTTCTGGTGGGATTGAAATAGGAGAAACCTCATGTAGTACTATTCATGAGCCTACCTCCATGGGACCCCAATCTAGTGATCGATCTAATCATGCACGCACACAACCAACTCTCAAGAACACCAATTTTGCGATAGATCTAATGAAAAATGCACATAGCTGGTAGAGATGATGAGCGATGGCACATCCCATGCATTCCACGCTGCTTCGCAAATAAAACTGAGGAAAAGGAATGGCCAGGATTAACTAGACATAAAGAATAGAAAACAAACTGCTATGATCAACCTATATGCTATAATTGAAAAAAAAGATGCTTCAAACAACTAGTCAAATCTTAAGGTGGGGAGATCAAGTATGACAATTCTGGTGGCATTGAAATAGGACCGACCTCAACTAGTATTGTTGATGAGCCCACCTCCACCTGACCCCAATCTAGTGATAGATCTAATCATGCACCCACACAACCTGCTCTGACGGACTCCAATTTGCTGATAAATCTAATCATAAACCAACACAACTAGTAGAGACGATTAGTGACCGCACATCCCATGGATTCCGTGCTGCTTCGCAATTAAAACAAGAGAAAAGGAATGACTAGGATTAACTAGAAATAAGGAATAGAAAAGGAACAAATCTTTTCAATCTATATGCTATGTTAATTGAAAAAAAGAAGGTTTCAAATAACTAGTCAGGTCTTAAGTTTGACGGATCACTTACGACAGTTCTAGTGGGACTAAAATAGGACAAACCTCAAGAAGTACTATTCACGAGCCCACCTCCACCAGCCCCAATCTAGTGATCGAGATAATCTTGCATGCACACAACCAACTCTCAAGGACTCCAATTGGGTGATATATCTAATCATAAATGCACATAGATGGTAGATATGATTAGCCTCGCACATCCCATGGATTCTACGCTACTTTGCAATTAAAATAGGAGAAAAGGAACGACCAAGATTAACTAGAAATATAGAATAGAAAAAGCAATGAGTCTGATCAATCTATATGCTATGTTAATTGAGAAAAAGGAGGTTCCATACAACTAATTGAATCTTAAGTTTGACGGATCACGTAGGATAGTTCTGGTGGGATTGAAATAGGACAGACCTCCAGTAGTACTATTCATGAGCACACCATTATTGGACCCCAATCTTATGATGGATCTAATCATGAACGCACACAACCAACTCTCACGGACTCCATTTTGCTGATAGATCTAATCATAAACGCAAACAGTTGGTAGAGTCGAGTAGCGATCACACATCACATGGATTCTCCGCTACTTTGCTAGTTCGCAATTAAACAGAAGAAAAGGGACGACCATGATAAACAGAAAAGGAAAAGCTCTCATCAATCTAGATGCTATGTTAATTAAACAAAAGAAGTTTCCAAAAAACTAGTCAGATCTTAAGTCTGATAGATCAATGTTCATCGGTTTTGGTGGGATTGAAATAGGAGAAACCTCATGTAGTACTATTCATGAGCCTACCTCCATGGGACCCCAATCTAGTGATCGATCTAATCATGCACGCACACAACCAACTCTCAAGAACACCAATTTTGCGATAGATCTAATGATAAATGCACATAGCTGGTAGAGATGATTAGCGATGGCACATCCCATGGATTCCATGCTGCTTCGCAAATAAAACTGAGGAAAAGGAATGGCCAGGATTAACTAGACATAAAGAATAGAAAACAAACTGCTATGATCAACCTATATGCTATAATTGAAAAAAAAAGATGCTTCAAACAACTAGTCAGATCTTAAGGTGGGGAGATCAAGTATGACAATTCTGGTGGCATTAAAATAGGACCGACCTCAACTAGTATTGTTGATGAGCCCACCTCCACCTGACCCCAATCTAGTGATAGATCTAATCATGCACCCACACAACCTGCTCTGACGGACTCCAATTTGCTGATAAATCTAATCATAAACCAACACAACTAGTAGAGACGATTAGTGACCGCACATCCCATGGATTACGTGCTGCTTCGCAATTAAAACAAGAGAAAAGGAATGACTAGGATTAACTAGAAATAAGGAATAGAAAAGGAACAACTCTTTTCAATCTATATGCTATGTTAATTGAAAAAAAGAAGGTTTCAAATAACTAGTCAGATCTTAAGTTTGACGGATCACTTACGACAGTTCTAGTGGGACTGAAATAGGACAAACCTCAAGAAGTACTATTCATGAGCCCACCTCCACCAGCCCCAATCTAGTGATCGAGATAATCTTCCATGCACACAACCAACTCTCAAGGACTCCAATTTGGTGATATATCTAATCATAAACGCACATAGATGGTAGATATGATTAGCCATCGCACATCCCATGGATTCTATGCTGCTTTGCAATTAAAAAGGAGAAAAGGAACGACCAAGATTAACTAGAAATATAGAATAGAAAAAGCAATGAGTCTGATCAATCTATATGCTATGTTAATTGAGAAAAAGGAGGTTCCATACAACTAATTGAATCTTAAGTTTGACAGATCACATAGGACAGTTCTGGTGGGATTGAAATAGGACAGACCTCCAGTAGTACTATTCATGAGCACACCTTTACCGGACCCCAATCTTGTGATCGATCTAATCATGAACACACACAACCAACTCTCACGGACTCCATTTTGCTGATAGATCTAATCATAAATGCAAACAGTTGGTAGAGATGATTAGCGATCACACATCACATGGATTCCCTGCTACTTCGCTAGTTCGCAATTAAACAGAAGAAAAGGGACGACCATGATAAACAGAAAAGGAAAAGCTCTCATCAATCTAGATGCTATGTTAATTAAACAAAAGAAGGTTCCAAAAAACTAGTCAGATCTTAAGTCTGATAGATCAACGTTCGTCAGTTCTGGTGGGATTGAAATAGGAGAAACCTCATGTAGTACTATTCATGAGCCTACCTCCATGGGACCCCAATCTAGTGATCGATCTAATCATGCACGCACACAACCAACTCTCAAGAACACCAATTTTGCGATAGATCTAATGATAAATGCACATAGCTGGTAGAGATGATTAGCGATGGCACATCCCATGGATTCCATGCTGCTTCGCAAATAAAACTGAGGAAAAGGAATGGCCAGGATTAACTAGACATAAAGAATAGAAAACAAACTGCTATGATCAACCTATATTCTATAATTGAAAAAAAGATGCTTCAAACTACTAGTCAGATCTTAAGGTGGGGAGATCAAGTACGACAATTCTGGTGGCATTGAAATAGGACCGACCTCAACTAGTACTATTGATGAGCCCACCTCCACCTAACCCCAATCTAGTGATAGATCTAATCAAGCACCCGCACAACCTGCTCTGACGGACTCCAATTTGCTGATAAATCTAATCATAAACCAACACAACTGATACAAACGATTAGTGACCGCACATCCCATGGATTCCGTGCTGGTTTGCAATTAGAACAAGAGAAAAGGAATGACTAGGATTAACTAGAAATAAGGAATAGAAAAGGAACAACTCTTTTCAATCTATATGCTATGTTAATTGAAAAAAAGAAGGTTTCAAACAACTAGTCAGATCTTAAGTTTGACTGATCACTTACGACAGTTCTGTTGGAAATATGCCCTAGAGGCAATAATAAATTAAGTATTATTATATTTCCTTGTTCATGATAATCGTTTATTATCCATGCTATAATTGTATTGATAGGAAACTCAGATACATGTGTGGATACATAGACAACACCATGTCCCTAGTAAGCCTCTAGTTGACTAGCTCGTTGATCAATAGATGGTTACGGTTTCTTGACCATGGACATTGGACGTCGTTGATAACGGGATCACATCATTAGGAGAATGATGTGATGGACAAGACCCAATCCTAAGCCTAGCACAGAGATCGTGTAGTTCGTATGCTAAAGCTTTTCAAATGTCAAGTATCTTTTCCTTAGACCATGAGATTGTGCAACTCCCGGATACCGTAGGAATGCTTTGGGTGTACCAAACGTCACAACGTAACTGGGTGGCTATAAAGGTGCACTACAGGTATCTCCGAAAGTGTCTGTTGGGTTGGCATGAATCGAGACTGGGATTTGTCACTCCGTGTAAACGGAGAGGTATCTCTGGGCCCACTCAGTAGGACATCATCATAATGTGCACAATGTTGGGGAACATTGCAGAAAATTAAAATTTTTCCTACAGTTTCACCAAGATCCATCTATGAGTTCATCTAAGCAACGAGTCAAGGGAGTGAGTTTGCATCTACATACCACTTGTAGATTGGGTGCGGAAGCGTTCAAGGGAAGGGTGATGATGGAGTCGTACTCGACGTGATTCGGATCACCGATGACCAAGTGCTGAACGGACAGCACCTCCGCGTTCAACACACGTACGGGACAGACGATGTCTCCTCTGTCTTGATCCAACACGGAGGAAGGAGAGGTTGAGGAAGATAGCTCCAACGGCAGCACGGCGGCGTGGTGATGTTGGTGCAGCAGTACTCCGACAGGGCTTCGCCAAGCACGTAACGGAGGAGGAGAGGTGTTGGGGAGGGGTGGGGCTGCGCCTTTTGATGTGTCCAGCAGCCCTCCCATCACCCCTCTATTTATAGGGGAAGGGGCAAGGGGGGCCGACCCCTCTAGATGGGATCTAGAGGGGGGGCGGCGGCCAGGGAGGGGGGACTTGCCCCCCAAGCAAGGGGGGCGCCCCCCTTAGGGTTTCCTCCCAACCTTAGGCGCATGGGCCCAAGGTGGGGGGCGCCCTGCCCCTTGCGGCCCATGTGGCCCTCCGGGAGGGGTGGCCCCTCCCGGTGGCCCTCGTACAATACCGGTAAGCCCCCGAAACTTTCCGGTGTCCGCATGACAACTTCCCATATATAAATCTTCACCTCCGGACCATTCCGGAACTCCTCGTGATGTTCGGGATCTCATTCGGGACTCCGAACAACATTCGGTAATCACATACAAGTCTTCCTAATAACCCTAGCATCACCGAACCTTAAGTGTGTAGACCCTACGGGTTCGGGAGACATGCAGACATGACCGAGACGACTCTCCGGTCAATAACCAACAGCGGGACCTTGATACCCATGTTGGCTCCCACATGTTCCACGATGATTTCATCGGTTGAACCAAGATGTCGAGGATTCGATCAAACCCCATATGCAATTCCCTTTGTCAATCGGTACGTTACTTGCCCGAGACTCGATCGTTGGTATCCCAATACCTTGTTCAGTCTCGTTACCGGAAAGTCACTTTACTCGTACCGTAATGCATGATCCCGTGACCAACCACTTGGTCACTTTGAGCTCAATATGAAGATGCATTACCGAGTGGGCCCAGAGATACCTCTCCGTCATACGGAGTGACAAATCCCAGTCTCGATCTGTGTCAACCCAACAGACACTTTCGGAGATACCTGTAGTGCACCTTTATAGTCACCCAGTTACGTTGTGACGTTTGATACACCCAAAGCACTCCTACGGTATCCGGGAGTTACACGATCTCATGGTCTAAGGAAGAGATACTTGACACTGGAAAAGCTCTAGCAAACGAACTACACGATCTTGTGCTATGCTTAGGATTGGGTCTCGTCCATCACATCATTCTCCTAATGATGTGATCCCGTTATCAACGACATCCAATGCCCATAGCCAGGAAACCATGACTATCTGTTGATCACAACGAGCTAGTCAACTAGAGGCTCACTAGGGACATATTGTGGTCTATGTATTCACAAGTGTATTACGATTTCCGGATAATACAGTTATAGCATGAATAAAAGACAGTTTATCATGAACAAGGAAATATAATAATACTTTTATTATTGCCTCTAGGGCATATTTCCAACAGTCTCCCACTTGCACTAGAGTCAATAATCTAGTTACATTGTGATGAATCGAACACTCATAGAGTTCTGGTGTTGATCATGTTTTGCTCGCGAGAGAGGTTTAGTCAACGGATCTGCGACATTCAGATCCGTATGTACTTTGCAAATATCTATGTCTCCATCTTGAACATTTTCACGGATGGAGTTGAAACGACGCATGATGTGCCTGGTCTTCTTGTGAAACCTGGGCTCCTTGGAAAGGGCAATAGCTCCAGTGTTGTCATAGAAGAGTTTGATCGGCCCCGACGCATTGGGTATGACTCCTAGGTCGGTGATGAACTCCTTCACCCAAATTGCTTCATGCGCTGCCTCCGAGGCTGCAATGTATTCCGCTTCACATGTAGATCCCGCCACTACGCTCTGCTTGCAGCTGCACCAGCTTACTGCTCCACCATTCAACATATACACGTATCCGGTTTGTGACTTAGAGTCATCCAGATCTGTGTCGAAGCTAGCGTCGACGTAACCCTTTACAACGAGCTCTTCGTCACGTCCATAAACGAGAAACATGTCCTTTGTCCTTTTCAGGTACTTCAGGATATTCTTGACCGTTGTCCAGTGTTCCTTGCCGGGATTACTTTGGTACCTTGCTACCAAACTTACGGCAAGGTTTACATCAGGTCTGGTACACAACATGGCATACATAATAGATCCTATGGCTGAAGCATAGGGGATGACACTCATCTCTTCTTTATCTTTTGCCTTGGTCGGGGATTGAGCCGAGCTCAATCTCACACCTTGCAACATAGGCAAGAACCCCTTCTTGGACGATCCATTTTGAACTTCTTCAAAATCTTATCAAGGTATGTGCTTTGTGAAAGACCTATGAGGCGTCTCGATCTATCTCTATAGATCTTGATGCCTAATATATAAGCAGCTTCTCCAAGGTCCTTCATTGAAAAACACTTATTCAAGTAGGCCTTAATGCTGTCCAGAAGTTCTATATCATTTCCCATCAGGAGTATGTCATCTACATATAATATGAGAAATGCTACAGAGCTCCCACTCACTTTCTTGTAAACGCAGGCTTCTCCATAAGTCTGCATAAACCCAAACGCTTTGATCATCTCAGCAAAGCGAATGTTCCAACTCCGAGATGCTTGCACCAGTCCATAAATGGATCGCTGGAGCTTGCATACTTTGTTAGCGTTCTTAGGATCGACAAAACCTTCCGGCTGCATCATATACAGCTCTTCGTTAAGATGTCCGTTAAGGAATGCTGTTTTGACGTCCATCTGCCATATCTCATTAGTATGCGGCAATTGCTAACATGATTCGGACGGACTTCAGCTTTGCTACGGGAGAGAATGTCTCGTCGTAGTCAATCCCTTGAACTTGTCGATAACCTTTAGCGACAAGTCGAGCTTTATAGATGGTAACATTACCATCCGCGTCCATCTTCTTCTTAAAAATGCATTTGTTTTCTATCGCTCGCCGATCATCGGGCAAGTCTGTCAAAGTCCATACTTTGTTTTCATACATGGATTCTATCTCGGATTTAATGGATTCAAGCCATTTGTTGGAATCCGGGCCCGCCATCGCTTCTTCATAGTTCGAAGGTTCACCGTTATCTAACAACATGACTTCCAGGACAGGGTTGCCGTACCACTCTGGTGCGGAACATGTCCTTCTGGACCTAGGAAGTTCAGTAGCAACTTGATCCGAAGTACCTTGATCATCATCATTATTTTCCTCTTCAGTTGGTGTAGGCATCACAGGAACATTTTCCTGTGCTGCACCACTTTCCCGTTCGAGAGGTAGTACTTCATCGAGTTCTACTTTCCTCCCACTTACTTCTTTCGAGAGAAACTCTTTTTCCAGAAAGCATCCGTTCTTGGCAACAAAGATCTTGCCCTCGGATCTTAAGTAGAAGGTATACCCAAACGGTTTCCTTAGGGTATCCTATGAAGACGCATTTTTCCGACTTGGGTTCGAGCTTTTCAGGTTGAAGTTTCTTGACATAAGCATCGCATCCCCAAACTTTTAGAAACGACAGCTTAGGTTTCTTCCCAAACCATAATTCATACGGTGTCGTCTCAACGGATTTAGACGGTGCCCTATTTAAAGTGAATGTAGCTGTCTCTAGAGCGTATCCCCAAAATGATAGCGGTAAATCGGTAAGAGACATCATAGACCGCACCATATCCAATAGAGTGCGATTACGACGTTCGGACACACCATTACGCTGAGGTGTTCCAGGCGGCGTGAGTTGTGAAACGATTCCACATTTCCTTAAGTGTGTACCAAATTCGTGACTTAAGTATTATCGTCCATGATCTGATCGTAGGAACTCTATCTTTCGGTCACGTTGATTCTCTACCTCATTCTGAAATTCCTTGAACTTTTCAAAGGTCTCAGACTTGTGTTTCATCAAGTAGACATACCCATATCTACTCAAGTCATCAGTGAGAGTGAGAACATAACGATATCCTCCGCGAGCCTCAACGTCCACTACTAGGGAAAAGCCTAGCAGCAGCGCGGGTTTTGGGCCTATTAGTAGCGCGGGGACCCACGCTACTAATAAGGCGCTACAGCTAACTTATAGCAGTAGCGCGGGTGCAACCCGCGCTACAGCTAACATATAGCAGTAGCGTGGGTAAAAACCCGCGCTACTACTAATCTGTATTCTCTGAATTTTTTTTTGGAATTTTTTCGATTTTTTTTTGATTTTTCCCCTAATTTTCAAATTTCTGAATTATTTTAACCTCAAATCTCTAATCACCCCTCATTGCTGCTCAATTTAATCTCTAATCACCCCTCATCATTCCAAATCATCTAACTTCCTGGACGGTCACCCATCCTCTCACTACTCCAGCCTGAGCACGCTTAACTTCCGGGTTCTATTCTCCCTCGTTTCCAAGTCTGCACTTGTTGTTTTCCTGACAATAGTAAGATGTCAATCCTATTAACCTCAGGAATTTAGCTTGAGCATGAAGTCACACATTTCACTGTTTGAATTTGAAACTATTGTTCTAAAAAATTAGTAACACTAATATTTCTTGAATAATTAGTTTGACCACAGTTTGACTACAGTTTGACCAGATTTGACCACAGTTTGACCATAGTTTGACCAGATTTGACCAAAATTCAAAAAAACTAAAATAATTATTTAGTAACATTAATATTCTTGAATAATTAGTTTGACCATAGTTTGACCACTGTTTTTTTATTTTTTTTGCCTCCAGATCTTAAAAGCCCCGTAACTTTTTTTTTGTTAGGTTTTTGAGGATTTTAAAAATGTTTAACGTGGTTCCCCCGGTTAAATTCGGATGTAACTTTTCGAGTAGATGATTTTTCATATAAAAAACTTTTTCATCCGAGTTCGTATGCAAAAGTTATGGCCATTTTACAAATTTCCAGAGAGATTTTGCAAATAAAGTCGAAATTCATATTTGTAAATTTTCCCAACAACTAGACCAGGAAACTTATTTTCTTTTATTTTTTTGACATTTTTA
>NC_041393.1:695413366-695417013 GCF_002162155.2 Triticum dicoccoides
AGTAGCGCGGGTTTTTAATCCTCGCTACTACTAAGTTGATAGCAGTAGCGCGGGTTTATAACCGTCGCTACTACTATGGCATGGTCCAGGGGCCACTTAGTAGTAGCGAGGGTTAAAAACCCGCGCTACTGCTATCAACTTAGTAGTAGCGAGGGTTAAAAACCCGCGCTACTGCTATGGCATATCCCGGGGGGCACGGTAGAGATCGCTTAGTAGTAGCGAGGGTTACAAACCCGCGCTGCTGCTATCAACTTAGTAGTAGCGAGGTTTAAAAACCTGCGCTGCTAGTAAGTAGCAGTAGCGAGGGTTTTTAACCCTCGCTGCTGCTAAGATTCTGTGTATAGGCTTTTCCCTAGTAGTGCTCATTGGACCGCACACATCGGTATGTATGATTTCCAACAAGTTGGTTGCTCGCTCCACTGTTCCGGAGAACGAAGTCTTGGTCATTTTGCCCATGAGGCATGGTTCGCATGTGTCAAATGATTCATAATCGAGAGACTCTAAAAGTCCATCAGTATGGAGCTTCTTCATGCGCTTGACACCAATGTGACCAAGGCGACAGTGCCACAAGTATGTGGGACTATCGTTATCAACTTTACATCTTTTGGCATTCACACTATCAATATGTGTAATACTACGCTCGAGATTCATTAAGAATAAACCATTGACCATAGGGGCATGACCATAAA
This sequence comes from Triticum dicoccoides, assembly GCF_002162155.2. Taxonomy (NCBI): domain Eukaryota; kingdom Viridiplantae; phylum Streptophyta; class Magnoliopsida; order Poales; family Poaceae; genus Triticum; species Triticum dicoccoides. The sequence goes on from NC_041393.1 coordinate 695,414,056, forward strand.
ACATATCTCTCATATAAATAGAACAACCATTATTCTCGGATTTAAATGAGTAGCCATCTCATATCAAACGAGATCCAGATACAATGTTCATGCTCAAACTTGGCACCAAATAACAATTATTAAGGTTTATAACTAATCCCGTAGGTAAATGTAGAGGTAGCGTGCCGACGGCGATCACATCGACCCTGGAACCATTCCCGACGCGCATCGTCACCTCGTCCTTCGCCAGTCTCCATTTATTCCGCAGCTCCTGCTGTGAGTTACAAATATGAGCAACGGCACCGGTATCAAATACCCAGGAGTTACTACGAGTACTGGTAAGGTACACATCAATTACATGTATATCAAATATACCTTTGGTGTTGCCGGCCTTCTTATCCGCTAAGTATTTGGGGCAGTTCCGCTTCCAGTGACCCTTCCCCTTGCAATAAAAGCACTCAGTTTCAGGCTTGGGTCCATTCTTTGACTTCTTCCCGGTAACTGGCTTACCGGGCGCGGCAACATCCTTGCCGTCCTTCTTGAAGTTCTTCTTGCCCTTGCCCTTCTTGAACTTAGTGGTCTTATTGACCATCAACACTTGATGTTCTTTCTTGATTTCAGCCTCTGCTGACTTCAGCATTGAAAATACTTCAGGAATGGTCTTCACCATCCCCTGAATATTGTAGTTCATCACAAAGCTCTTGTAGCTTGGTTGGAGCGACTGAAGGATTCTGTCAATGACCGCCTCATCAGGGAGGTTAATGTTCAGCTGAGTCAGGCGGTTGTGCAACCCAGACATCTTGAGTATGTGCTCACTGACAGAACTGTTTTCCTCCATCTTACAACTATAGAACTTGTCGGAGACATCATATCTCCCGACCCGGGCATGAGCTTGGAAAACAAGTTTCAGCTCTTCGAACATCTCATATGCTCCGTGATGCTCAAAACGCTTTTGGAGCCCCGGTTCTAAGCTGTAAAGCATGCCGCACTGAACGAGGGAGTAATCATCAGCACGAGACTGCCAAGCGTTCATAACGTCTTGGTTCTCTGGGACGGGAGCGTCACCTAGCGGTCCTTCTAGGACATATTGTTTCCTGGCAGCTATGAGGATGATCCTCAGGTTCCGGACCCAGTCCATATAGTTGCTGCCATCATCTTTCAGCTTGGTTTTCTCTAGGAACGCGTTGAAGTTCATGTTGACATGAGCGTTGGCCATTTGATCTACAAGACATATTTGCAAAGGTTTTAGACTAAGTTCATGATAATTAAGTTCATCTAATCAAATTATTTAATGAACTCCCACTCAGATTTGACATCCCTCTAGTCATCTAAGTGTTACACGATCCGAGTCGACTAGGCCGTGTCCGATCATCACGTGAGACGGACTAGTCATCGTCGGTGAACATCTTCATGTTGATCGTATCTTCCATGCGACTCGTGTTCGACCTTTCGGTCTCCGTGTTCCGAGGCCATGTCTGTACATGCTAGGCTCGTCAAGTTAACCCTAAGTGTTTTGCATGTGTAAAACTGTCTTACACCCGTTGTATGTGAACGTAAGGATCTATCACACCCGATCATCACGTGGTGCTTCGAAACGACGAACTGTAGCAACAGTGCAAAGTTAGGGGAGAACACTTCTTGAAATTGTTGTAAGGGATCATCTTATTTACTACCGTCGTTCTAAGTAAACAAGATGCATAAACATAATAAACATCACAAGCAATTATATAGTAGTGACATGATATGGCCAATATCATATAGCTCCATTGATCTCCATCTTCGGGGCTCCATGATCATCTTGTCACCGGCATGACACCATGATTTCCATCATCATGATCTCCATCATCGTGTCTTCATGAAGTTGTCACGCCAACGACTACTTCTACTTCTATGGTAACGCGTTTAGCAATAAAGTAAAGTAATTTACGTGGCGTTCTTCAATGACACGCAGGTCATACAAAAATAAAGACAACTCCTATGGATCCTGCCGGTTGTCATACTCATCGACATGCAAGTCGTGAATCCTATTACAAGAACATGATCTCATACATCACAATATATCATTCATCATTCATCACAACTTCTGGCCATATCACATCACATGACAATTGCTGCAAAAACAAGTTAGACGTCCTCTAATTGTTGTTGCATCTTTTACGTGGCTGCAATTGGGTTCTAGCAAGAACGTTTTCTTACCTACGAATAACCACAACGTGATTTTGTCAACTTCTATTTACCCTTCATAAGGACCCTTTTCATCGAATCCGCTCCAACTAAAGTGGGAGAGACAGACACCCGCCAGCCACCTTATGCAACTAGTGCATGTCTATCGGTGGAACCGATCTCACATAAGCGTACGTGTAAGGTTGGTCCGGGCTGCTTCATCCCACAATACCACTGAAGCAAGAAAAGACTAGTAGTGGCAAGCAAGTTGACAAGACCCACGCCCACAACAAAATTGTGTTCTACTCGTGCAATAGAGAACTACGCATAGACCTAGCTCTGATACCACTGTTGGGGAACGTTGCAGAAAATTAAAAATTTTCCTACGGTTTCACCAAGATCCATCTATGAGTTCATCTAAGCAATGAGTCAAGGGAGTGAGTTTGCATCTACATACCACTTGTAGATCGGGTGCGGAAGCGTTCAAGGGAAGGGTGATGATGGAGTCGTACTCGCCGTGATTCGGATCACCGATGACCAAGTGCTGAACGGACAACACCTCCGCGTTCAACACACGTACGGGATGGACAACATCTCCTCCGTCTTGATCCAGCAAGGAGGAAGGAGAGGTTGAGGAAGATAGCTCCAACGGCAGCACGACGGCGTGGTGATGTTGGTGCAGCAGTACTCCGACAGGGCTTCGCCAAGCACGTAACGGAGGAGGAGAGGTGTTGGGGAGGGGAGGGGATGCGCCTTTTGATGTGTCCAGCATCCCTCCCCTCACCCCTCTATTTATAGGGGAAGGGGCAAGGGGGG
>NC_041393.1:695417368-695450641 GCF_002162155.2 Triticum dicoccoides
GTGGGGGGCACGCCCAGCCCTCCAGGGGCTGGGTCCCTGCCCCTTGCGGCCCATGTGGCCCTCCGGGAGGGGTGGCCCCTCCCGGTGGACCCCCGGAACCTCTTCGGTGGCCCCGGTACAATACCGATAAGCCCCCGAAACTTTCCGGTGTCCACATGACAACTTCCCATATATAAATCATCACCGCCGGACCATTCCGGAACTCCACGTGATGTCCGGGATCTCATCCGGGACTCCGAACAACATTTGGTAATCACATACAAGTCTTCCTAATAACCCTAGCGTCACCGAACCTTAAGTGTGTAGACCCTACAGGTTCGGGAGACATGCAGACATGACCGAGACGACTCTCCGGTCAATAACCAACAGCGGGATCTGGATACCCATGTTGGCTCCCACATGTTCCACGATGATTTCATCGGTTGAACCACGATGTCGAGGATTCGATCAAACCCCATATACAATTCCCTTTGTCAATCGGTACGTTACTTGCCCGAGACTCGATCGTCGGTATCCCAATACCTTGTTCAGTCTCGTTACCGGCAAGTCACTTTATTTGTACCGTAATGCATGATTCTGTGACCAACCACTTGGTCATTTTGAGCTCAATATGATGATGCATTACCGAGTAGGCCCAGAGATACCTCTCCGTCATACGGAGTGACAAATCCCAGTCTCGATCCGTGTCAACCCAACAGACACTTTCGGAGATACCTGTAGTGCACCTTTATAGTCACCCAGTTACGTTGTGATGTTTGACACACCCAAAGCACTCCTACGGTATCCGGGAGTTACACGATCGCATGGTCTAAGGAAGAGATACTTGACACTGGAAAAGCTCTAGCAAACGAACTACACGATCTTGTGATATGCTTAGGATTGGGTCTTGTCCATCACATCATTCTCCTAATGATGTGATCCCGTTATCAATGACATCCAATCCCCATAGCCAGGAAACCATGACTATCTGTTGATCACAACGAGCTAGTCAACTAGAGGCTCACTAGGGACATATTGTGGTCTATGTATTCACACGTGTATTACGATTTCCGGATAATACAGTTATAGCATGAATAAAAGACAGTTAATCATGAACAAGGAAATATAATAATACTTTTATTATTGCCTCTAGGGCATATTTCCAACACACAATGTGACCAAGGGGTTGATCACGGGATGATGTGTTACGGAACGAGTAAAGAGACTTGCCGGTAACGAGATTGAACAAGGTATCGGTATACCGACGATCGAATCTCGGGCAAGTATAATACCGCTAGACAAAGGGAATTGTATACGGGATTGATTGAGTCCTTGACAACGTGGTTCATCCGATGAGATCATCGTGGAACATGTGGGATCCAACATGGGTATCCAGATCCCGCTGTTGGTTATTGACTGGAGAACGTCTCGGTCATGTCTGCATGGTTCCCGAACCCGTAGGGTCTACACACTGAAGGTTCGATGACGCTAGGGTTATAAAGGAAGTTTGTATGTGGTTACCGAATGTTGTTCGGATTCCTGGATGAGATCCTGGACGTCACGAGGAGTTCCGGAATGGTCCGGAGGTAAAGATTTATATACGGAAAGTTGTTGTTCGGGTTCCGGAAAAAGTTTGGGTTTTTTCGGTATTGTACCGGGAAGCTTCCAGAAGGTTCCGGAGGATTCCGGAGGGATCCGGAGGTCCGGAAATTGTTCCACCACGTCCAATACAGTAGCATGGGCTGTAAGGGGGCGCCCTAGCCTTAATGGGCCAGGGGCACCAGTCCCCCCAAGGCCCATGCGCATGGGAGAGGGAAAACCCTAAGGGGGAGGGCCTCCACTTGACTTGGGAGGCACTCCTCCCCCCCTTGGCCGCCGCCCCTCCTCAGATTGGATGTGAGGGGGCCGGCCCCCCTCTCCCTTGCCCCTATATAAATGTGGGGGGTGGGAGGGCAGCCGCACCACAAGTTCTGGCGCAGCCCTCCCCTCTCCCAAGTACTTCTCCTCTCCCGCGGTGCTTGGCGAAGCCCTGCAGGATTGCCACGCTCCTCCACCACCACCACGCCGTTGTGCTTCTGCTGGACGGAGTCTTCCTCAACCTCTCCCTCTCTCCTTGCTGGATCAAGGCATGGGAGACGTCACTGGCTGTACGTGCGTTGAACGCGGAGGTGCCGTCCGTTCGGCACTAGGATCTCCGGTGATTTCGATCACGACGAGTACGACTCCTTCAACCCCGTTCTTTTGAACGTTTCCGCTTAGCAATCTACAAGGGTATGTAGATGCTCTCTCCTTCCCCTCGTAGATGGTTTCTCCATAAATAGATCTTGGTGACATGTAAGAAAATTTTGAATTTCTGCTAAGTTCCCCAACAAGTTCTAGTGGGACTGAAATAGGACAAACCTCAAGAAGTACTATTAATGAGCCCACCTCCACCGGACCCCAATCTAGTGATCGAGATAATCTTCCATGCACACAACCAACTCTCAAGGACTCCAATTTGGTGATATATCTTATCATAAACGCACATAGATGGTAGATATGATTAGCCATCGCACATCCCATGGATTCTACGCTGCTTTGCATTTAAAATAGGAGAAAAGGAACGACCAAGATTAACTAGAAATATAGAATAGAAAAAGAAATGAGTCTGATCAATCTATATGCTATGTTAATTGAGAAAAAGGAGGTTCCATACAACTAATTGAATCTTAAGTTTGACAGAACATAGGACAGTTCTTGTGGGATTGAAATAGGACAGACCTCCAGTAGTACTATTCATGAGCACACCTTTACCGGACCCCAATCTTGTGATCGATCTAATCATGAACGCACACAACCTACTCTTACGGACTCCATTTTGCTGATAGATCTAATCATAAACGCAAACAGTTGGTAGAGACGATTAGCGATCACACATCAGATGAATTCTCCGCTACTTCGCTAGTTCGCAATTAAACAGAAGAAAAGGGACGACCATGATAAACATAAAAGGAAAAGCTCTCATCAATCTAGATGCTATGTTAATTAAACAAAAGAAGGTTCCAAAAAACTAGTCAGATCTTAAGTCTGATAGATCAACGTTCGTCAGTTCTGGTGGGATTGAAATAGGAGAAACCTCATGTAGTACTATTCATGAGCCTACCTTCATGGGACCCCAATCTAGTGATCGACCTAATCATGCACGCACACAACCAACTCTCAAGAACACAAATTTTGCGATAGATCTAATGATAAATGCACATAGCTGGTAGAGATGATTAGCGATGGCACATCCCATGGATTCCACACTGCTTCGCAAATAAAACTGAGGAAAAGGAATGGCCAGGATTAACTAGACATAAAGAATAGAAAACAAACTTCTATAATCAACCTATATGCTATAATTGAAAAAAAAGATGCTTCAAACAACTAGTCAAATCTTAAGGTGCGGAGATCAATTACGACAATTCTGGTGGCATTCAAATAGGACCGACCTCAACTAGTACTATTGATGAGCCCACCTCCACCTGACCCCAATCTAGTGATAGATCTAATCATGCACCCACACAACCTGCTCTGACGGACTCCAATTTGCTGATAAATCTAATCATAAACCAACACAACTAGTAGAGACGATTAGTGACCGCACATCCCATGGATTCCGTGCTGCTTCGCGATTAAAACAAGAGAAAAGGAATGACTAGGATTAACTAGAAATAAGGAATATAAAAGGAACAACTCTTTTCAATCTATATGCTATGTTAATTGAAAAAAAGAAGGTTTCAAACAACTAGTCAGATCTTAAGTTTGACGGATCACTTACGACAGTTCTAGTGGGACTGAAATAAGACAAACCTCAAGAATTACTATTCATGAGCCCACCTCCACCGGACCCCAATCTAGTGATCGAGATAATCTTCCATGCACACAACCAACTCTCAAGGACTCCAATTTGGTGATATATCTAATCATAAACGCACATAGATGGTAGATATGATTAGCCATCGCACATCCCATGGATTCTACGCTGCTTTGCAATAAAAATAGGAGAAAAGGAACGACCAAGATTAACTAGAAATATAGAATAGAATAAGCAATGAGTCTGATCAATCTATATGCTATGTTAATTGAGAAAAAGGAGGTTCCATACAACTAATTGAATCTTAAGTTTGACAGATCACATAGGACAGTTCTGGTGGGATTGAAATAGGACATACCTCCAGTAGTACTATTCATGAGCACACGTTTACCGGACCCCAATCTTGTGATCGATCTAATCACGACCGCACACAACCTACTCTCACGGACTCCATTTTGCTGATAGATCTAATCATAAACGCAAACAGTTGGTAGAGCTGATTAGCGATCGAACATCACATGGATTCTCTGCTACTTCGCTAGTTCGCAATTAAACAGAAGAAAAGGGACGACCATGATAAACAGAAAAGGAAAAGCTCTCATCAATCTAGATGCTATGTTAATTAAACAAAAAAAGGTTCCAAACAACTAGTCAGATCTTAAGTTTGATAGATCAACGTTCGTCAGTTCTGGTGGGATTGAAATAGGAGAAACCTCATGTAGTACTATTCATGAGCCTACCTTCATGGGACCCCAATCTAGTGATCGACCTAATCATGCACGCACACAACCAACTCTCAAGAACACAAATTTTGCGATAGATCTAATGATAAATGCACATAGCTGGTAGAGATGATTAGCGATGGCACATCCCATGGATTCCACCCTGCTTCGCAAATAAAACTGAGGAAAAGGAATGGCCAGGATTAACCAGACATAAAGAATAGAAAACAAACTGCTATGATCAACCTATATGCTATAATTGAAAAAAAAGATGCTTCAAACAACTAGTCAGATCTTAAGGTGGGGAGATCAAGTACGACAATTCTGGTGGCATTGAAATAGGACCGACCTCAACTAGTACTATTGATGAGCCCACCTCCACCTGACCCCAATCTAGTGATAGATCTAATCATGCACCCACACAACCTGCTCTGACGGAGTCCAATTTGCTGATAAATCTAATAATAAACCAACACAACTGGTACAGACGATTAGTGACTGCACATCCCATGGATTCCATGCTGCTTCGCAATTAAAACAAGAGAAAAGGAATGACTAGGATTAACTAGAAATAAGGAATAGAAAAGGAACAACTCTTTTCAATCTATATGCTATGTTAATTGAAAAAAAGAAGGTTTCAAACAACTAGTCAGATCTTAAGCTTGATGGATCACTTACGATAGTTCTAGTGGGACTGAAATAGGACAAACCTCAAGAAGTACTATTCATGAGCCCACCTCCACCGGACCCCAATCTAGTGATCAAGATAATCTTCCATGCACACAACAAACTCTCAAGGACTCTAATTTGGTGATATATCTAATCATAAACGCACATAGATGGTAGATATGATTAGCCATCGCACATCCCATGGATTCTACGCTGCTTTGCAATTAAAATAGGAGAAAAGGAACGACCAAGATTAACTAGAGATATAGAATAGAAAAAGCAATGAGTCTGATCAATCTATATGCTATGTTAATTGAGAAAAAGGAGGTTCCATACAACTAATTGAATCTTAAGTTTGACAGATCACATAGGACAGTTCTGGTGGGATTGAAATAGGATAGACCTCCAGTAATACTATTCATGAGCACACCTTTACCGGACCCCAATCTTGTGATCGATCTAATCATGAACGCACACAACCTACTCTCACGGACTCCATTCTGCTGATAGATCTAATCATAAATGCAAACAGTTGGTAGAGACGATTAGCGATCACACATCACATGGATTCTCCGCTACTTCGCTAGTTCGCAATTAAACAGAAGAAAAGGGACGACCATGATAAACAGAAAAGGAAAAGCTCTCATCAATCTAGATGCTATGTTAATTAAACAAAAGAAGGTTCCAAACAACTAGTCAGATCTTAAGTCTGATAGATCAACGTTTGTCAGTTCTGGTGGGATTGAAATAGGAGAAACCTCGTGTAGTACTATTCATGAGCCTACCTCCATGGGACCCCAATCTAGTGATCGACCTAATCATGCACGCACACAACCAACTCTCAAGAACACCAATTTTGCGATAGATCTAATGATAAATGCACATAGCTGGTAGAGATGATTAGCGATGGCACATCCCATGGATTCCACGCTGCTTCGCAAATAAAACTGTGGAAATGGAATGGCCAGGATTAACTAGACATAAAGAATAGAAAACAAACTGTTATGATCAACCTATAAGCTATAATTGAAAAAAAAAGATGCTTCAAACAACTAGTCAGATCTTAAGGTGCGGAGATCAAGTACGACAATTCTGGTGGCATTGAAATAGGACCGACCTCAACTAGTACTATTGATGAGCCCACCTCCACCTGACCCCAATCTAGTGATAGATCTAATCATGCACCTACACAACCTGCCTTGACGGACTCCAATTTGCTGATAAATCTAATCATAAACCTACACAACTGGTAGAGACGATTAGTGACCGCACATCCCATGGATTCCGTGCTGCTTCGCAATTAAAACAAGAGAAAAGGAATGACTAGGATTAACTAGAAATAAGGAATAGAAAAGGAACAACTCTTTTCAATCTATATGCTATGTTAATTGAAAAAAAGAAGGTTTCAAACAACTAGTCAGATCTTAAGTTTGACGGATCACTTACGACAGTTCTAGTGGGACTGAAATAAGACAAACCTCAAGAAGTACTATTCATGAGCCCACCTCCACCGGACCCCAATCTAGTGATCAAGATAATCTTCCATGCACACAACCAACTCTCAAGGACTCCAATTTGGTGATATATCTAATCATAACGCACATAGATGGTAGATATGATTAGCCATCGCACATCCCATGGATTCTAGGCTGCTTTGCAATTAAAATAGGAGAAAAGGAACGACCAAGATTAACTAGAATTATAGAATAGAAAAAGCAATGAGTCTGATCAATCTATATGCTATGTTAATTGAGAAAAAGGAGGTTCCATACAACTAATTGAATCTTAAGTTTGACAGATCACATAGGACAGTTCTGGTGGGATTGAAATAGGACATACCTCCGGTAGTACATTCATGAGCACACTTTTACCGGACCCCAATCTTGTGATCGATCTAATCATGAACGCACACAACCTACTCTCACGGACTCCATTTTGCTGATAGATCTAATCATAAACGCAAACAGTTGGTAGAGATGATTAGCAATCACACATCACATGGATTCTTTGCTACTTCGCCAGTTCACAATTAAACAGAAGAAAAGGGACGACCATGATAAACAGAAAAGGAAAAGCTCTCATCAATCTAGATGCTATGTTAATTAAACAAAAGAAGGTTCCAAACAACTAGTCAGTTCTTAAGTCTGATAGATCAACGTTCGTCAGTTCTGGTGGGATTGAAATAGGAGAAACCTCATGTAGTACTATTCATGAGCCTACCTCCATGGGACCCCAATCTAGTGATCGACCTAATCATGCACGCACACAACCAACTCTCAAGAACACCAATTTTGCGATAGATCTAATGATAAATGCACATAGCTGGTAGAGATGATTAGCGATGGCACATCCCATGGATTCCACGCTGCTTCGCAAATAAAACTGTGGAAATGGAATGGCCAGGATTAACTAGACATAAAGAATAGAAAACAAACTGCTATGATCAACCTATAAGCTATAATTGAAAAAAAAAGATGCTTCAAACAACTAGTCAGATCTTAAGGTGCGGAGATCAAGTACGACAATTCTGGTGGCATTGAAATAGGACCGACCTCAACTAGTACTATTGATGAGCCCACCTCCACCTGACCCCAATCTAGTGATAGATCTAATCATGCACCTACACAACCTGCTTTGACGGACTCCAATTTGCTGATAAATCTAATCATAAACCAACACAACTGGTAGAGACGATTAGTGACCGCACATCCCATGGATTCCATGCTGCTTCGCAATTAAAACAAGAGAAAAGGAATGACTAGGATTAACTAGAAATAAGGAATAGAAAAGGAACAACTCTTTTCAATCTATATGCTATGTTAATTGAAAAAAAGAAGGTTTCAAACAACTAGTCAGATCTTAAGTTTGACGGATCACTTACGACAGTTCTAGTGGGACTAAAATAAGACAAACCTCAAGAAGTACTATTCATGAGCCCACCTCCACCGGACCCCAATCTAGTGATCGAGATAATCTTCCATGCACACAACCAACTCTCAAGGACTCCAATTTGGTGATATATCTAATCATAACGCACATAGATGGTAGATATGATTAGCCATCGCACATCCCATGGATTCTATGCTGCTTTGCAATTAAAACAGGAGAAAAGGAACGACCAAGATTAACTAGAATTATAGAATAGAAAAAGCAATGAGTCTGATCAATCTATATGCTATGTCAATTGAGAAAAAGGAGGTTCCATACAACTAATTGAATCTTAAGTTTGACAGATCACATAGGACAGTTCTGGTGGGATTGAAATAGGACAGACCTCCAGTAGTACTATTCATGAGCACACCTTCACTGGACCCCAATCTTGTGATCGATCTTATCATGAACGCACACAACCTACTCTCACGGACTCCATTCTGCTGATAGATCTAATCATAAATGCAAACAGTTGGTAGAGATGATTAGCGATCACACATCACATGGATTCTCTGCTACTTCGCTAGTTCGCAATTAAACAGAAGAAAAGGGACGACCATGATAAACAGAAAAGGAAAAGCTCTCATAAATCTAGATGCTATGTTAATTAAACAAAAGAAGGTTCCAAACAACTAGTCAGATCTTAAGTCTGATAGATCAACGTTCGTCAGTTCTGGTGGGATTGAAATAGGAGAAACCTCATGTAGTACTATTCATGAGCCTACCTCCATGGGACCCCAATCTAGTGATCGACCTAATCCTGCACGCACACAACCAACTCTCAAGAACACCAATTTTGCGATAGATCTAATGATAAACGCACATAGCTGGTAGAGATGATTAGCGATGGCACATCCCATGGATTCCACCCTGCTTCGCAAATAAAATTGAGGAAAAGGAATGGCCAGGATTAACTAGACATAAAGAACAGAAAACAAACTGTTATGATCAAACTATATGCTATAATTGAAAAAAAAGATGCTTCAAACAACTAGTCAGATCTTAAGGTGGGGAGATCAAGTACGACAATTCTGGTGGCATTGAAATAGGACCGACCGCAACTAGTACTATTTATGAGCCCACCTCCACCTGACCCCAATCTAGTGATAGATCTAATCATGCACCCACACAACCTGCTCTGACGGACTCCAATTTGCTGATAAATCTAATCATAAACCAACACAACAAGTACAGACGATTAGTGACCGCACATTCCATGGATTCCATGCTGCTTCGCAATTAAAACAAGAGAAAAGGAATGACTAGGATTAACTAGAAATAAGGAATAGAAAAGGAACAACTCTTTTCAATCTATATGCTATGTTAATTGAAAAAAAGAAGGTTTCAAACAACTAGTCAGATCTTAAGTTTGATGGATCACTTACGACAGTTCTAGTGGGACTAAAATAGGACAAACCTCAAGAAGTACTATTCATGAGCCCACCTCCACCGGACTTCAATCTAGTGATCGAGATAATCTTCCATGCACACAACCAACTCTCAAGGACTCCAATTTGGTGATATATCTAATTATAAACACACATCCCATGGATTCTACGTTGCTTTGCAATTAAAATAGGAGAAAAGGAACGACCAAGATTAACTAGAAATATAGAATAGAAAAAGCAATGAGTCTGATCAATCTATATGCTATGTTAATTGAGAAAAAGGAGGTTCCATACAACTAATTGAATCTTAAGTTTGACAGATCACATAGGACAGTTCTGGTGGGATTGAAATAGGACAGACCTCTAGTAGTACTATTCATGAGCACACCTTTACCGGACCCCAATCTTGTGATCGATCTAATCATGAACGCACACAACCTACTCTCACGGACTCCATTTTGCTGATAGATCTAATCATAAACGAAAACAGTTGGTAGAGACGATTAGCGATCACACATCACATGGATTCTCTGCTACTTCGCTAGTTCGCAATTAAACAGAAGAAAAGGGACGACCATGATAAACATAAAAGGAAAAGCTCTCATCAATCTAGATGCTATGTTAATTAAACAAAAGAAGGTTCCAAACAACTAGTCAGATCTTAAGTCTGATAGATCAACGTTCGTCAGTTCTGGTGGGATTGAAATAGGAGAAACCTCATGTAGTACTGTTCATGAGCCTACCTCCATGGGACCCCAATCTAGTGATCGACGTAATCATGCACGCACACAACCAACTCTCAAGAACACCAATTTTGTGATAGATCTAATGATAAACGCACATAGCTGGTAGAGATGATTAGCGATGGCACATCCCATGGATTCCACGCTGCTTCGCAAATAAAACTGAGGAAAAGGAATGGCCAGGATTAACTAGACATAAAGAATAGAAAACAAACTGCTATGATCAACCTATATGCTATAATTGACAAAAGAGATGCTTCAAACAACTAGTCAGATCTTAAGGTGGGGAGATCAAGTACGACAATTCTGGTGGCATTGAAATAGGACCGACCTCAACTAGTACTATTGAAAATCCCACCTCCACCTGACCCCAATCTAGTGATAGATCTAATCATGCACCCACACAACCTGCTCTGACGGACTCCAATTTGCTGATAAATCTAATCATAAACCAACACAATTGGTACAGACGATTAGTGACCGCACATCCCATGGATTCCATGCTGCTTTGCAATTAAAACAAGAGAAAAGGAATGACTAGGATTAACTAGAAATAAGGAATAGAAAAGGAACAACTCTTTTCAATATATATGCTATGTTAATTGAAAAAAAGAAGGTTTCAAACAACTAGTCAGATCTTAAGTTTGACGGATCACTTACAACAGTTCTAGTGGGACTGAAATAGGACAAACCTCAAGAAGTACTATTCATGAGCCCACCTCCACCGGACCCCAATCTAGTGATCGAGATAATCTTCCATGCACACAACCAACTCTCAAGGACTCCAATTTGGTGATATATCTAATCATAAATGCACATAGATGGTAGATATGATTAGCCATCACACATCCCATGGATTCTACGCTGCTTTGCAATTAAAATAGGAGAAAAGGAACGACCAAGATTAACTAGAAATATAGAATAGAAAAAGCAATGAGTTTGATCAATCTATATGCTATGTTAATTGAGAAAAAGGAGGTTCCATACAACTAATTGAATCTTAAGTTTGACAGATCACATAGGACAGTTCTGGTGGGATTTAAATAGGACAAACCTCCAGTAGTACTATTGATGAGCGCACCTTTACCGGACCCCAATCTTGTGATCGATCTAATCATGAACGCACACAACCTACTCTCACAGACTCCATTCTGCTGATAGATCTAATCATAAACGCAAACAGTTGGTAGAGACGATTAGCGATCACACATCACATGGATTCTCCGCTACTTTGCTAGTTCGCAATTAAACAAGAAAAGGGATGACCATGATAAACAGAAAAGGAAAAGCTCTCATCAATCTAGATGCTATGTTAATTAAACAAAAGAAGGTTCCAAACAACTAGTCAGATCTTAAGTCTGATAGATCAACGTTCGTCAGTTTTGGTGGGATTGAAATAGGAGAAACCACATGTAGTACTATTCATGAGCCTACCTCCATGGGACCCCAATCTAGTGATCGAACTAATCATGCACGCACACAACCAACTCTCAAGATCACCAATTTTGCGATAGATCTAATGATAAACGCACATAGCTGGTAGAGATGATTAGCGATGGCCCATCCCATGGATTCCACGCTGCTTCGCAAATAAAACTGAGGAAAAGGAATGGCCAGGATTAACTAGACATAAAGAATAGAAAACAAACTGCAATGATCAACCTATATGCTATAATTGAAAAAAAAGATGCTTCAAACAACTAGTCAGATCTTAAGGTGGCGAGATCAAGTACGACAATTCTGGTGGCATTGAAATAGGACCGACCTCAACTAGTACTATTGAAAAGCCCACCTCCACCTGACCCCAATCTAGTGATAGATCTAATCATGCACCCACACAACCTGCTCTGACGGACTCCAATTTGCTGATAAATCTAATCATAAACCAACACAACTGGTATAGATGATTAGTGATCGCACATCCCATGGATTTCATGCTGCTTTGCAATTATAACAAGAGAAAAGGAATACTAGGATTAACTAGAAATAAGGAATAGAAAAGGAACAACTCTTTTCAATCTATATGCTATGTTAATTGAAAAAAAGAAGGTTTCAAACAAGTAGTCAGATCTTAGGTTTGACGGATCACTAACGACAGTTCTAGTGGGACTGAAATAGGACAAACCTCAAGAAGTACTATTCATGAGCCCACCTCCACCGGACCCCAATCTAGTGATCGAGATAATCTTCCATGCACACAACCAACTCTCAAGGACTCCAATTTGGTGATATATCTAATCATAAACGCACATAGATGGTAGATATGATTAGCCATCGCACATCCCATGGATTCTACGCTGCTTTGCAATTAAAATAGGAGAAAAGGAACGACCAAGATTAACTAGAAATATAGAATAGAAAAAGCAATGAGTCTGATCAATCTATATGCTATGTTAATTGAGAAAAAGGAGGTTCCATACAACTAATTGAATCTTAAGTTTGCCAGATCACATAGGACAGTTCTGGTGGGACTGAAATAGGACAGAGCTCCAGTAGTACTATTCATGAGCACACCTTCACCGGACCCCAATCTTGTGATCGATCTTATCATGAATGCACACAACCTACTCTCACGGACTCCATTTTGCTGATAGATCTAATCATAAATGCAAACAGTTGGTAGAGATGATTAGCGATCACACATCACATGGATTCTCTGCTACTTCGCTAGTTCGCAATTAAACAGAAGAAAAGGGACGACCATGATAAACAGAAAAGGAAAAGCTCTCATCAATCTAGATGCTATGTTAATTAAACAAAAGAAGGTTCCAAACAACTAGTCATATCTTAAGTGTGATAGATCAACGTTCGTCAGTTCTGGTGGGATTGAAATAGGAGAAACCTCATGTAGTACTATTCATGAGCCTACCTCCATGGGACCCCAATCTAGTGATCGACCTAATCATGCACGCACACAAACAACTCTCAAGAACACCAATTTTGCGATAGATCTAATGATAAACGCACATAGCTGGTAGAGATGATTAGCGATGGCACATCCCATGGATTCCACCCTGCTTCGCAAATAAAACTGAGGAAAAGGAATGGCCAGGATTAACTAGACATAAAGAATAGAAAACAAACTGTTATGATCAAACTATATGCTATAATTGAAAAAAAGATGCTTCAAACAACTAGTCAGATCTTAAGGTGGGGAGATCAAGTACGACAATTCTGGTGGCATTGAAATAGGACCGACCTCAACTAGTACTATTTATGATCCCACCTCCACCTGACCCCAATCTAGTGATACATCTAATCATGCACCCACACAACCTGCTCTGACGGACTCCAATTTGCTGATAAATCTAATCGTAAACCAACACAACTGGTACAGACGATTAGTGACCGCACATCCCATGGATTCCATGCTGCTTCGCAATTAAAACAAGAGAAAAGGAATGACTAGGATTAACTAGAAATAAGGAATAGAAAAGGAACAACTCTTTTCAATCTATATGCTATGTTAATTGAGAAAAAGAAGGTTTCAAACAACTAGTCAGATCTTAAGTTTGAAGGATCATTTACGACAGTTCTAGTGGGACTGAAATAGGACAAACCTCAAGAAGTACTATTCATGACCCCACCTCCACCGGACTTCAATCTAGTGATCGAGATAATCTTCCATGCACACAACAAACTCTCAAGGACTCTAATTTGGTGATATATCTAATCATAAAAGCACATAGATGGTAGATATGATTAGCCATCGCACATCCCATGGATTCTACGCTGCTTTGCAATTAAAATAGGAGAAAAGGAACAACCAAGATTAACTAGAAATATAGAATAGAAAAAGCAATGAGTCTGATCAATCTATATGCTATGTTAATTGAGAAAAAGGAGGTTCCATACAATTAATTGAATCTTAAGTTTGACAGATCACATAGGACAGTTCTGGTGGGATTGAAATAGGACAGACCTCTAGTAGTACTACTCATGAGCACATCTTTACCGGACCCCAATCTTGTGATCGATCTAATCATGAACGCACACAACCTACTCTCACGGACTCCATTTTGCTGATAGATCTAATCATAAACACAAACAGTTCGTAGAGACGATTAGCGATCACACATCACATGGATTCTCTGCTACTTCGCTAGTTCGCAATTAAACAAAAGAAAAGGGACGACCATGATAAACAGAAAAGGAAAAGCTCTCATCAATCTAGATGCTATGTTAATTAAACAAAAGAAGGTTCCAAACAACTAGTCAGATCTTAAGTCTGATAGATCACCGTTCGTCAGTTCTGGTGGGATTGAAATAGGAGAAACCTCATGTAGTACTATTCATGAGCCTACCTCCATGGGACCCCAATCTAATGATCGACCTAATCATGCACGCACACAACCAACTCTCAAGAACACCAATTTTGCGATAGATCTAATGATAAACGCACATAGCTGGTAGAGATGATTAGCGATGGCACATCCCATGGATTCCACGCTGCTTCGCAAATAAAACTGAGGAAAAGGAATGGCCAGGATTAACTAGACATAAAGAATAGAAAACAAACTACTATGATCAACCTATATGCTATAATTGACAAAAGAGATGCTTCAAACAACTAGTCAGATCTTAAGGTGGGGAGATCAAGTAGGACAATTCTGGTGGCATTGAAATAGGACCGACCTCAACTAGTACTATTGAAAAGCCCACCTCCACCTGACCCCAATCTAGTGATAGATCTAATCATGCGCCCACACAACCTGCTCTGACGGAGTCCAATTTGCTGATAAATCTAATCATAAACCAACACAACTGGTACAGACGATTAGTGACCGCACATCCCATGGATTCCATGATCCTTTGCAATTAAAACAAGAGAAAAGGAATGACTAGGATTAACTAGAAATAAGGAATAGAAAAGGAACAACTCTTTTCAATCTATATGCTATGTTAATTGAAAAAAAGAAGGTTTCAAACAACTAGTCAGATCTTAAGTTTGACGGATCACTTACAACCGTTCTAGTGGGACAGAAATAGGACAAACCTCAAGAAGTACTATTCATGAGCCCACCTCCACCGGACCCCAATCTAGTGATCGAGATAATCTTCCATGCACACAACCAACTCTCAAGGACTCCAATTTGGTGATATATCTAATCATAAATGCACATAAATGGTAGATATGATTAGCCATCGCACATCCCATGGATTCTATGCTGCTTTGCAATTAAAATAGGAGAAAAGGAACGACCAAGATTAACTAGAAATATAGAATAGAAAAAGCAATGAGTTTGATCAATCTATATGCTATGTTAATTGAGAAAAAGGAGGTTCCATACAACTAATTGAATCTTAAGTTTGACAGATCACATAGGACAGTTCTGGTGGGATTGAAATAGGACAGACCTCCAGTAGTACTATTGATCAGCACACCTTTATCGGACCCCAATCTTGTGATCGATCTAATCATGAACGCACACAACCTACTCTCACGGACTCCATTCTACTGATAGATCTAATCATAAACGCAAACAGTTGGTAGAGACGATTAGCGATCACACATCACATGGATTCTCCGCTACTTTGCTAGTTCGTAATTAAACAGAAGAAAAGGGATGACCATGATAAACAGAAAAGGAAAAGCTCTCATCAATCTAGATGCTATGTTAATTAAACAAAAGAAGGTTCCAAACAACTAGTCAGATCTTAAGTCTGATAGATCAACGTTCGTCAGTTCTGGTGGGATTAAAATAGGAGAAACCTCATGTAGTACTATTCATGAGCCTACCTCCATGGGACCCCAATCTAGTGATCGAACTAATCATGCACGCACACAACCAACTCTCAAGATCACCAATTTTGCGATGGATCTAATGATAAACGCACATAGCTGGTAGAGATGATTAGCGATGGCCCATCCCATGGATTCCATGCTGCTTCGCAAATAAAACTGAGGAAAAGGAATGGCCAGGATTAACTAGACATAAAGAATAGAAAACAAACTGCTATGATCAACCTATATACTATAATTGAAAAAAAGATGCTTCAAAAAACTAGTCAGATCTTAAGGTGGGGAGATCAAGTACGACAATTCTGGTGGCATTGAAATAGGACGGACCTCAACTAGTACTATTGGAAAGCCCACCTCCACCTGACCCCAATCTAGTGATAGATCTAATCATGCACCCACACAACCTACTCTGACGGACTCCAATTTGCTGATAAATCTAATCATAAACCAACACAACTAGTACAGACGATTAGTGACCGCACATCCCATGGATTTCATGCTGCTTTGCAATTAAAACAAGAGAAAAGGAATACTAGGATTAACTAGAAATAAGGAATAGAAAAGGAACAACTCTTTTCAATCTATATGCTATGTTAATTGAAAAAAAGAAGGTTTCAAACAACTAGTCAGATCTTAAGTTTGACGGATCACTTACGAAAGTTCTAGTGGGACTGAAATAGGACAAACCTCAAGAAGTACTATTCATGAGCCCACCTCCACCGGACCCCAATCTAGTGATCGAGATAATCTTCCATGCACACAACCAAGTCTCAAGGACTCCAATTTGGTGATATATCTAATCATAAACGCACATAGATGGTAGATATGATTAGCCATCGCACATCCCATGGATTCTATGCTGCTTTGCAATTAAAATAGGAGAAAAGGAACGACCAAGATTAACTAGAAATATAGAATAGAAAAAGAAATGAGTCTGATCAATCTATATGCTATGTTACTTGAGAAAAAGGAGGTTCCATACAACTAATTGAATCTTAACTTTGACAGATCACATAGGACAGTTCTGGTGGGATTGAAATAGGACAAACCTCCAGTAGTACTATTCATGAGCACACCTTTACCGGACCCCAATCTTGTGATCGATCTAATCATGAACGCACACAACCTACTCTCACGGACTCCATTCTGCTGATAGATCGCAAAGAGTTGGTAGAGACGATTAGCGATCACACATCACATGGATTCTCCGCTACTTCGCTAGTTCGCAATTAAATAGAATAAAGGGACGACCATGATAAACAGAAAAGGAAAATCTCTCATCAATCTAGATGCTATGTTAATTAAACAAAAGAAGGTTCCAAACAACTAGTCAGATCTTAAGTTTGATAGATCAACGTTCGTCAGTTCTGGTGGGATTGAAATAGGAGAAACCTCATGTAGTACTGTTCATGAGCCTACCTCCATGGGACCCCAATCTAGTGATCAACCTAATCATGCACGCACACAACCAACTCTCAAGAACACTAATTTTGCGATAGATCTAATGATAAATGCACATAGCTGGTAGAGATGATTAGCGATGGCACATCCCATGGATTCCACGCTGCTTCGCAAATAAAACTGAGGAAAAGGAATGGCCAGGATTAACTAGACATAAATAATAGAAAACAAACTGCTATGATCAACCTATATGCTATAATTGAAAAAAAAGATGCTTCAAACAACTAGTCAAATCTTAAGGTGGGGAGATCAAGTACGACAATTCTGGTGGCATTGAAATAGGACCAACCTCAACTAGTACTATTGATGAGCCCACCACCACCTGACCCCAATCTAGTGATAGATCTAATCATGCACCCACACAACCTACTTTGACGGACTCCAATTTGCTGATAAATCTAATCATAAACCAACACTACTAGTAGAGACGATTAGTGACCGCACATCCCATGGATTCCGTGCTGCTTCGCAATTAAAACAAGAGAAAAGGAATGACTAGGATTAACTAGAAATAAGGAATAGAAAAGGAACAACTCTTTTCAGTCTATATGCTATGTTAATTGAAAAAAGAAGGTTTCAAACAACTAGTCAGATCTTAAGTTTGATGGATCACTTACGACAGTTCTAGTGGGACTGAAGTAGGACAAACCTCAAGAAGTACTATTCATGAGCCCACCTCCACCGGACCCCAATCTAGTGATCGATCTAATCATGAACGCACACAACCTACTCTCACGGACTCCATTTTGCTGATAGATCTAATCATAAACACAAACAGTTTGTAGAGACGATTAGCGATCACACATCTCATGGATTCTCTGCTACTTTGCTAGTTCGCAATTAAACAGAAGAAAAGGGACAACCATGATAAACAGAAAAGGAAAAGCTCTCATCAATCTAGATGCTATGTTAATTAAACAAAAGAAGGTTCCAAACAACTAGTCAGATCTTAAGTCTGATAGATCAACGTTCGTCAGTTCTGGTGGGATTGAAATATGAGAAACCTCATGTAGTACTATTCATGAGCATACCTCCGTGGGACCCCAATCTAGTGATCGACCTAATCATGCACGCACACAACCAACTCTCAAGAACACCAATTTTGCGATAGATCTAATGATAAATGCACATAGCTGGTTGAGATGATTAGCGATGGCACATCCCATGGATTCCACGCAGCTTCGCAAATAAAACTGAGGAAAAGGAATAGCCAGGATTAACTAGATAATAAAGAATAGAAAATAAACTGCTATCATCAACCTATATGTTATAATTGAAAAAAAAGATGCTTCAAACAACTAGTCAGATCTTAAGGTGGGGAGATCAAGTACGACAATTCTGGTGGCATTGAAATAGGACCGACCTCAACTAGTACTATTGATGAGCCCACCTCCACCTGACCCCAATCTAGTGATAGATCTAATCAAGCACCCACACAACCTGCTCTGACGGACTCCAATTTGCTGATAAATCTAGACAAACCAACACAACTGATACAAACGATTAGTGACCGCACATCCCATGGATTTCGTGCTGCTTCGCAATTAAAACAAGATAAAAGGAATGACTAGGATTAACTAGAAATAAGGAATAGAAAAGGAACAACTCTTTTCAATCTATATGTTATGTTAATTGAAAAAAAAGAAGGTTTCAAACAACTAGTCAGATCTTAAGTTTGACTGATCACTTACGACAGTTCTAGTGGGACTGAAATAGGACAAACCTCAAGAAGTATTATTCATGAGCCCACCTCCACCGGACCCCAATCTAGTGACCGAGATAATCTTCCATGCACACAACCAACTCTCAAGGACTCCCATTTGGTGATATATCTAATCATAAACGCACATAGATGGTAGATATGATTAGTCATCGCACATCCCATGGATTCTGCGCTGCTTTGCAATTAAAATAGGATAAAAGGAACGACCAAGATTGACTAGAAATATAGAATAGAAAAAGCAATAAGTCTGATCAATCTATATGCTATGTCCATTGAGAAAAAGGAGGTTCCATACAACTAATTGAATCTTAAGTTTGACAGTTCACATAGGACAGTTCTGGTGGGATTGAAATAGGACAGACCTCCAGTAGTGCCATTCATGAGCACACCTTTACCGGACCCCAATCTTGTGATCGATCTAATCATGAACGCACACAACCTACTCTCACGGACTCCATTTTGGTGATAGATCTACTCATAAACGCAAACAGTTGGTAGTGACGATTAGCGATCACACATCACATGGATTCTCCGCTACTTCGCTAGTTCGTAATTAAACAGAAGAAAAGGGACGACCATGATAAACAGAAAAGGAAAAGCTCTCATCAATCTAGATGCTATGTTAATTAAACAAAAGAAGGTTCGAAACAACTAGTCAGATCTTAAGTTTGATAGATCAACGTTCGTCAGTTCTGGTGGGATAGAAATAGGAGAAACCTTATGTAGTACTATTCATGAGCCTACCTCCATGGGACCCCAATCTAGTGATCGACCTAATCATGCACGCACACAACCAACTCTCAAGAACACCAATTTTGCGATAGATCTAATGATAAACGCACATAGCTGGTAGAGATGATTAGCGATGGCACATCCCATGGATTCCACGCTGCTTCGCAAATAAAACTGAGGAAAAGGAATGGCCAGGATTAACTAGACATAAAGAATAGAAAACAAACTGCTAGGATCAACCTATGTGCTATAATTGAAAAAAGAGATGCTTCAAACAACTAGTCAGATCTTAAGGTGGGGAGATCAAGTACGACAATTCTGGTGGCATTGAAATAGGACCGACCTCAACTAGTACTATTGAAAAGCCCACCTCCACCTGACCCCAATCTAGTGATAGATCTAATCAAGCACCCACACAACCTGCTCTGACGGACTCCAATTTGCTGATAAATCTAATCATAAACCAACACAACTGGTACAGACAATTAGTGACCGCACATCCCATGGATTCCATGCTTCTTTGCAATTAAAACAAGAGAAAAGGAATGACTAGGATTAACTAGAAATAAGGAATAGAAAAGGAACAACTCTTTTCAATCTATATGCTATGTTAATTGAAAAATAGAAGGTTTCAAACAACTAGTCAGACCTAAAGTTTGACGGATCACTTACGATAGTTCTAGTGGGACTGAAATAGGACAAACCTCAAGAAGTACTATTCATGAGCCCACCTCCACCGGACCCCAATCTAGTGATCGAGATAATCTTCCATGCACACAACCAAGTCTCAAGGACTCCAATTTGGTGATATATCTAATCATAAACGCACATAGATGGTAGATATGATTAGCCATCGCACATCCCATGGATTCTACGCTGCTTTGCAATTAAAATAGGAGAAAAGGAACGACCAATATTAACTAGAAATATAGAATAGAAAAAGCAATGAGTCTGATGAGTCTATATGCTATGTTAATTGAGAAAAAGGAGGTTCCTTACAACTAATTGAATCTTAAGTTTGACAGATCACATAGGACAGTTCTAGTGGGATTGAAATAGGACAGACCTCCAGTAGTACTATTAATGAGCACACCTTTACCGGACCCAAATCTTGTGATCGATCAAATCATGATCGCACACAACCTACTCTCACGGACTCCATTTTGCTGATAGATCGCAAACAGTTGGTAGAGACGATTAGAGATCACACATCACATGGATTCTCCGCTACTTCGCTAGTTTGCAATTAAATAGAAGAAAAGGGACGACCATGATAAACAGAAAAGGAAAAGCTCTCATCAATCTAGATGCTATTTAATTAAACAAAAGAAGGTTCCAAACAACTAGTCAGATCTTAAGTCTGACAGATCAACGTTCGTCAGTTCTGGTGGGATCAAAATAGGAGAAACCTCATGTAGTACTGTTCATGAGCCTACCTCCATGGGACCCCAATCTAGTGATCGACCTAATCATGCACGCGCACAACCAACTCTCAAGAACACTAATTTTGCGATAGATCTAATGATAAACGCACATAGCTGGTAGAGATGATTAGCGATGGCACATCCATGGATTCCATGCTGCTTCGCAAATAAAACTAAGGAAAAGGAATGGCCAGGATTAACTAGACATAAAGAATAGAAAACAAACTGCTATGATCAACCTATATGCTATGATTGAAAAAAATGATGCTTCAAACAACTAGAAAGATCTTAAGGTGGGGAGATTAAGTACGACAATTCTGGTAGCATTGAAATAGGACCGACCTCAACTAGTACTATTGATGAGCCCACCTCCACCTGACCCCAATCTAGTGATAGATCTAATCATGCACCCACACAACCTGCTCTGACGGACTCGAATTTGCTGATAAATCTAATCATAAACCAACACAACTAGTAGAGACGATTAGTGACCGCACATCCCATGGATTCCGTGCTGCTTCGCAATTAAAACAAGAGAAAAGGATTGACTAGGATTAACTAGAAATAAGGAATAGAAAAGGAACAACTGTTTTCAGTCTATATGCTATGTTAATTGAAAAAAGAAGGTTTCAAACAACTAGTCAGATCTTAAGTTTGACGGATCACTTACGACAGTTCTAGTGGGACTGAAATAGGACAAACCTCAAGAAGTAATATTCATGAGCGCACCTCCACGAGACCCCAATCTAGTGATCGAGATAATCTTCCATGCACACAACCAACTCTCAAGGACTCCAATTTGGTGAAATATCTAATCATAAACGCACATAGATGGTAGATATGATTATCCATCGCACATCCCATGGATTCTATGCTGCTTTGCAATTAAAATAGGAGAAAAGGAACGACCAAGATTAACTAGAAATATAGAATATAAAAAGCAATGAGTCTTATCAATCTATATGCTATGTTAATTGAGAAAAAGGAGGTTCCATACAACTAATTGAATCTTAAGTTTGACAGATCACACAGGACAGTTCTGGTGGGATTGAAATAGGACAGACCTCCAGTAGTACTATTCATGAGCACACCTTTACCGGACCCCAATCTTGTGATCGATCTAATCATGAACGCACACAACCTACTCTCACGGACTCCATTTTGCTGATAGATCTGATCATAAACACAAACAGTTTATAGAGACGATTAGCGATCACACATCTCACGGATTCTCTGCTACTTCGCTAGTTCGCAATTAAACAGAAGAAAAGGGACGACCATGATAAACAGAAAAGGAAAAGCTCTCATCAATCTAGATGCTATGTTAATTAAACAAAAGAAGGTTCCAAACAACTAGTCAGATCTTAAGTCTGATAGATCAATTTCGTCAGTTCTGGTGGGATCAAAATAGGAGAAACCTCATGTAGTACTATTCATGAGCATACCTCCATGGGACCCCAATCTAGTGATCAACCTAATCATGCACGCACACAACCAACTCTCAAGAACACCAATTTGGGATAGATCTAATGATAAATGCACATAGCTGGTAGAGATGATTAGCGATGGCACATCCCATGGATTCCATGCTGCTTTGCAAATAAAACTGAGGAAAAGGAATTGCCAGGATTAACTAGCCATAAAGAATAGAAAACAAACTGCTATCATCAACCTATATGTTATAATTGAAAAAAAGATGCTTCAAACAACTAGTCAGATCTTAAGGTGGGGAGATCAAGTACGACAATTCTGGTGGCATTGAAATAGGACCGACCTCAACTAGTACTATTGATGAGCCCACCTCCACCTGACCCCAATCTAGTGATAGATCTAATCAAGCACCCACACAACCTACTCTGACGGACTCCAATTTGATGATAAATCTAATCATAAACCAACACAACTGATACAAACGATTAGTGACCGCACATCCCATGGATTCCGTGCTGCTTCGCAATTAAAACAAGAGAAAAGGAATGACTAGGATTAACTAGAAATAAGGAATAGAAAAGGAACAACTCTTTTCAATCTATATGCTATGTTAATTGAAAAAAAGAAGGTTTCAAACAACTAGTCAGATCTTAAGTTTGACTGATCACTTTACGACAGTTCTAGCGGGACTGAAATAGGACAAACCTCAAGAAGTACTATTCATGAGCCCACCTCCACCGGACCCCAATCTAGTGATCGAGATAATCTTCCATGCACACAACCAACTCTCAAGGACTCCAATTTGGTGATATATCTAATCATAAACGCACATAGATGGTAGATATGATTAGCCATCGCACATCCCATGGATTCTACGCTACTTTGCAATTAAAATAGGAGAAAAGGAACGACCAAGATTGACTAGAAATATAGAATAGAAAAAGCAATGAGTCTGATCAATCTATATGCTATGTCAATTGAGAAAAAGGAGGTTCCATACAACTAATTGAATCTTAAGTTTGACAGTTCACATAGGACAGTTCTGGTGGGATTGAAATAGGACAGACCTCCAGTAGTACTATTCATGAGCACACCTTTACCGGACCCCAATCTTGTGATCAATCTAATCATGAACGCACACAACCTACTCTCACAGACTCCATTTTGCTTATAGATCTAATCATAAACGCAAATAGTTGGTAGAGACGATTAGCGATCACACATCACATGGATTCTCCGCTACTTCGCTAGTTCGCAATTAAACAGAAGAAAAGGGACGACCATGATAAACAGAAAAGGAAAAGCTCTCGTCAATCTAGATGCTATGTTAATTAAACAAAAGAAGGTTCCAAACAGCTAGTCAGATCTTAAGTCTGATAGATCAACGTTCGTCAGTTCTGGTAGGATAGAAATCGGAGAAACCTCATGTAGTACTGTTCATGAGCGTACCTCCATGGGACCCCAATCTAGTGATCGACCTAATCATGCACGCACACAACCAACTCTCAAGAACACCAATTTTGCGATAGATCTGATGATAAACGCACATAGCTGGTAGAGATGATTAGCGATGGCACATCCCATGGATTCCACGCTGCTTCGCAAATAAAACTGAGGAAAAGGAATGGCCAGGATTAACTAGACATAAATAATAGAAAACAAACTGTTATGATCAACCTATATGCTATAATTGAAAAAAAGATGCTTCAAACAACTAGTCAGATCTTAAGGTGGGGAGATCAAGTACGACAATTCTGGTGGCATTGAAATAGGACCGACCTCAACTAGTACTATTGATGAGCCCACCTGCACATGACCCCAATCTATTGATAGATCTAATCATGCACCCACACAACCTGCTCTGACGGACTCCAATTTGCTAATAAATCTAATCATAAACCAACACAACTGGTAGAGACGAATAGTGAACGCACATCCCATGGATTCCGTGCTGCTTCGCAATTAAAACAAGAGAAAAGGAATGACTAGGACTAACTAGAAATAAGGAATAGAAAAGGAACAACTCTTTTCAATCTATATGCTATGTTAATTGAAAAAAAGAAGGTTTCAAACAACTAGTCAGATCTTAAGTTTGACGGATCACTTACGATAGTTCTAGCGGGACTGAAATAGGACAAACCTCAAGAAGTACTATTCATGAGCCCACCTCCACCGGACCCCAATCTAGTGATCGAGATAATCTTCCATGCACACAACCAACTCTCAAGGACTCCAATTAGGTGATATATCTAATCATAAACGCACATAGATGGTAGATATGATTAGCCATCGTACATCCCATGGATTCTATGCTGCTTTGCAATAAAAATAGGAGAAAAGGAACGACCAAGATTAGCTAGAAATATAGAATAGAGAAAGCAATGAGTCTGATCAATCTATATGCTATGTTAATTGAGAAAAAGGAGGTTCCATACAACTAATTGAATCTTAAGTTTGACAGATCACATAGGACAGTTCTGGTGGGATTGAAATAGGACAGACCTCTAGTAGTACTATTCATGAGCACACCTTTACCGGACCCCAATCTTGTGATCGATCTAATCATGAGCGCACACAACCTACTCTCACGGACTCCATTTTGCTGATAGATCTAATCATAAACGCAAACAGTTGGTAGAGACGATTAGCGATCACACATCACATGGATTCTCCGCTACTTCGCTAGCTAGTTCGCAATTAAACAGAAGAAAAGGGACGACCATGATAAACAGAAAAGGAAAAGCTCTCATCAATCTAGATGCTATGTTAATTAAACAAAAGAAGGTTCCAAATGTTGGAAATATGCCCTAGAGGCAATAATAAATTAGTTATTATTACTATATTTCCTTGTTCATGATAATCGTTTATTATCCATGCTATAATTGACTAGCAAGTCCCTGTGTGGATACATAGACAACACCATGTCCCTAGTAAGCCTCTAATTGACTAGCTCGTTGATCAATAGATGGTTACGGTTTCCTGACCATGGACATTGGATGTCGTTGATAACGGGATCACATCATTAGGAGAATGATGTGATGGATAAGACCCAATCCTAAGCCTAGCACAAAGATCGTAGTTCGTATGCTAAAGTTTTTCTAATGTTAAGTATCATTTCCTTAGACCATGAGATTGTGCAACTCCCGGAGACCGTAGGAATGCTTTGGGTGTACCAAACGTCACAACGTAACTGGGTGGCTATAAAGGTGCACTACAGGTATCTCCGAAAGTGTCTGTTGGGTTGGCGCGAATCGAGACTGGGATTTGTCACTCCGGTAAACGGAGAGGTATCTCTGGGCCCACTTGGTAGGACATCATCATAATGTGCACAATGTGACCAAGGGGTTGATCACGGGATGATGTGTTACGGAACGAGTAAAGAGACTTGCCGTTAACGAGATTGAACAAGGTATCGGATACCCACGATCGAATCTCGGGCAAGTACAATACCGCTAGACAAAGGGAATTGTATACAGGATTGATTGAGTCCTTGACATCGTGGTTCATCCGATGAGATCATCGTGGAACATGTGGGAGCCAACATGGGTATCCAGATCCCGCTGTTGGTTATTGACCGGAGAACGTCTCGGTCATGTTTGCATGGTTCCCGAACCCGTAGGGTCTACACACTTAAGGTTTGATGACGCTAGGGTTATAAAGGAAGTTTGTATGTGGTTACCGAATGTTTTTCGGAGTCCCGGATGAGATCCCGGACGTCACGAGGAATTCCGGAATGGTCCGGAGGTAAAGATTTATATATGGAAAGTCCTTTTTTGGTCACCGGAAAAGTTTCGGGTTTTATCGGTAACGTACCGGGACTACCGGGAGGGTCCCGGGGGTCCACCAAGTGGGGCCACCATCCCCGGAGGGCAGCGTGGCCCAAGTGTGGGAGGGGACCAGCCCCAGGTGGGCTGGTGCGCCCCCCCCACAAGGGCCCAAGGCGCCTAGGGTTTGGGGAGGGGGCGCCCCACCTTGCTTGGGGGGCAAGTTTCCCCCTCTCTCCCCCTTGGCCGCCCCCTAGATGGGATATAGGGCTGGCCGCCACCCCTAGGGGTGGAAACCTAGGTGGGGGCGCAGCCCCTCTCCCCCTATATATAGTGGAGGTATAGGAGCAGCCCAAGACACGAAGTTTCTTCTCTTGTTGGCGCAGCCCTACCTCTCTTTCTCCTCATATCTCGCGGTTCTTGGCGAAGCCCTGCTGGATCACCATGCTCCTCCACTACCACCACGCCGTTGTGCTGCTGGTGGATGGAGTCTTCCTCAACCTCTCCCTCTCTCCTTGCTGGATCAAGTCATGGGAGATGTCACCGGGCTGTACGTGTGTTGAACGCGGAGGTGTCGTCCGTTCGGCACTAGGATCTCCGGTGATTTGGATCACGACGAGTACGACTCCTTCAACCCCGTTCTCTTGAACGCTTCCGCTTAGTGATCTACAAGGGTATGTAGATGCACTCTCCTTCCCCTCGTTGCTAGTCTCTCCATAGATAGATCTTGGTGACTCGTAGGAAAATTTTGAATTTCTGCTACATTCCCCAACAGTGGCATCATGAGCTAGGTCTATGCGTAGTTACTATGCACGAGTAGAACACAAAGCAGTTGTGGGCGTAGATGTTGTTAATTTTCTTGCCACTACTAGTCTTATCTTGCTTCGGCGGCATCGTGGGATGAAGCGGCCCGAACCGACCTTACACGTACGCTTACGTGAGACAGGTTCCACCGACTGACATGCACTAGTTGCATAAGGTGGCTAGCGGGTGTCTATCTCTCCCACTCTAGTTGGAGCGGATTCGATGAAAAGGGTCCTTATGAAGGGTAAATAGAAATTGGCATATCATGTTGTGGTTTTACGTAGGTAAGAAACGTTCTTGCTAGAACACCTATAAAAGCCACGTAAAAACTTGCAACAACAATTAGAGGACGTCTAACTTGTTTTTGCAGCAAGTGTTTTGTGATGTGATATGGCCAAAAGATGTGATGAATGATATATGTGATGTATGAGATGATCATGTTCTTGTAATGGGAATCACGACTTGCATGTCGATGAGTATGACAACCGGCAGGAGCCATAGGAGTTGTCTTTATTTTTTGTATGACCTGCGTGTCATTGAAGAACGCCATGTAAATTACTTTACTTTATTGCTAAACACGTTAGCCATAGAAGTAGAAGTAGTCGTTGGCGTGACAACTTCATGAAGACACGATGATGGAGATCATGGTGTCATGCCGGTGACAAAGATGATCATGGCGTCCCGAAGATGGAGATCAAAGGAGCAATATGATATTGGCCATATCTTGTTACTATTTTATTGCATGTGATGTTTATCATGTTTATGCATCTTATTTGCTTAGAACGACGGTAGTAAATAAGATGATCCCTCATTAAAATTTCAAGAAAGTGTTCCCCCTAACTGTGCACCGTTGCGAAAGTTTGTCGTTTCGAAGCACCACGTGATGATCGGGTGTGATAGATTCTAACATTCACATACAACGGGTGTAAGCCAGATTTACACACGCGAAACACTTAGGTTGACTTGACGAGCCTAGCATGTATAGACATGGCCTCGGAAGACAAGAGATCGAAGGGTCGAGCATGAGTCGTATGGTGGATACGATCAACATGAAGATGTTCACCGATGATGACTAGTCCGTCTCACGTGATCATCGGACACGGCCTAGTTGACTCGGATCATGTAATCACTTAGATGACTAGAGGGATGTCTATCTGAGTGGCAGTTCATTAGATGAACTTAATTATCCTGAACATAGTCAAAAGCCCTTTGCAAATTATGTCATAGCTCGCGCTATAGTTCTACTGTTTTAGATATGTTCCTAGAGAAAATATAGTTGAAGGTTCACAGTAGGATTATGCGATCAATAGAAAGCTTATGTCCTTAATGCACCGCTCAATGTGTAGAACCCCAAATGTCGTCTATGGTTGTTGCGAACATCGGACATACACGTTTTGATAACTACGTGATAGTTCAGTTAAATGGTTTAGAGTTGAGGCACCAAAGACATTTTCGAAACGTCGCGGAACATATGAGATGTTTTCAAGGGCTGAAATTGGGATTTCAGGCTCGTGCCCACATCAAGAGGTATAAGACCTCCGACAATTTTCTTAGCCTGCAAACTAAGGGAGAAAAGCTCAATCGTTGAGCTTGTGCTCAGATTGTCTGAGTGCAACAATCACTTGAATCGAGTGGGAGTTGATCTTCCAGATGAGATAGTGATGTTTCTCCAAAGTCATTGCCACCAAGCTGCTAGAGCTTCGTGATGAACTATAACATATCAGGGATAGATATGATGATCCTTGAGGTATTCACGATGTTTGACACCGCAAAAGTAGAAATCAAGAAGGAGCATCAATTGTTGATGGTTGGTGAAACAACTAGTTTCAAGAAGGGCAAGGGCAAGAAGGGATACTTCATGAAACGACAAATCAGCTGCTGCTCCAGTGAAGAAACCCAAGGTTGAACCCAAACCCGAGACTAAGTGCTTCTGTGATAATGGGAACTAGCGGTGTGCCACGCACATTTGCGCGGCTAGATTGACTATATATAAATTTTGTATCGAATTTGTTTCCATGCCAACTATGTGTCCTCTCTCTCAAGTATTATCTGACTTAATTAATTTTCTACTAACCATATATCATATAAATATACTGAAGTCAAACGCAAGTCTCCAGGAAACTTGATCGTTATAGTACCGAGTACATTATTGTTTGTTGATAAAATAACTTGTAGACTTCAATATCATATCAACCCTCTTTTTTTCTTTTAGACTAATATGTTTCTGAGAAATTCTCCACCAAGAGTTAAATCTAAACATGAATGGATTCTAGGCACCACCTCTTCTCTTCTCGTGTTAAACCAAAATGTATGCAAAAATGATTCTACCACGATCAATCTTACAGATACATATTTCATCATGTGTGGACAAATGTCATGCCTTTTTTTGTCAATGATTTTTCCATGATAAGTGACGTATAGTTAACTAAAAATATCCATTCATTTATATATTTTATTGTGTTTGACGGGTACGATGCGTGCTTATGGAATTTTTTGTATTGTGTTTTCTTTCTGAACCTCCTACCACATGCCATGTTTGGGTGTTTTTTAGTGCTAGACGCCGATGACAAATGTAATACCTTCTTTTCCTATCAATTGTTTACTATGAGTATGGTGACTTGTAGATAGATTCATGTATTCGGTTGGTGCTTTAGTCATCGTTATTCCTCCCATGGACTGATTTCTTTCCTAGAACTAATTACTATGTCTTCATATGATGCGTCTTGTCACGCCCAAGATGCGACCCTATCCTAAAGGAACTCGAAGGTCCCACCAAGGATAGAAGCGCATCTTGAAGACGCTTTTGCAAGGTGGATATCATTACATCAACATTACATAATAGTGGGGATACATCCAAGACATACAATGTCACATGAATACAACAATACATCATATACAAGAGCACCATCCGACTACGGATGAAACACAAACAGAAACTCAAATGACATCCACCCTGCTAGCCCAGGCTGCCGACCTGGAGCCTATCCCCTGATCGAAGATGAAGCAGAAGAAGAACTCCAAAACAAGCAAACTCGCTCTCGCGTCATGATCATCGCATAACCTGTACCTGCAACTGTTGTTGTAGTAATCTGTGAGCCACGAGGACTCAGCAATCCCATTACCATGGGTATCAAGACTAGCAAAGCTTAATGGGAAAGGAAGGGGTAAAGTGGTGAGGTTGCAGCAGCGGCTAAGCATGATATGGTGGCTAACATACGCAAATAAGAGCGAGAAGAGAACAAGCGGAACGGTCGTGAAGCTAGCAATGATCAAGAGGTGATCCTGAACTCCTACTTACGTCAATCATAACCCAGAAACCGTGTTCACTTCCCGGACTCCGCCGAGAAGAGACCATCACGGCTACACACACGGTTGATGCGTTTTATTTCGGGTCTGGTGTCAAGTTATCTACAATTGGACATTAACAAATTCCCATCTGCCACATAACCGCGGGCACGGCTCTCGAAAGTTTAAACCCTGCAGGGGTGTCCCAACTTAGCCCATGACAAGCTCTCGCAATCAACGAAGGAATAGACCTTCTCCCAGGAAGACCCGATCAGTCTCGGAATCCCGGTTTACAAGACATTTCGACAATGGTAAAACAAGACCAGCAAAGCCGCCCGGATGTGCCGACAAATCCTGATAGGAGCTGCACATATCTCGTTCTCAGGGCACACCGGATTGTCCAAACTTCAACTTCACCTGCAACTAGCAACGCTATAAAAGGGGCTGAGCAAAAGTGGTAACATAGCCAAACAACGGTTTTCTAGGAATGGTGTCAAAGGTTAGAGGTTCATGGCAATTTGGGAGGCTTGATAGAACAAGTGATAGGAAGCACAGCATAGCGATAGAACGAAGCAACTAGCATAGCAATGATAGTAGTGAGATCCAGGGTAGCAGTCATCTTGCCTGAAATCCCGCAAGGAAGAAGAACGAGTCCATGAAGAAGACGAACGGATGAAGCCGAACCAACCGTAGACGAACGGATCCTCACGATCGCAACGAAACAGGAACTAACAAGAAGAAGCACACAACATGGTAAACACACCACACATGAACAAGGCATGATGCACAACAAGCATGATGCATGACCAAGCTACATGAAGCTACTCATGGCAAGAGATGATGCAAACAAGAACAACACATCAAGGCAAGTTTAAATGAGGCCGGGAACAACATATAACAATTCCGGTAAGTCCTCATATGCAAATTTCGAAATTGGTCCAGAACTGAATAAACCTTATGTTCAAGTAGTTAAACAACAAGTTAAGATGCACCAAGATGATCTACACGAGATTCTAGTCAAGTTACATATAAAGTTCATTAGATTTGGAGCTACGGCCTAGAAGATATGAGCAAAAAAAGTTAAGCATGGCATTGATGCAAAATGCACCCAAACATCAAGCAAACACACAAAAACAAGGATGCAACATGATAATATGGAACTACATGCAAAATCAAGCAAGTTTCATATAAAGCACACTCAAAAGAAGCAACGGTGCAACACATACACTCTATACAAGTCATAACAACAATCTGTCCATAACAGCAACTAGGCATATTGCAAGCATCAAAACAATATGCTACAGCACCACAACATAATAACAAAAGGCATTGGCATGAAGTATAGGTAAAGCATAACAAAACATGAACACTGAGCTATCTTTAGAAACTACTAGAACATGCTCCAAAGCACATGGTAAGATTGCAAATAATAACAGTTTCAGACTTTGCAGAAATAACATCAGGTTGCAATGTTTAGAGCGAGCTAACAACATGTTACAGGAACATATCATGGCAATCAAAGGCATGGCATGAATCTACTAAAAGCATAGATCAAAAGTCCCTTACTGACCATGAGCCAAAAGGGCACAGAAAATAAGATGGCACCCATGTAAACATGACAAGTTATATTACAGATTCAAACATGGCAGGAATAACAATAAGTAGGCATGTTTGTGAGCTTGAACCACTCACCACAGAGCAATGCATAGCATGGCAAGGCAACCAACAGTAAGAAGGCATGTTTATGAAGCTAAGCATGGCAAGAGCAAGTTCATAGGATGCATGGAACACTAGCAAAACACATGGGAACTAGTGAACTTAAAGTTAACATGCTGATAGCAACATTATCAAGCAACTTTGGAGCAAGATATGAACAATCTACAGCAAGCTATAAATGCAACTAGGGGCATGGATGGATAGAGCATGACATGTAGATCAAAACATGTTTATAGGACATCTCCAGATTATGCATAGAACGATTAGTAGAAGCATGTTAACATAGCAACAAAATATAACAGAATCTGTCAGGAAATCAGCAACAGCAAGTACCCCACTTAACAAGCTTGATGCACTCACTACACAAGTCACAAAAATACAAGGATGGCACCTCCGGAAAGATGGCATGGCATAGATCAAAACACATGTAAACATCAACCTCATAGGATGCACACATCAATCATGGCAAAAATGACTAATGAGGAAGTTATAAAACTTTCAGCAGATTAACAGCAACATGCACTCTTCCAACAGCATTTCGGGCATCAAGATGAGCTCAAATGAAAATGATGCAATGGAATGAAATGAAGTACTCGTCGAGGCGAACAAGTTGACATATTATACGCATGAAACGGAGCTACGGATGTAGAGATACAGCAGGTCAAACATGGCATGATTATACAATAATTTTAGGACTTAGTGGATTTCGGGAAAGGGGAAAAAGTCAACCTCGTGAATCAGATCGGGCGCGGAAGTCGAGGGAGGGCCAGGCTCGCCGGAGATGGAGCCGGAGGTGGCCGGGAGGCACGAGGAGGGGCTGGCCCGGCCGGATCCGGCCGGATCCGGCGTGGCGGCGGCGGCGGATGCGCGAGGCGGAGGCGCGGCGCCGGTCCGGGGCGACTCCGGTGGAGTCCGGCAGC
>NC_041393.1:695451312-695457703 GCF_002162155.2 Triticum dicoccoides
GCTCGGCGGGCCGGCGGCGCGGACGGCGGCGGAGTGCCATGTGGCGAGAGGCGATTGGGCGTGGGCGGCGGAGCGGACGCGTCCGGGCGGGTCGGACGTGTCCGGCGCGCGGAGGAAGAAGAAGGTAGGGTTTAGACCGAGAATTTCGGGGGAGGGGCTAGTTTTATAGGTAGAGGGAGCTAGGAGAGTCCAAATGAGGTGCGGTTTTCGGCCACGCGATCGTGATCGAACGACCGAGAGCATGGAGGGGAGTTAGATGGGTTTTGGGCCACTTTGGAAGGGGTGTTGGGCTGCACACAAAAGAGGCTTTTACGGTTACCCGGTTAACCGTTGGAGTATCAAACGACCTCTAAATGGCACGAAACTTGACAGGCGGTCTACCGGTGCTATACCAAGGCCACTTGGCAAACCTCGGGCCATTCTGAGAAAGTTTAACACCCGCACACGAAAGGAGACAAGAAGGGGACGCCGGGTGAGATAGGAGCGCCGGATTGCAAAACGGACAACGGGGAAAATGCTCGGATGCATGAGACGAACACGTATGCCAATGCGATGCACATGATGACATGATATGAAATGCGTATGATGACATGAAAAAGTGCAACACGCAAGCAAATGACATGGCAGCAACGACGAATAACTGGCAGACACCTGGCGCATCGAATCCGGAGCGTTACAACACTCCTCCACTAACAAGAGATCTCGTCCCGAGATCTTAGGACCAAGACGGAAGGGCAAAGGGATGAGGTGAAACAAGAACTCAAGAGAAGAATCAAAGAATCGAGAGCACTTGAGAAAAGAGAGGAACAACGAGAATGATGAGAATCGAAAGCTCACGGAATCTGATAGACTAAGAAACCGCTCGTTCTAACCGGAGTGGTTAGAATGAGAAAAGAAACGAATAAGACTGAAAGGATTTAGGCAGCACTTCGGCTGAAAAAGGAAGGCTTAGAACAAGAACTTGAGAGGATGGAATGATACTTGATGAACTCTTGAAGAATGAAATAAATCATGAAGACCCACCGTGGAGAATTCCGGTAACAAAAGGATAATGAGATAGAATGAAGGATGAAAGAATAAGATGAGCGTTGCTATGATTTAGATGGGGTTCCGACGAGATGGCCGAGGAAATTGAACTCCGGAAAAGAAAAGATGAAAACACTTGGGACTAGAGTTTATTCATCAAGAACAAACTCCAAAAGAAAGGATTAATCACTTGGATGAACTAAGAATAAGATTTATTGTATGCTTATCCTTCCTCAAATTAAATTGATGACAAGCAATGGATTATTGCATACTACTTATTCTTCTTGAAAAGGATTGAGAAGTGACATATCACAAACTTGAGAAGGTCTTCATGAACCACCGGTAGGATGAAAAGAACGAATGTATTAAAATGATAAACAAGGAAAAAGAATCTGAAAGAACCACCGTTAGAATTCGGAAAATACTGGTGAAAGAGAATGAATCACCGGGACGAATTAGAAAAGCACAAAGATACTTGAGGAATAAAAGACAAGATAATGGCGGGATCGTGAACTGGTTGAAGAATACTTGAACGAAGCACCGGGAGAATATAGAGACGACCGAAGCTGAAAACTTAGAACGAAGAAATCTTCCGAAAAGATGACCTCCGGATGATCGAGAGAGAAAGCAACTCCTGAAATGCTCCGGATGGATGAAAATAATTTGCATGGCTTGAAACAATTTGCTAGGATAACATCGAGCTAGCATCGCGAATCTCCGGGAGAAATAAAAGCGAAAAGGTTGAGCCAACAATGAAAATGATTTGAAAACGATCTTGGAAAAGGCATGTGACTGATGAAATTTATTCTTACGTCACACTTGAAAAGAATTGAGAATAACTCCGGGGAAATTAGAAGAGTCAGCTAAGATCCTGGGAAAAGACCTGTGGGTTAGGGCCCACTGAAGAGATAACACCGTTGGGAAGGGATGTTGAACAGATAGATGATGCACCGGAGCAATTGAAATATTTGAATGAGGTGACAACCTCGAATTAATTGGAACACAGACGAATCTCATGAGATGTCTTGAGCACTCCGGAATGATAAACTGGCGAGAGGCGAACGAGCAAGGGGAAAACACTTGATCCAAGGAAAAGAATGTGATCAACCCAAAAAACATGAATTGAATCCACCGGAAAAAGGAAAAGAGATGAAGAATGTCAAACGAGATGAGAATTCACCGGTTGAGATAATTGAGGAAAGACTGAAGAGGCTCCGTACGAAGGTAAATAGATGGTCGAAAGAGACTCAGACTCCGGGAAGAAGAAAGGGTGAGAGGGCGGGAAAAAGAAAGGAAACTTGGAAGGGGAAACCGACGAATATCTTGAAGAGAAAACACCGGTTGAAATACTTGAGGAAAGAAAGCAAAAACTTCGCACGAGTAGAATGCGTACTCGATTACGGACTCCGGTTTCGACAAGAAGAAGGGAGGGCGGGTGGGAAAAAGAAAAACAACTGAGGATTGAACTTGGCGAAGAAGAAGAGGCTCGAGTCAACTTGACGAGAAATGCACCGGATAGAAGAGGATGGACAACGAACGAAAACTAACCGCGTGATCCTAAAGAAAAATTTGAACGGGAAGAGGAGTAGTTCAAAACACCTACGTCAAGATTCCTTACCAGAGCGACAAAGGGGCAGAGGAGTAAAAAGAATTCCTACTCTCCGATATAACTACACTCCGAAAACAGTTTTCTTCTAGACTCAACAACGGCCAAACTACACGATCAATCAAGGGGGCTCCTAGGTTCGGTCGAGGCTCTGATACCAACTTGTCACGCCCAAGATGCGACCCTATCCTAAAGGAACTCGAAGGTCCCACCAAGGATAGAAGTGCATCTTGAAGACGCTTTTGCAAGGTGGATATCATTACATCAACATTACATAATAGTGGGGATACATCCAAGACATACAATGTCACATGAATACAACAATACATCATATACAAGAGCACCATCCGACTACGGATGAAACACAAACAGAAACTCAAACGACATCCACCCTGGTAGCCCAGGCTGCCGACCTAGAGCCTATCCCCTGATCGAAGAAAAAGCAGAAGAAGAACTCCAAAACAAGCAAACTCGCTCTCGCGTCATGATCATCGCATAACCTGTACCTGCAACTGTTGTTGTAGTAATCTGTGAGCCACGAGGACTCAGCAATCCCATTACCATGGGTATCTAGA
Organism: Triticum dicoccoides; assembly: GCF_002162155.2. Lineage (NCBI taxonomy): Eukaryota > Viridiplantae > Streptophyta > Magnoliopsida > Poales > Poaceae > Triticum > Triticum dicoccoides. The sequence goes on from NC_041393.1 coordinate 695,454,520, forward strand.
CTAGCAAAGCTTAATAGGAAAGGAAGGGGTAAAGTGGTGAGGTTGCAGCAGCGGCTAAGCATGATATGGTGGCTAACATACGCAAATAAGAGCGAGAAGAGAACAAGCGGAACGGTCGTGAAGCTAGCAATGATAAGGAGGTGATCCTGAACTCCTACTTACGTCAATCATAACCCAGAAACCGTGTTCACTTCCCGGACTCCGCCGAGAAGAGACCATCACGGCTACACACACGGTTGATGCGTTTTATTTCGGGTCTGGTGTCAGGTTATCTACAACCGGACATTAACAAATTCCCATCTGCCACATAACCGCGGGCACGGCTCTCGAAAGTTTAAACCCTGCAGGGGTGTCCCAACTTAGCCCATGACAAGCTCTCGCGATCAACGAAGGAATAGACCTTCTCCCAGGAAGACCCGATCAGTCTCGGAATCCCGGTTTACAAGACATTTCGACAATGGTAAAACAACACCAGCAAAGCCGCCCGGATGTGCCGACAAATCCTGATAGCAGCTGCACATATCTCTTTCTCAGGGCACACCGGATTGTCCAAACTTCCGGTAGGCGAGCCCAGAGTTGCCCCTGGTGGCCACCGGCGGCTGACGGTTTGGACCAACACTCAGAACGAGCACTGGCCCGGGGGGGGGGTAAATAAAGATGACCCTCAGGCTCCGGAAACCGAAGGGAAAAAGGGCTAGGTGAGGCAAATGGTAAAACCAAGGTTGGGCCTTGCTGGACAAGTTTTATTCAAAGCGAACTGTCAGGGGGGTCCCATAAATCACCCGACCGCGTTAGGAATGCAAAATCCGGAAACATAACACCGCTATGATGGAAACTAGGGCGGCAAGAGTGGAACAAAACACCAGGCATAAGGCCGAGCCTTCCACCCTTTACCAAATATATAGATGCATTAATAATATAAGAGATATTGTGATATCCCAACCAAAATCCTGTCCACCATGGAGAAATCTTCAACTTCACCTGCAACTAGCAACACTATAAGAGGGGCTGAGCAAAAGCGGTAACATAGCCAAACAACGGTTTGCTAGGAATGGTGTCAAAGGTTAGAGGTTCATGGCAATTTGGGAGGCTTGAGAGAACAAGTGATAGTAAGCGCAGCATAGCGATAGAACGAAGCAACTAGCATAGCAATGATAGTAGTGAGATCCAGGGTAGCAGTCATCTTGCCTGAAATCCCGCAAGGAAGAAGAACGAGTCCATGAAGAAGACGAACGGATGAAGCCGAACCAACCGTAGACGAACGGATCCTCACGATCGCAACGAAACAGGAACTAACAAGAAGAAGCACACAACATGGTAAACACACCACACATGAACAAGGCATGATGCACAACAAGCATGATGCATGACCAAGCTACATGAAGCTACTCATGGCAAGAGATGATGCAAACAAGAACAACACATCAAGGCAAGTTTAAATGAGGCCGGGAACAACATATAACAATTCCGGTAAGTCCTCATATGCAAATTTCGAAATTGGTCCAGAACTGAAAAAACCTTATTTTCAAGTAGTTAAACAACAAGTTAAGATGCACCAAGATGATCTACACGAGATTCTAGTCAAGTTACATATAAAGTTCATTAGATTTGGAGCTACAGCCTAGAAGATATGAGCAAAACAAGTTAAGCATGGCATTGATGCAAAATGCACCCAAACATCAAGCAAACACACAAAAACAAGGATGAAACATGATAATATGGAACTACATGCAAAATCAAGCAAGTTTCATATAAAGCACACTCAAAACGAAGCAACGGTGCAACACATACACTCTATACAAGTCATAACAACAATCTGTCCATAACAGCAACTAGGCATATTGCAAGCATCAAAACAATATGCTACAGCACCACAACATAATAACAAAAGGCATTGGCATGAAGTATAGGTAAAGCATAATAAAACATGAACACTGAGCTATCTCTAGAAACTACTAGAACATGCTCCAAAGCACATGGTAAGATTGCAAATAATAACAGTTTCAGACTTTGCAGAAATAACATCAGGTTGCAATGTTTAGAGCGAGCTAACAACATGTTACAGGAACATATCATGGCAATCAAAGGCATGGCATGAATCTACTAAAAGCATAGATCAAAAGTCCCTTACTGACCATGAGCCAAAAGGGCACAGAAAATAAGATGGCACCCATGTAAACATGACAAGTTATATTACAGATTCAAACATGGCAGGAATAACAATAAGTAGGCATGTTGGTGAGCTTGAACCACTCACCACAGAGCAATGCATAGCATGGCAAGGCAACCAACAGTAAGAAGGCATGTTTATGAAGCTAAGCATGGCAAGAGCAAGTTCATAGGATGCATGGAACACTAGCAAAACACATGGGAACTAGTGAACTTAAAGTTAACATGCTGATAGCAACATTATCAAGCAACTTTGGAGCAAGATATGAACAATCTACAGCAAGCTATAAATGCAACCAGGGGCATGGATGGATAGAGCATGACATGTAGATCAAAACATGTTTATAGGACATCTCCAGATTATGCATAGAACGATTAGTAGAAGCATGTTAACATAGCAACAAAATATAACAGAATCTGTCAGGAAATCAGCAACAGCAAGTACCCCACTTAACAAGCTTGATGCACTCACTACACAAGTCACAAAAATACAAGGATGGCACCACTGGAAAGATGGCATGGCATAGATCAAAACACATGTAGACATCAACCTCATAGGATGCACACATCAATCATGGCAAAAATGACTAATGAGCAAGTTATAAAAGTTTCAGCAGATTAACAGCAACATGCACTCTTTCAACAGCATTTTGGGCATCAAGATTAGCTCAAATAAAAATGATGCAATGGAATGAAATGAATTACTCGTCGAGACGAACAATTTGACATATTATACGCATGAAACGGAGCTACGGATGCAGAGATACAGCAGGTCAAACATGGCATGATTATACAATAATTTTAGGACTTGGTGGATTTCGGGAAAGGGGAAAAAGTCGACCTCGTGAATTAGATCGGGCGCGGAAGTCGAGGGAGGGCCAGGCTCGCCGGAGACGGAGCCGGAGGTGGCCGGGGAGGCACGGGGAGGGGCTGGCCCGGCCGGATCCGGCCGGATCCGGCGCGGCGGCGGCGGCGGATACGCGAGGCGGCGGCGCGGCGCCGGTCCGGGGCGACT
>NC_041393.1:695458199-695514450 GCF_002162155.2 Triticum dicoccoides
GGCTGGCCGGCGGCGCGGACGGCGGCGGAGTGCCACGTGGCGGGAGGCGATTGGGCGTGGGCGGCGGAGCGGACGCGTCCGGGCGGGTCGGACGTGTCCGGCGCGCGGATGAAGAAGAAGGCTAAGGTTTAGACCGAGAATTTCGGGGGAGGGGCTAGTTTTATAGGTAGAGGGAGCTAGGAGAGTTCAAATGAGGTGCGGTTTTCGGCCACGCGATTGTGATCGAACGGCCGAGAGCATGGAGGGGAGTTAGATGGGTTTTGGGCCACTTTGGAAGGGGTGTTGGGCTGCACACAAAAGAGGCTTTTACGGTTACCCGGTTAACCGTTGGAGTATCAAACGACCTCTAAATGGCACGAAACTTGACAGGTGGTCTACCGGTGCTATACCAAGGCCACTTGGCAAACCTCGGGCCATTCCGAGAAAGTTTAACACCCGCACACGAAAGGAGACAAGAAGGGGACGCCGGGTGAGATAGGAGCGCCGGATTGCAAAACGGACAACGGGGAAAATGCTTGGATGCATGAGACGAACACGTATGCCAATGCGATGCACATGATGACATGATATGAAATGCGTATGATGACATGGCAATGTGCAATACGCAAGCAAATGACATGGCAACAACGACGAATAACTGGCAGACACCTGGCGCATCGAATCCGGGGCGTTACACGTCTACTACTACCTCATGTGTGTGCATGCCTTCATTAGATCGTAGGGAAATGCATGAGGAAAGAACGCAATCTATTTTAACCAACCTGATACCTTGGGCGTTTGGTTCAAACAATTCTTTTGATGGACCTCCATTTGTAAACTTGGGGTCAAATCATGTGATTAGTAAATAATGGGAGTGCAAGGGATGCAAATTGCAGTTACACAGTGTGTCGTCAAATCCTCCAAGGTCATGTGTGGCATGCCAGGCTTGCGCCTGTGTTTGTGGTGTTTGGGGTTGCCCTCCATCCTCGCTACGGTCATCAAATTTTGTTGCCTATCACGAAATCGATAAAAGCATAGTGGACCCGAATCATGGGCTTTCGACACCATAGACCTTGACGTAGATTCAGGACACCTTGTGTGCTCATCTTCTGCGCCGGTGCTAGATCACTATCATCTCTGGAGCTCATCACATAATTTATGTTTGGTCGTCTCAGGGGTTACTGCCATCTTCAGATCCAACCCGGCTTCTAGTTCCCACCGAATAACCTTTAATTTGTGTGCTTCTCCAGTTTTCTGACCATGCACAAAATCTAGACGCGAGATAACTTCCACTAGTGGAATACTATCTGCTGATGCTTTGTATACATCAGTGACACGCTTGTCCAATCTTCTAACGGATCCAAGAATATAGCTGGCTCCAGCGACCTCAACATGCACGTACGACATCGGCTATTTTTTTGCACCGTCCACTGCGATAATCAATCAGAATGGAGTCAGGTTTGTCTTGTCATCATGTATATCTAAGAAAAAGACACCATATATATAGGTGTATGCATTTTTCAAGAATACAATGGTCCCCCAATGAAGAACATAATTGCAGTTGACAATATAAGTTTGAAGTCTAAGAAATTCATAGTTGATATCCTGCTGAATGGTGCTAGGTAATGCCATGGATGTACGTGCGATCATGAATAGATTAGATAGCGGGGCCAATGATCGGTGGTGGCCGCCTGGCACCAGCGTTGTTGTTGTCTGACCTTGTTCGAGGCCGGGGCCGGCGTGCACCCAGGTCTCATCTTTCCGGCCGTCAGCTTCCCTGGCTAAGGCCGTCTTGTAGTTGGACATCTCGTCCTCTGCATGCCCACGGGACGGCGGCTTTTGTGTCTGACGCGAGCATCGAGCAGCCGTGCACGCTCGCGATTGAGACGCCGGCGTGGAGGCCGTCTTAGTCATGGTGTACGTCTGGGTCAAGGCAGGTGCCCTATATATGGACGAAACTTCAAAGCTGAGGATGTCGTGTGGTATTCCTCTTGTAGACGGTGCATACCTTTGTTAGAATCCTTAACTGCCAAAATATGGATCTCCATCTAGTCTACGTTTCCCTACTGGCGGGATTGTAGCCTTGCACGTATCTACCTATTACACGTTATTTGGTTGCTTGTGTCCATATATGTTTATGCACATACATGTGACCGAAGAACATATCCCTAGGTACGTGCATATATTCTATTGTTTCCAAAAAAAATTCCAACTCTTTATTAACGCATGTTATATGTGTCGGTTCAATATACGCTTTAGGCACGTAACGTAATATCTTTAAATGTCAACCGTAATTATTCCTGATCAACGGTGCATATTATTTTAACGTATGTGGAAGACCGTGGTGTCTCGTTTGACTTCTATATTAATTATATAATAATAGATAGTCACTAGAGCGGAATTACCCTAGATACTTGGTAGATGAGAAGGCTGACAAGGTCGATAGAAGTATATTGGATATACATTATGTTAATGTGTACTTTACTAGTATTCCTAGTAGCACCAGGGCATTAGATACCGGTTCGGTTGCTAAGTGTTAGTAACTCGAAATAAAGGAGCTACGGAATAAACGGAGACTAGCTAAAGGTAAGCTGACGATATGTGTTGGAAGTATTTCCAAGTTTGATGTGATGAAACATCGCACGCGCCCTCTACCATCAAGATTAGTATTAAACCTGAATAATTGTCATTTGGTGTTTGCGTTGAGCATAGACATGATTGGATTATGTCTATCGCAATACGGTTATTCATTTAAGGAGAATAATGGTTACTCTGTTTATTTGAATAATACCTTCAATGGTCTTGCACCTGAAACGAATGGTTTATTGAATCTCGATCGTAGTGATACACATTTTCATGCCAAAAGATATAAGATAGTAATGATAGTACCACTTACTTGTGGCACTATCATGTAAGTCATATTGGTATAAAACGCATGAAGAAGCTCCATGTTGATGGATCTTTGGACTCGCTCGTTTTTGAAAAGTTTGAGACATGCGAACCATGTCTATTGGTGTATACGCATGAAGAAACTCCATGTAGATGGATCGTTTGGACTCACTTGATTTTGAATCACTTGAGATATGCAAATCATACCACATGGGCAAGATGACTGAAAAGCCTCGGTTTCAGTAAGATGGAACAAGATAGCAACTTGTTGGAAGTAACACATTTTGATGTGTGCAGTGCAATGAGTGCTGAGGCATGCAGTGAATATCATTATGTTCTTACTTCACAGATAATTCGAGTAGATGTTGAGTATATTTACTTGATGAAACAAAAGTCTGAATTATTGAATGGTTCAAGTAATTTCAGAGTGAAGTTGAAGATCATCGTGACAAGAGGATAAAATGTCTATGATATAATCATAGAGATGAGTATCTGAGTTACGAGCTTATGCACGCAATTAAGATTGTGGAAATTGTTTCACAATTAATACCGCCTGGAACACCATAGTGTGATGGTGTGTCCGAACAACATAGTTGCACCCTATTGGATATGGTGCGTACCATGATGTCTCTTATCGAATTACCACTATCATTCATGAGTTAGGCATTAGAGACAACCGCACTCATTTTAATGGGGCACCATGTAATTCCGTTGAGACGACACCGTTTGAACTATGGTTTGGAGAAACCTAAGTTGTCGTTTCTTAAAAGTTTGGGGCTGCGACGCTTATGTGAAAAAGTTTCAGGTTGATAAGCTCGAACCCAAAGCGGATAAAATGCATCTTCATAGGACACCCAAAACAGTTGGGTATACCTCCTAATTCAGATCCGAAAGCAATAGGGATTGTTTCTTGAAGCGGGTCCTTTCTCGAGGAAAAGTTTGTCTCGAAAAAATTGAGTGGAAGGATGGTGGAGACTTAATGAGGTTATTGAACCATCACTTCAACCAGTGTGTAGCAGGGCACAGGAAGTTGTTCATGTGGCACCTGCACCAATTGAAGTGGAAGCTGATGATAGTGATCATGATGCTTCAGATCAAGTCACTACCGGACCTCGTAGGTCGACAAGGACGCGTACTACTTCAGATTGGTACGCACTCCTGTCTTAGAGGTCATGTTGCTAGACAACAATGAACGTACGAGCTATGGAGAAGCGATGGTGGGCCCAAATTCTGACAAATGGTTAGAAGCCATGAAATCCGAGATAGGATCCATGTATCCGAACAAAGCATGGACTTTGGTGGACTTGCCTAATGATCGGCAAGCCATTGAGATAAATGGATCTTTATGAAGAAGACGGACGTGGATGGTAATGTCACCATCTATGAAGCTCGACTTGTGGCGAAGAGTTTTTCACAAGTTCAAGGAGTTGACTACGATGAGATTTTCTCATCCGTAGTGACGCTTAAAGTCCGTTGGAATCATGTTAGCATTAGCTGCATTTATGAAATCTGACAGATGGATGTCAAAACAAGTTTCCTTACCAGTTTTCGTAAGCAAAGGTTGTATGTGATACAATCAGAAAGGTTTTGACGATCCTAAGGATGCTAAAAGGTATGCTAGCTCCAGCGATCCTTCCATGGACTGGAGTAAGCATCTCGGAGTTGGAATATGCACTTTGATAAGATGATCAAAGAGTTTTGGTTTATACAAAGTTTATGAGAAACTTGTATTTCCAAAGAAGTGAGTGGGAGCACTATAGAATTTCTGATAAGTATATGTTGTAAACATATTGCTGATCAGAAATGATGTAGAATTTCTAGAAAGCATATAGGGTTATTTGAAAAGTGTTTTCAATGGAAAACCTGGATTAGGCTACTTGAACAATAAGCATCAAGATCTATAATATAGATCAAAATGCTTAATAGTACTTTCAAATGAGCACATACCTTGACATGATCTTCAAGGTGTTCAAGATGGATCAGTCAAAGAAGGAGTTCTTGCCTGAGTTGTAAGGTATGATGTTAAGACTTAAAGCTCGACCACGGCAGAAGAAAGAGGAAGGACGAAGGTCGTCCCCTATGCTTTTGTCATAGGCTCTATACTGTATGCCATGCTGAGTACCGCACCTGATGTGTGCCTTGCCACATGTCTGGCAAGAGGGTACAAAGGTGATCAAGGAATGGATCACTAGATGGCGGTCAAAATTATCCTTAGAGGAATCAGGATATGTTTTTCGGTTATGGAGGTGATAAAGAGTTCGACGTAAAGAGTTACGTTGATGCAAGCTTTAACACCTATCCGAATGACTCTGAGTAGGAAACCGGATACATATAGTGGAGCAACCATTTGGAATAGCTCCAAGTGGAGCGTGGAAGCAGCATTTACAATATGATCTAGAGATTTGCGAAGTACATACGGATCTGAATGTTGCAGACCTGTTGACTAAAACCTCTCTTACAAGCAAAACATGATCAAACCCCAGAACTCATTGAGTCTTAATCACATGATGATGTGAACTAGTTTAGCGACACTAGTAAACTCTTGGGTGTTGGTCACATGACAATTTGACCTGTGAGTGTTAATCACATGGCGATGTGAACTAGATTATTGACTCTAGTGCAAGTGGGACATTGTTGGAAATATGCCCTAGAGGCAATAATAAATTAGTTATTATTACTATATTTCCTTGTTCATGATAATCGTTTATTGTCCATGCTATAATTGTATTGATAGGAAACTCAGATACATGTGTGGATACATAGACAACACCATGTCCCTAGTAACCCTCTAATTGACTAGCTCGTTGATCAATAGATGGTTACGGTTTCCTGACCATGGACATTGGATGTCGTTGATAACGGGATCACATCATTTGGAAAATGATGTGATGGATAAGACCCAATCCTAAGCCTAGCACAAAGATCGTAGTTCGTATGCTAAAGTTTTTCTAATGTCAAGTATCATTTCCTTAGACCATGAGATTGTGCAACTCCCGGAGACCGTAGGAATGCTTTGGGTGTACCAAATGTCACAACGTAACTGGGTGGCTATAAAGGTGCACTACAGGTATCTCCGAAAGTGTCTGTTGGGTTGGCGCGAATCGAGACTGGGATTTGTCACTCTGGTAAACGGAGAGATATCTCTGGGCCCACTCGGTAGGACATCATCATAATGTGCACAATGTGACCAAGGGGTTGATCACGGGATGATGTGTTACGGAACGAGTAAAGAGACTTGCCGGTAATGAGATTGAACAAGGTATCGGGATACCGTCGATCGAATCTCGGGCAAGTACAATACCGCTAGACAAAGGGAATTGTTCATCCGATGAGATCGTCGTGGAACATGTGGGAGCCAACATGGGTATCCAGATCCCTCTGTTGGTTATTGACCGGAGAACGTCTCGGTCATGTCTGCATGGTTCCCGAACCCGTAGGGTCTGCACACTTAAGGTTCGATGACGCTAGGGTTATAAAGGAAGTTTGTATGTGGTTACCGAATGTTGTTCGGAGTCCAGGATGAGATCCCGGACGTCACGAGGAGTTCCGGAATGGTCCGGAGGTAAAGATTTAAATATGGGAAGTCTTGTTTTTGTCACCGGAAAAGTTTCGGGTTTTATCGGTAACGTACCGGGACTACCGGGAGGGTCCCGGGGGTCCACCAAGTGGGGCCACCATCCCCGGAGGGCAGCATGGGCCAAGTGTTGGAGGGGACCAGCCCCAGGTGGGCTGGTGCGCCCCCCCACAAGGGCCCAAGGCGCCTAGGGTTTGGGGAGGGGGCGCCCCACCTTGCTTGGGGGGCAAGTTTCCCCCTCTCCCCCCTTGGCCGCCCCCCTAGATGGGATCTAGGGCTGGCCGCCGCCCCTAGGGGTGGAAACCTAGGTGGGGGCGCAGCCCCCTCTCCCCCTATATATAGTGGAGGTATAGGAGCAGCCCAAGACACGAAGTTTCTTCTCTTGTTGGCGCAGCCATACCTCTCTTTCTCCTCATATCTCGCGGTGCTTGGCGAAGCCCTGCTGGATCACCACGCTCCTCCACCACCACCACGCCGTTGTGCTGCTGCTAGATGGAGTCTTCCTCAACCTCTCCCTCTCTCCTTGCTGGATCAAGGCATGGGAGACGTCACCGGGCTGTACATGTGTTGAACGCGGAGGTGCCGTCCGTTTGGCACTAGGATCTCCGGTGATTTGGATCACGACGAGTACGACTCCTTCAATCCCGTTCTCTTGAACGCTTCCGCTTAGCAATATGCAAGGGTATGTAGATGCAGTCTCGTTCCCCTCGTTGCTAGTCTCTCCATAGATAGATCTTGGTGACTCGTAGGAAAAATTTGAATTTCTGCTACGTTCCCCAACACCAAACAACTAGTCAGATCTTAAGTCTGACAGATCAACGTTCGTCAGTTCTGGTGGGATTGAAATAGGAGAAACCTCATGTAGTACAATTCATGAGCCTACCTCCATGGGACCCCAATATAGTGATCGACCTAATCATGCACGCACACAACCAACTCTCAAGAACACCAATTTTGCGATAGATCTAATGATAAACGCACATAGCTGGTAGAGATGATTAGCGATGGCACATCCCGTGGATTCCACGCTGCTTCGCAAATAAAACTGAGGAAAAGGAATGACCAGGATTAACTAGACATAAAGAATAGAAAACAAACTGCTATGATCAACCTATATGCTATAATTGAAAAAAAAGATGCTTCGAACAACTAGTCAGATCTTAAGGTGGGGAGATCAAGTACGACAATTCTAGTGGCATTGAAATATGACCGACCTCAACTAGTACTAGTGATGAGCCCACCTCCACCTGACCCCAATCTAGTGATAGATCTAATCATGCACCCACACAACCTGCTCTGACGGACTCCAATTTGCTGATAAATCTAATCATAAACCAACACAACTGGTAGAGACGATTAGTGACCGCACATCCCATGGATTCCGTGCTGCTTCGCAATTAAAACAAGAGAAAAGGAATGACTAGGACTAACTAGAAATAAGGAATAGAAAAGGAACAACTCTTTTCAATCTATATGCTATGTTAATTGAAAAAAAGAAGGTTTCAAACAACTAGTCAGATCTTAAGTTCGACGGATCACTTACAACAGTTCTAGTGAGACCGAAATAGGACAAACCTCAAGAAGTACTATTCATGAGCCCACCTCCACCGGACCCCAATCTAGTGATCGAGATAATCTTCCATGCACACAACCAACTCTCAAGGACTCCAATTTGGTGATATATCTAATCATAAACGCACATAGATGGTAGATATGATTAGCCATCGCACATCCCATGGATTCTACGCTGCTTTGCAATTAAAATAGGAGAAAAGGAACGACCAAGATTAACTAGAAATATAGAATAGAAAAAGCAATGAGTCTGATTAATCTATATGCTATGTTAATTGAGAAAAAAGAGGTTCCATACAACTAATTGAATCTTAAGTTTGACAGATCACATAGGACAGTTCTGGTGGGATTGAAATAGGACATACCACCAGTAGTACTATTCATGAGCACACCTTTACCGCACCCCAATCTTGTGATCGATCTAATCATGAACGCACACAACCTACTCTCACGGACTCCATTTTGCTGATAGATCTAATCATAAACACAAATAGTTGGTAGAGACGATTAGCGGTCACACATCACATGGATTCTCCGCTACTTCGCTAGTTCGCAATTAAACAGAAGAAAAGGGATGACCATGATAAACAGAAAAGGAAAAGCTCTCATCAATCTAGATGCTATGTTAATTAAACAAAAGAAGGTTCCAAACAACTAGTCGGATCTTAAGTCCGACAGATCAATGTTCGTCAGTTCTGGTGGGATTGAAATAGGAGAAACCTCATGTAGTACTATCCATGAGCCTACCTCCACCGGACCCCAATCTAGTGATCGACCTAATCATGCACGCACATAGCAAACTCTTAAGGACAGCAATTTGGTGATTAGTGACCGCACATCCCATGGATTCCGCGCTGCTTTGCAACTAAAGCTGAGGAAAAGGAATGGCCAGGATTAACTAGAAATAAAGAATATAAAACGAATGACTATGTTCAATCTATATGCTATGTTAATTGGAAAAGAGAAGGTTTCAAGCAATTAGTGAGATCTTAATTTGGGCAGATCAAGTACGACATTTCTGGTGGGGATTGAAATAGGACCGACCTCAAGTAGTACTATTGATAAGCCCACCTCCACCTGACTCCAATCTAGTGATCGATCTAATCATGCGCGCACACAACTTGCTCTCGCGGACTCGAATTTGCTGTTAAATCTAATCATATACCCACACAGCTGGTTGAGACGATCAGCGATCGCACATCCTATGGATTTCGTGCTGCTTCGCAATTAAAACAAGAGAAAAGGAATGACTAGGATCAACTAGAAATAAGGAATAGAAAAGGAACAACTCTTTTCAATCTATATGATATGTTAATTGAAAAAAAGAAGGTTTCAAACAACTATAGTCAGATCTTAAGTTTGACGGATCACTTACGACAGTTCTAGTGGGACTGAAATAGGATAGACCTCAAGAAGTACTATTCATGAGCCCACCTCCACCGGACCCCAATCTAGTGATCGATGTAATCTTGCATGCACACAACCAACTCTCAAGGACTCCAATTTGGTGATATATCTAATCATAAACGCACAAAACTGATAGAGACGATTAGCAATCGCACATCCCATGGATTCTGCACTGCTTTGCAACTAAAACAGCAGAAAAGGAACGACCAGGATTAACGAGAAATAAAGAATAGAAAAAGGAATGGCTCTGACCAATCTATATGCTTTGTTAATTGAAAAAAAAGAAGGTTTCATACAACTAGTTGAGTCTTAAGTTTGACAGATCACGTATGACAGTTCTGGTGGGATTGAAGTAGGACAGACCTCAAGTAGTACTATTCATGAGCCCACCTCCACCGGACCCCAATCTAGTGCTCGATCTAATCATGCACGCACACAACCTACTCTCACAGACTCCATTTTGCTGATAGATCGAATCATAAACGCAAGCAGCTAGTAGAGACGATTAGTGATCGCACATCACATGGATTCTCTTCTACTTCGCAATTAAAACAGAAGAAAAGGAACGACCATGATTAACTATAAACAAAGAGAAAGAATTTCTTATTTAACATTATTTTAAATGTTGTTTCCCTATTTGATACTGAATAACTTTTCCTTCCTTATATAACATCAAATATAAATTTTGTTACATTTATGACACTTTCGTCTATTTTAAATACTAACAGTGTTAATTGACATGTGAAAAGATGATACTACCCCTAGTGCATTATTTACATGACTAAAAAGGAAATATATATTGTTGGTAGTTACATGAACAATGATTTTCAGTGGGTGATGACACCGTCGGGTATTCAGGTCCATGGAGAAACAATATATCGTGCAGATGCTGAGGTACTAGTATATAGGACAATTTTTTTTGAGCCGGAACCAAACATTCCATTACTGAACCTGCCCAGCGATGTCGCTAGCAATCAAACCCAATACAAAGTCCGGGGCTTGCTCAATCCAGGAAAGGTCAGCAGCCCCTGCCCTAAAGCTGTACGCAGCTAGTTCATGGGCAACCCTATTACACTTACGAATACAGAAGAACTACACAACTAGAAGTTGACAACTCACATCGATATGGGTGAGTCAGAAAATTGATCCATCATATCAATTTGGAAGCATCATAAAATTTACAAGTCATATCGATTTAGTAACATCATAGATGTCTTCACGTTCCAACCACCACCGTGATCACACCAACTATTACGTTGAAACAACCCCCCTTACTCCTTCCGTCCGGCTCTCGTGCAAACTCTTTACTAGTTTCCCTGCCTCTTGTCGGCGCCGCCGCCGGTCCGCATCGCCTCCTATGGTCCTTGGATCATGGAGGCGCGATGGATCCTGGCCCTTGCCGCCTAAAGGGCTCCGCTTTTAGGTGCTTTTCTAAGTTTTGTTATGGATCCGGTCTTTGTTCTTCTACATCTATGTGTCTACGGGTCCGATATACTCTTCTCTTCATCGGTGGCGGTTGTTGTTCTGGTGCGTTGGTCCTATTGGGCCTTAGCACGATGACTTCCTGACTTTCTACTATAACAATGTTTGTCCAACTCTGACGAGGGAAGGGCGATGACGGCGGCGCGCCTTCAGCTCGCTCTGGTGCTTGTAGTCGTCACTAGGTGGTCTAAGGCCTGGATGTAAATTTTAGTTCTAGTGTTTTTCTGTACTACCTTGATAGTTGATGAATAGATCGAAAGTTTTCTTCCAAAAAAAGAAACAACCCCACCTTAAGATTCACGTGCAAAACTAAAATACGCCTTCTTTTCAGCTTATTATGTTCATCTAAAAAAGTATGGAATTTGAACTTGTAATGCCCATGATAACTCTGTCAGAACATACTTGCAATAGTTAAAGTTGCATTACTTTCTATCTAATATCATTCTTAAAAGCCAATGCATTAAAGTGAAGTGTGGTTAATACGTATGTGATTGAATACTTCAACATATGTGCAAGGGAAAAAAGAACATGTCAAATAAACACAAAAGTTTTGGACATGCATATATTTGTGTTTAGCTGTTTGCAAATATTTATTAGAACACAAAAAACAGGTGATCCAATGATACGAGCTCCTGTGGGCCGTTGGATCTGAGATCAAAGGGTTATGGACCAAGGGACGGGACTTGCGCGGAATTATAAGACGGCTGAACAACTTTTTTGTGAATTTGCCGGAACTCCTCAGATGGCATTTATGGAATTTAGCAGGCGAGCTGCTAAGATTCTACTAAGAAGAACGAAACTGCTCAGTTTACTTGAGTAAAACTGGGCGAAAACCTGTACAAAGGTCACCACACTTAGCTAAACTAGGTCTAAAGAGCAACAAGACATACAGAAACACCAACATCGACAAGAGCGATGTCATCATACAACGCCAATCGCACTCACTTCATGATAACTTGGACTTTGCCGCATCGACACCAAATGATGCCTATCTACCGCAACGATAACCTCCACCACAAGCCCGTTGGATGGCCTCGTTGACACCAGAGTGAGAAGACATATCCATAGAGAGGAGACATGTGCCGCTCCGGTCCCAAGAGGACGGACAACAGGATTTGTCTGCCGCATCGTGCATGTTAAGAGGGTTGCAACTGCCCATCACCATCTGCCACCTGCCGGCCAAGATGAATGAACCACCACAGGCATCACACACACCCGCCACTGCTAGCTCCCGACGACCACATCCGGGTGCTTCCAGCAAAAGATTGGGTCCTCAAGACGATGCTTCCATCGAAGTAACGATGTCAAGAGCGTCGCCATTGCTGAGCAGAAAAGTCAGATCTGGGTTTTCACCCCAAGACGAGAACTCAAGGATGTGAGAGGTGTCGGATATCCTCGGTGATGACATTTGGAACTCAGATCCAATGATCCACAGGAGCTCGTATGAACACCTGATATTTTTCCCTCGATTGGAATTTGGACACATCTATTTCTGCCTTCTCCTTTTCTTAGAATTGTTCCTGCGTCAACAAATTGGCGTGCAGATGACTAGGACATATCGACGAGATGGCAAAGCAAGATCGGATTTGGCCTCTGGGTAAATGTCGACAACAACATAGACTGGACGGGCTGCTCTTGAAGCTGAGACCATGCGGCGATGTCAAAAGTTCTGAACTAACTTGATGAAATATGGTATAAAGCAACGAATACCGATCCCAAAGTAGCTGCAAAGGGCGAACAACATGTCCAGACCAAAAGAAGAAAAGAAGAACACAAAAATGCCAACAATGACAGCTCGATAAGCATCGATGGTCCGCCACCGCTGCGCCCTCCATCTACGTCCCACCACTCGCCATGGCACCGGACCGCCGTGAACCAAACAATACCTCGAGGAAGGAATGCGACGCCAATGACGGTGCTTCCCGACAAGTCCTATGGTTTCCCCCGGCACACGAACGGGAGCGAGGGATGACTAGCACCGAGGCCCTTCAGGAAGGAATGGCGGCACCCACCGGCGTCACCGCGTCGGAGCCGGAAGAACCGGCAGGGATTTCTCCCGCACCCCCATACCCCAGCACCCACTAGAACGGAGCCATCCCACCATCTTGCCACCTGCAAGCACGCGCCACCATTGTGTTGGACCCATCCACGTCATCATTTTCTTGTTGATGTACATGAACCATTTCTTTTTGCAGGTTTACATGAAGCTGTTCTTGGTTTTGAAATCTGCATGTCCTTTATTTGACACAAACATCTGTATATACCTTTCTTAAATAAAATAGCACAAAAGGTTTAATATAATAAAAATGGTGTTTTAAATTGTATACAAATTTGTGTATCTCTTAGTTAAACAAGAAGCCATTTTTGGTTCACTAGCTAGGTTACATATGTGTCACACATGAGCTCCAGTGTTTGAATCTTCGTGCAAACAAACTTTTGTTGTTTCTATTTATCTTTCTTATTTTTCGCAGTATCATCTAGCTATCTTCTATTATCAAATAAAAACAGAAGAAAAGGAACGACTTGGATTAACTAGAAATAAAGAATAGAAAAGAAACGGCTTTGATCATTCTATATGCTATGTTAATTGAAAAAAAGAAGGTTTCAAACAACTAGTCAGATCTTAAGTTTGACACATCACGTATGATAGTTTTGGTGGGATTGAAATAGGACAGACCTCAAGTAGTACTATTCATGAGCCCACCTCCACCGGACCCCAACCTAGTGATCGATCTAATCATGTACACACACAGCCAACTCTCAAGGACTCCAATTTGGTGATCGATCTAATCATAAACGCACACAACTGGTAGAGACGATTAGCGATCGCGCGACCCATGGATTCCATGCTGCTTCACAATTAAAACAGAAGAAAAGGAATGACTAGGATTAACCAAAAATAGAGAATATAAAAGGAATGGCTCTGGTCAATCTATTTGCTATGTTAATTGAAGAAAAGAAGGTTGTAAACAACTAGTCAGATCTTAAGTTTAACAGGTCACGTACGACAGTTCTGGTGGGATTGAAATAGGACAAACCTCAAGTAGTACAATTCATGAGCCCACCTCCACCGGACCCCAATCTAGTGATTGATCTAATCATCTACGCACACAATGAACTCTCAAGGACCCAATTCGGTGATAGATCAAATTATAAACGCACACAGCCAGTAGAGACTATTAGCGATCGTACATCCCATGGGTTCCGTGCTGTTTCACAACTAAAACAGAAGAAAAGGAATGACCAACATTAACTAGAAATAAAGAATAGAAAAGGAACGGCTCTGCTAAATCTATATGATATGTTAATTGGAAAAAAAAAGGTTTCAAACAACTAGTCAGATCTAAAGTTTGGCAGATCAAGTACGATAGCTCTGGTGGGATTGAAATAGGACCAACCTCAGGAAGTACTATTCATGAGCCCACCTCGACATGACCACAGTCTAGTGATCGGTCTAATAATGCACGCACACAACCTAATCTCGAGGACTCCAATTTGCTGATAGATCTGATCATAAATGCACACAGCTGGTAGAGACCATTAGCAATCGCACATCCCATGGATTCTGCGTTGCTTCGCAACTAGTACAAAAGAAAATAGTTGACTAGGATTAACTATAAATAAGGAATAGAAAAGGAACGGCTCTGATCAATCTATATGCTATGTTAATTGAAAACAAGAAGGTTTTAAACAACTAGTCAGATCTTAAATTTGACAGATCACGTACCACAGTTCTGGTGAGATTGAAATAGGATAGATCTCAAGTAGTACAATTCATGAGCCCACCTTCACCGGACCCCAATCTAGAGATCGATCTAATCATGCACGCACACAGCCAACTCTCTAGGACTCCAATTTGGCGATAGATCAAATCATAAACGCACACATCTGGTAGAGACGATTAGTGATCACACATCCCACGGATTCCGTGCTGCTTTGCGATTAAAACAAAAGAAAATGAACGACCAGGATTAACTAGAAATAAAGAATAAAAACAAAAAAAGAAGGTTCCATACAACTAGTTGAATCTTAAGTTTGACAGATCACGTGCAAAAGTTTTGGTGGGGCTGAAATAGGACAGACCTCAAGTAGTAGCCAACCTCCATCGGACCCCACTCTAGTGAACGATCTAATCATGCACGCACACAACCTACTCTCATAGACTCCATTTTGCTGATAGATCTAATAAGAAACGCGAACAACTGGTAGAGACGATTAGCGGTCGCACATCACATGGATTTTCCGCTACTTCGCTAGTTCGCAATTAAAATGGAAGAAAAAGGGAAGACTATGATTAACTAGAAATAAAAAAGTAGAAAAGGAAAAGCTCTCACCAATCTAGATGCTATGTTAACTAAAAAACGAAGGTTTCAAACAATTAGTCAGATCTTAAGTCTGACAGATCATGTACGACAGTTCTGTTGGGATTGAAATAGGAGAGACCTCATGTAGTACTATTCATGCGCCTTCCTCCACCGGACCCCAATGTAGTGATCGACCTAATCATGCACGCACACAGCCAACTCTCAAGGACAGCAATTTGGTGATAGATCTAATGATAAACGCACATAGCTGGTAGAGACGATTAACGATCACACATCCCATGCATCTCGCGTTGCTTCGCAAATAAAACTGAGGAAAAGGAACGGCCATGGTTAATTAGAAATAAAGAGTAGAAAAGGAGCGGCCATGATCAATCTATATGGTATGTTAATTGGAAAAAAGAAGGTTTTAAACAACTAGTCAGATCTTAAGTTTGGCAGATCAAGCACGACAGTTGTGGTGGGCATTGAAATACGACCGACCTCAAGTAGTACTATTGATGAGCCCACCTCCACTTGACCCCAATCTAGTGATCGATCTAATCATGCACGCACACAACCTGCTCTCAGGGACTCCAATGTGCTGATAAATCTAATCATAAACCCAGACAACTGGTAGAGACGATTAGCGATCGCACATCCCATGGATTCCGTGCTGCTTCGCAATTAGGACAAGAGAAAAGGAATGAATAGTATTAACTAGAAATGAGGAATAGAAAGGGAACGACTCTTTTTAACTACATGCTAGTTAATTGAAAAAAGAAGGTTTCAAACAACTAGTCATATCTTAAGGTTGACGTACGACGGTTCTGGTGGGATTGGAATAGGACAGACCTCAAGTAGTACCATTCATGAGCCCACCTCCACAAGACCCCAATCTAGTGGTCAATCTAATCAAGCACGCACATAACCAACTCTCAAGGACTCCAATTTGGTGATATATCTAATCATAAACACACATAGCTAGTTGATACGTCTTCAACGTATTTATAATTTTTGGTTGTTCCATGCTGTTATATTATCATTCTCGGATGTTTTACAAATTTTATAGCAACTTTATATCAGTTTTTGGGACTAACCTATTGACATAGTGCCAAGTGCCAGTTGCTGTTTTTTGCTTGTTTTTACTTCGCAGAAAATCAATATCAAACGGAGTCCAAATGCAGCGAAACTTTTTAGTGGTTTTTTCTGGACCATAAGATACCTGTCGGGCCAAGAAAGTACCTGAGGTGAGCTCCGAGGGGAGCACAACCCATCAGGACGCGCCTGGAGGCCCAGGCGCGCCCAGGTGGGTTGTGCCCACCTCGGCGGCCTCCCGCACCGCCTCTTTGCTCTATAAATACCACAATATTCCAGAAACCCTAGGGGCGTCAACGAAAATCAATTCCAGCTGCCGCAAATTCCAGAATCACCAGATCCAATCTAGACACCATAACGGAGGGGTTCATCATCCTCATTGGTGCCTCTCCGATGATGCGTGAGTAGTTCATTGTAGACCTACGGGTCCGTAGTTAGTAGCTAGATGGCTTCCTCTCTCTCTTTTGATTCTCAATACAATGGTCTCTTGGAGATCTATTTGATGTAACTTTTTTTGCGGTGTGTTTGTTGGGATCTGATAAACTTAGAGTTTATGATCAGATCTATGTTTTTATCCATTAAAGTTATCTGAGTCTTTTGATCTCTTATATGCATGATTACTTATAGCCTCGTATTCTTTGAATCTTTGGTTTACTTAGGCCAACTGGATCGATTTTTCTTGACATGGAAAGAGGTGCTTTGTGATGGGTTCGATCTTACGGTGCTTGACCCCAGTGGCAGAAGGGGAACCGACACGTATATATCGTTGCTATTAAGGATAAAAAGATGGGTTCTATTTCTACATAAATAGATCTTGTCTACATAATTTCATCATTCTTATTGCATTACTTTGTTTCTCCATGAACTTAATACACTAGATGCATGCTGGATAGCGGTTGATGTGTGGAGTAATAGTAATAGATGTAGGCAGGAGTCGGTCTACTAATCTTGGACGTGATGCCTATATAATGATCATTGCCTGGATATCGTCATGATTATTTGAAGTTCTATCAATTTCCCAATAGCAATTTGTTTACCCATCATATGCTATTTTTCTCGAGAGAAGCCACTAGTGAAATCTACGGCTCCCGGGTGTCTTCTTTATTATATTTGCCTTCACGATATATTTTTATTTGCTTTTATTTTCAGATGTATTAATCCAAAAATGCAAAAATACCTTCCTGCAATTTTTATTTATTTATTTTATCTCGCGTTTGGGTTTCATCTCCATTTGGGGTCAATCTTGCAAGACGATGGGGGTATTGATGAATATGTGAACCATCGAATCAAAGCCGGATGGATGAAGTGGTGCCAAGCTTCTAGCATTCTCTGTGACAAGAGAGTGCCACAAAAGCTGAAAGGCAAGTTCTACAGGACGGCGGTTCGACCCGCAATGTTGTGTGGCGCGGAGTGTTGGCCGACTAAAAGGCGACATGTTCAACAGTTAGGTGTGGCGGAGATGCGTATGTTGAGATGGATGTGTGGCCACACAAGGAAGGATCGAGTCTGGAATGATGTTATACGAGATAGAGTTGGGGTAGCACCAATTGAGGAGAAGCTTGTCCAACATCGTCTGAGATGGTTTGGGCATATTCAGTGCAGGCCTCCAGAAGCTCCAGTGCATAGCGGACGGCTAAAGCGTGCGGAGAATGTCAAGAGAGGGCGGGGTCGACCGAATTTGACATGGGAGGAGTCTGTTAAGAGAGACCTGAAGGATTGGAGTATCGACAAAGAGCTAGCTATGGACAGGGGTGCGTGGAAGCTTGCTATCCATGTGCCGGAGCCATGAGTTGGTTGCGAGATCTTATGGGTGTCACCTCTAGCCTACCCCAACTTGTTTGGGACTAAAGGCTTTGTTGTTGATGTTGTTATTTTATCTCGCGTTCCTGCGAGATCTATTTCTCCAATCTACTATAAGTTTACCTATCTTTTTACCCATGAAGGATTGACAACCCCTCTCTTACGTCAGGTTGCAAGTATTTGTTCTTTGTGTGCTGGAGCTGTTTACATGGTGTTGCATGGTTCTCCTACTGGTTCGATAACCTTGGCCTCATCACTAAGAGAAATACCTACCGTAGCTGTGGTGCATCATCCCATTCTCTTTGGGGAAATACCGACGTAGTTCAAGCCGCATCAAAAGGAATTTATGGCGCCGTTGCCTAGGAGACATCATCAACATCGACCAGGTTCCTAATCACAAATCTCATCTCCTTGCAATTTATACTATTCGCCATTTGCCTCTCGTTTTTCTCTCCCCCACTTCACAAACATGTACCGTTTTATTTGCCCTCTTTTTCGTTCATCGTTTTCTCGCCAGATCTATCTTTTTGCTTGCAATCATGGGCGATTTTGATATGGCAGAAACAAATGATGGCCTAACTCCTAAGATTGGACGTTTTGGGAATCTGGATGCTAAACTTTTATTTTGGGCCAAGGAAATGTTATGGGAAAAGAACACATCCAATAATTTTTCAATTGTGTTGGAAACTTAAGTCTTGATGATACTCCTATACTTAAAAGGACTAAATCTTATGCGGAAGCTATTTCAACACTAGTTTTGAAGCTTGAAAATAAATTTATCCATACTCATCCTACCTTGCAAAGATTGTTTTATGAGTTACCTGTTATAAAGAATCCTAAAGCAAAAAATGGCTACCATTTTCTTATAAATGAATTTGATTACATAATATAGAATGCTAGGGAAATCTTTGATTTTTATGGTATGAATCATGAAAGCCCGTGATAGATGAAATTCTTTATAATAGTGATTATGCGTTGAGGCATTTGCTTGGGAATAATCATATCTTTGATGACAGTCTTAAAAGGCAAGTTCTTGTTTTAGATATAATCCGGTAAGTTTTCAATGATGTTAATCAACATTATTCTTAAATTGTTGCCAGAAATTAAAGGGGATATGATAATAAGCAGCTTGATAGTGCTAAAGTTTCCATAGATGATGTGTTTTATGTTGTTTTTGCAAAACCTGGTAGTTACATGAACAATGACTTTTAGTGCGCGATGACACCGTAGGGTATTCAAGTCCACGGAGAAACAATATACGTGCAGATGCCGAGGTACTAGGTATATAGGACATTTTTTTTTGAGCCGGAACCAAACATTCCATTACTGAACCTGCCCAGCGATGTTGCTAGCAATCAAACCCAGTACAAAGTCTGGGGCTTGCTCAATCCGGAAAGGTCAGCAGCCTCTGCCCTAAGGACGCCGATAAGTGCCACATGTGTGGGCGTTAGGAAGGCCCACACATTTTGTATGGTGTATAAGAGGAACAGCCCCCACACCTACGTGTGGGCAAAACAAGTAATGCCCATACCTCTTTTTTCCCTCCCGATCCCTCTCACACGCGTGCGTGTGGGCGAAGTAGATAACGCCCACACGCCCCGTATGTCAGGCCTCGTACCTCATGGTCCGCGTGACAGTCACCGTGCTCCCGCAGTTGCCATGGTCCAGACCCTCGTCCATGTTCGTTTAACTGCAGTTGCCATGTCACTGAACTACAGTTGCCACGTCGGACAACTGCAGTTGCCATGGTTGCTCAACTGCAGTTGCCATGTATGGTCTGGTCTACTGTAGTTGCCATGATTTCAAAACTTTAAGAATTGCCACATACTAACACTAGGCAGTTGAGAGAGTTGATATGTACTCACAAGCATGCTAGGGCAGTTGCCATGTAAAAAGGAAGAGTTGCCATCTGCTTACATGCACGTTAGGACAGTTGCCATGTATCATGCAAGAACACATGGCAGCTCGGTAAAGAGAGAGTTGCCATCTGCTTACGTGCACACTAGGCAGTTGTTGTGTACCCTGCAAAACACATGACAACTCGGGTAAAAAGAGAGTTGCCACCTGCTTATAAAGCACAACGGGGCAGTTGCCATGTGTGCTACAAAACATATGGCAACTAGTAGCTTGGGTGTGGGAGAGGAGACGGGCGTGTGGGCGAGATGACAAATTCCCACACACTAGCCCTTGTGCGTGCGTGGAAAGTGGTGTGTGGGCGAACTGCTGAACGCCCGCACATCAGCCCCTCCCGTGTGGTGAAACGGCCGTGTGGGCGACCGGATGAACGTCCAGACACCAGGCCAGTCCTACGTGGCACTAGAAACATATCAAGATTCGTGTGCTCACGAGCGGACGCGGATCCACGCGTGTGGGCGAGATGCAAACGCCCACACGTGTGGGCGTTAACATTTCCGCTGCCCTAAAGCTGTACGCAGCTAGTTCATGGGCAACCCTATTAGACTTACGATTACAGAAGTTGAAACTAAACGCTTCGAAATTTAAATGACATATAATTCTAGTCTCCCGTAGAAGAACGCCAATGAAAGCACGATCATACTCGTCGGAGTTTAGTGCGTGGACCAGGACTTGGGAGTCAGATTCACAAATCGCCCTGTAGATTCCCCACTCGGCAGCAGATTCAGTAGCCATTAGTCCTGCCATTGCCTCCGCATGCAGGGGACACGTGAGATGTTCAAACCTTCCAGCTCTTGCCGCCAAGAATTCACCCTGGTCAGAACGAACCACACAATCCCAAGCTCCCTTAACTGAATCAGCGTAGTAAGCAGCATCAAAGTTCACCTTGACAAAATCAACAATCGGGGGCTTGCACATCATCCTTACTGAATTCCATCATATGTTGCCTCATCATATAGCAGACATTATCGATCGTCCGCATCTTCTCTCCAGCATTAGCCTTGTTTCTCGCGGACCACCATTCCGACAGCAAGACAAGAGCAGTGTCACGCTGTTTTTCGTCCAGGCTCCAAATATGGTCAAAGATCTCCCTCGGTCCAGAAGAGTTCAACAAGGCACTCCTAGCATCCTCGAGTTCCATCGTCCTCCAAATTTGTTTGACCATCTTGCATTTTAAGAAAAGATGCCCGCCATCCTCATCTAGTCTGTGACAAACTGGGCACCGGGTGTCTAGATCAACTCTTTTGCGCTTGATATTCATCCGGGAGCAATTTGATAAATAACACGTCTTTCCTCGTACCTTGAGGAAATAGCACATTTTTCTCTTTGTTTGATTAAATGGCACGCTTTTCCTCCGTGGCTGGATAAAATGGCACAAACTGTTTTTTTCTCAGTTTTCTGGTATGAGCCTACACGTCATAATATTTGGACGATTTTGCCCTTTGGTCTTTTCTGCCCGTTCAACAGGTTCAATCGAACCTAGCCATCTGTTTCGATCGAAACAGGGGAACGCCACAGAAGCAGGGCCGCCGCCTCGCCGGCTTCCTCCCCCTCGCCGGCTTCCTCCCACACGCGCCGCGAATTTCATCATCGTCGACTTGCCGTGCCTCTGCCCCGGCGTGCTGCCCTCATCACCCGTTGCTTCGTCCCGCTTCTCCTCGTCTCCCGTCGTTCGACACATTCGGCCGCCGCCACCTCGTCTTGTTGTGAGTTACAGGTTTTTTCCCAACTTCTCTCTTGATCTCTCTTTCCCTCCCTGTCAGTACAGGTTTCCTCCTCTATATATCTCTCGTCCTTTAATCTCTCCCTAATAATAAAGCACGGATTGGGTCTCCGGGTTCACCGTCACAATGCGCTTCTTCCCGTGAATTTACGCTTTCAGGTTTTTTCACCTATATATTATTTTCAACATCTGAGGTGGTACTATTTTACCTGCGTATCTTCACCGTTTTTTCGTTAGTACGTGCACGAAACCGGCCTATCCATCCTTCCTATCTCGCTTTGGGCCAAGTAAGCCAGCCCATAACTTCGTTTCAATCTCTTGCACGACACGGGTTGGAAACAAAACGGGAATACAGTCAAAGAAAAAGGAAAACAAAACGGAACGATCTCTCTTGATTCCCTCCTTAAAAACTGGACGCACCTTCGGTTCCCCCACCTTGCCTCTAGCATCATCAAAACAAATCCAGGTGCCATAAAGATGTATTAGTCCTCTTGATTCGCTCCTCATATCAAATCGCGGGAAGTAAATTGGGACAAGTCGATAAACATAAAGATCCCTTGGGTGCAAGGCCTCCCTGCAATCTGGACGAGGGCCACACGGAGCGCCTATTGTGGTTGGGCCTCACGTACGTGGCGCCGGCAGAGAAATCCATACTGCTCGCCGTCCGCGATCTCAAGGAGGGTCACGCGGAGCGACTGCTGTTCCAGCCTCATGTACCATGGTGCTCGAGGTCGACCAGAGGGTTGCGACCGGCGAATTTGACGAGAGACGGTTGATGCTTGTTCTGCTGGGCCTAGGGCGCAGCCAACAACAACCAAAACCAGGGAAACGAAGGCCACCGATCCTGACGTGTTTAGCGCTGCTTCCGGATGTGCCGTCGCAGCCGAGGAACGATGAATACACCGGTCGGAAATTGCAGTCTGATGCGCATGTAAATATGATGGAAGGGCCTATCAAGAAACAGAAAAAGCATGCGAAATTATAGACAGGAGGAAAGGCAGTATAGAACTCATGTGTGTAAAACTGTGGAGGCAAGTTAAAGATCTTTAGAGAGAAGATGGGCAGGGATCACCTAGAGGCGGAGGAGCAGCCGAGTCCCAAGAAAACTAATCAGGCCATCTTTCCCGTCCAGCCACGGCTAATTCATACATGTAACTCCGGCGACCGGATCACATTGTCGGCGTCGGTTTCTCCAGAGCGAACACCTCAGCCTCCTAAGTATGAGGCGCTGACTACTTGCATGCATCATTGACTTGATCTAACGGGAAGATGGGCCGAGGCCGAGTGAGTCAGGGCTTTTTTTTTGTTACAGCCTTTTTCCCTTTTCATATTAGTGCCTATGTTTTCTTTTATTTTTAGGGCACTAAGCCACTTTATAAAAAGTTGGACCACCACCAATATTAACAAAAGATTATTTAAAACAACTCGAACATTTTAGTTTTGTCATTTGAAAACTTTTATAGATTGACCTGATTTTAAATTTTGAATTTGAACATGATCGAATCATCGCGAGATTAACAACAGCAATTGTGGTCACGTGGCAACATTAGTGGAGAGTTACTCTAGCTTAATTATCCATGCGTCACAAGGCACCAAAGTGATCATGCACCTGCGATGTATTTAACTCATTTACTTAATGTTAGTTATATGCTATTAATTTTTCTCTTTGCTATTTACTTACAATAATCCGTTCTTCAATTTAATTAACCGCAAAGTTTGGTGGGCCACTTTTATAGATAGTTTCTGGCTATGTGCGTGCGTGGCGACTACGGCCGTTCCGTGTGTGTTGGTTCTGGCTATTTAAGCCATTATAAGCTGCTTTGTTCCTTTGAGTCAGTCGAGTTGTATAGAAGCCAACATATAGCGGCCGGGGCGTTCGTCGCCATAACCAAGTGTCTTCTATTTATCTTCTTCTATCTCCGTCCCGCATTCGTTGCTGGAGGGCTGGTTCGGCGTGTGTCGCCGGAGGGCAGCTCCAACGGTAGGATGGGTTACACCTATGTTCAGAGATAAGGCTGAGATAAAAGATGCTCAAAGTTTGTTCATGGTTTCACTGCATGAGGCATCCATATGGCGGTGGCGCATGCTTGGTGTATGTGCTGCACCTGATGACCGTAGCGTGCCTTATGTAGGACAACTCTCTGCTTCATTGGAGGTCATACAATCATGCTATGGGCACAAATAATCTGAAGGTTAGTAATTTAGTACTTCTAAGTTCTAACTGCTAACAACATTGTTGATTTTCATGATTCAATGTACTTCTAACTGCTAATAAAATAATTCAACCATATTGGAATGTTATAGGGAACCATCTGGAAGTGGGATGCATTGCATTGTCCTGAGAGTACTTACGGTAGCACAATGTACAACATAAGGGGCCTATAGATGATTTTAGTTTGAAAAAATTGTTATCCTCGAGCAGTCAAGCATGACTATAAGGGGATTATACGAACTATAAGATTTATATACATGTATAAATGATACCGTGGAATTTATTTGAGAGCATAATGGGCACATGCTTGCGTAAGTTATTGGTATAAACAAAGAGCACCGTTTCACTTGGTTGGATAATTAAGAGAAGCGGAAGTTGAATTTAATCTCTAAAAATTTGAATTGTAACATTATTTATCATTTGGGGGGCATATTTTGTACCCAATTCATTATACAACAAATCACTGGATTCTCGAGACACAAAGAAAAAGAAAAATCATGGTGTTCTAAATTATTTTGTAACATTATGGTCGAATTATAATAATGCTGCTCCTTTGTTATTTACATTGATTGATGTGCGACAATATGAGTTCTGCCCTCTAGAGGAGCATCAAGCTCTAACACTGCATGCTCGCTCAAGAAGATCGAGAGCATCAACACATGAAGGAGGGATGGAGAGAGAGAGATATATGTATTCTCCCCGTTGCAACGCACGGGCTCTTTTGCTAGTCTGATCTCACATGTGGAATCAGGAAGCCGGTCATCCAAGGGCATCTCCAGCCGCGCCCCCAAGAAGGCCTTCCCAGGTGTTTTTTTCGCGCCGGCGCCGAAAAAACGGCCCAATCGCGCCCCCAGGAGCCCGACTTTCGCCGGCTTGGGCCGAAAACAGCGCCGGCGGACCCAGCCCGAACCCGACGCGCTGGGGGCGCTCGGGGGCGCCGGGCGAACTATTTTGGCGCGAAGAAACCGCGGGCCCGACGCGTCAGGGACACGGCTTTCTTCTCGGCCCTTCGTCGTCCTCGTCGCCTTGTTTCCCGCGGCAAATCAATGCCAAAGCTGCCGCGCTGCCGCGCCGGTCAGCCTGCGCCATTGATGCCTCACGGGCGGCGCAGTGAAGGCCGGACGACGCGCGTCCCTCGCCCTCGCCTCGCCCGCCACGCGTACGCACAGTGCCACGCGTGTGGGCGGCGCCTCGGCCTATATATGCCGCACCCCGGCGCACTCGCCGTCTCACACTTCCCCGCCCGCCATCGTTCCTCCCTCTCCTCTCCTCCCTTTCGCCGTCTTTAGTTCAAAACCAATGGCCGAGCGCTTCCCAGGCGACGGCGCGGCGGCGAACGGCTTCGGCCGCCGCCATCTTCATGAAGACGAGGCTTGCCTCCTTTATGAGGCCGAGTACCCGGTCCCGCCGGACATGCGCGTGCCCGGGGCGTGGAGGATCAGCGCGGGTGGCGTGCCGGTGCCCCCGATACCCACCGGCGCGGCGCGGCGTGCGGAGATCGCACGCATCCGCTCGAACCTGCCGCGTTCGGCGAGGGAGGGGCCACGGTACGTCCCCGACAGCCCGCTCTAGGAACCGTACTTCCGCCTCCGTCACGCCCAGCAGCTCGAGGCCACCAACGGCGTCGTGCCCTCCGGCAGGCTCAACTCCGCCGGCCGGCGTCGGTGGTGGGGCGTGCCAGGGCGCACGTTGGAGGCCGTCCTCGAGTACATCAAGGGCGGCAACACGCCGCGCCTCGACTACCCCGCTCCCCCTTCCTTCTCACGCCGCCGGGGAAGCTCCTGGACCCCGAGGCGCATGGAGACCGGGGGGGTCCTCCTCCTCGTCCGGCGGCTCGCCCTGCCTCCGCCCCGTCAAGCCGGAGCCCCAGGACACTTCGGTCGCCGCGCGCACCCGCAGCTCCGGCATCCGTATCGGCGCCAACGCGTCGCCACCCACCGGCCGTTTCGTCCTCGTCGAGCCCAAGCTGGAGCCCGGCCTCCCCGCGGAGTACGAGGAGATAGCCCGGCGCGGCTTCTCCGACGAGGACGCCATGCAGTGGGCGCGGGACGACTACCTCCGCGACGAGACGGTCCGGCAGTGCCGGGCCCTGGAGGAGATCGCCGCCCGCAAGCGTGGGCGCGAGGACGAGCACGGCGTCGTGATCCTCGACAGCGACGACGACGACGCCCCCGGACCTTCCAACCCGCCGCGCCAACCGGGGGAGGGGTGCAGCAGGGATGGCGGAGGTTTAGGCGGGGGCGGTGGCGACGACAACGACGACAACGACGACGGCGGCGGCGACTGCACGCGGTTCTACAGCCTCCTCGGCATGTAGAACCGCGTGGGCGGGCGGCGAGGCGGGCGGCGAGGGAGACGGCGGGGGTAGCCCGCGGTAGTTTTTTTTTGTAAAATATGTTTAAGTTTGAACGAACTCGCCGTGTTTGCGTTAAATTTGAGTCGTTTTGCTCCGTGTTTGCCTTTTTTGCTCGAACCGTGGGCGCCGCGAGTAGGGGGCATCACGCCCCCAGTGCGCGGTTTAGCGCCGGTGCGCCTCCAGGGGGCGATTTTTTGCCCCTCCTGGGGGGCCAACGGCTGGAGATGCCCCACGAACCTTATATCATGGATATTTTTGTGGAGGAGAGCTAGTTTGTTGGCTTCACGGCAGCAAAAAGTTTAGCTCGCCGTGATGGAGTCGGAGGGCGCAGTACCAGAAGGGTTAGTCATAAACTCTATGAATTAGTAACATAATTTTTTTATGAATAGTTAGACCTAACCATTGTTTGTGCTTCAAAAATCCGTGTCATTTTGTAGGGAAGAAGGTGCCGAGTCGCGCGTTGTCATTTATGAATTAACTGTTAGAGTTCTCCGATTTGTCGCAAAGCTTGACGATGGCAGCGAGCGTCAAGTTGCCAAGCGTGATATTGAGTTTAAGGTTAATTAACATGAAGCATTTTACGGTTGAAAAAATGGTAGTACTCATTCGGTCCAAAATTGTTTGGGGAAGTAGGCCAGAGGTCCATATTTTGTACCAAGACAAGCACTTTGAATCAGTTGAGAGGATCGATAATTATTGGAAGCTACTGACAGCTTTTCTTGAGAGATGGGAAGAAAAAGAATTGGTTGTGCTAGCTCAAGTTGTGGACATTGCAAATGGGTTACAACATCATATTGCTCTGAAAATATCCCATCTAGTGAGATTGTGGACAATATTATCTGCTCAAGTTCTGACGTTCACCAGTCGAATGCAAGTAGTGCAACATGTATTGACGATTCTACAACTAGATATTTTCTTCTTAGCGATTCGAGATATATGCAATCTGATGGTGAAGTCATTGATTGGTCCGCTATTGCGATAACTCCTATTGATGATCATGTAATATATCCTATATCCCATGAAGACGTGTGTGAGCTACATGGAATTGAGGATGAGACCGAGGATGCTAAACCAGTAAATGAGCCAGCTCCGGTTGTTGCGGGCCATGTTAGTGACGAGTTAATGGCTGAAGGAGCTATACCACTTGATGATCACGTTCCCGAGGAGATAGAAATGTCATATGACAAAGATTATCCAAAAGTTGAGAAAGGCTCAATCTTTCCAACAATGATAGATTGTAGGAGGGCTGTGTGGCAATAGGCAATCAATGAAGAATTTAACCTTGGAAATCATAGAGCTAATAAGAGTATGTGGATGGCACATTGTATGACCGAGGATTGTCCATGGAAAATAACATGTCGTTTGATGGCTGATAATACATAGACCAGGGTACCAACATAACTTAATATATTCAGTTTTTCTATTTATTTTGTACTATGGTACCATCCTGTTATTGTAGCGACACTAACAACTTTGTTTTATATGCGGGTTAACAAGATAGGGCCGGCACACACATGTGTTTCAAGTAGCAGATTAAATTCAGCAATGGCCTCACAGGATTGGGTTCGAGAAAGGTCTAAGAAAATTTTGAGAAAAACTCCAAACATTGGTTGCAAGGATTTACAAGAGAAATTGGAGGAAGACTGGAATGTACCCACTGGCTATGACACTATATGGAATGGGAGAAAAAGAGCAAAGGATGAGATCTATGGGTCTTGGGGCAGTAGCTTCCGATACCTATTCAATTTTAAAGCAGAGATGGAACTGAGATCTCCCGAAAGCATTGTTGAGGTCGATACTAAACAAATGGATGGTAAGGTTTACTTCCACAGATTATTTATGGCACTTAAGCCGTGTGTAGATGGATTCCATGCAGGATGTAGGCCTTATCTTAGCATAGACTCAACTGCATTAAATGGGAAGTGGAATGGTCATTTAGCTTCATGTACCGCTTTAGATGGTCATAATTGGATGTTTCCTCTTGCATTTGGTTTTATTGAGGTAGAAGATGAAGATAATTGGACATGGTTTATGACACAATTTCATAGAGCGTTAGGGCCAATTTCAAAGCTTGCTATACGTACCGATGCATGCAAAGGCTTAGAAAATGCAGTTATGAAAGTTTTCCCTCAGGCAGAACAAAGGGAGTGATTGAGGCATTTGATGCAGAATTTTTCGAAAATATACCATGGTGACATAGTTGAACGCATGTGGCATGCGGCCAAGACACATAGACCTTCAATGTTTGAGTACCATTTCTTACAGAGGACAAATCACTAGAAGGCACTGGCGGTGGCCTCGAGAAAACAGCACAAATTGTATTTTAAGGTAGACAATCGCGTGGCGGTGTCGACGGTGGCCTCGAAGACGAGGTGCTCCTCCAAGATCTGGCGTTCGGCACGCATGGCAGCCATAGCGACCTCGTGCACGCGTGCGGCCGTGATTTGCTTCTCCGCTGCCAGATGCTACTGAGATCGACATTATATTGCGTGCAAAATGGTTATCGGCGGCGCTTAATTGGAGGACGGGAACAGTGATTTCAGTGGAAGGTGTTGCGCCGTGGGTTGGGGTATGTGTAACGGGAAAGGAGGAGGACACTACTAGGGAAAAGCCTAGCAGCAGCGTGGGTTGTGGGCCTATTAGTAGCGCGGGGCCGGCACTACTAATAAGGCGCTACAGCTAACGTATAGCAGTAGCGCGGGTGCCACCCGCGCTACTGCTACGTCCTTTAGTAGTAGCGTGGATAAAAACCCGCGCTACTACTAATCTCTAATCTCTGATTTTTTTTTGAATTTTTTTGAATTTTTTTTTCAATTTTTCCCTAATTTTCAAATTTCTGAATTATTTTAACCTCAAATCTCTAATCACACCTCATCGCTGCTCAATTTATCTCTAATCACCCCTCATCATTCCAAATCATCTAACTTCCCGGACGGTCACCCATCCTCTCACTATTCCAGCCTGAGCACGCTTAACTTCCGGGTTCTATTCTCCCTCGTTTCCAAGTCTCCACTTGTTGTTTTCCTGGCAATAGTAAGATGTCAATCCTATTAACCTCAGGAATTTAGCTTGAGCATGAAGTCACACATTTCACTGTTTGAGTTTGAAACTATTTTTTCTAAAAAATTAGTAACACTAATATTTCTTGAATAATTAGTTTGACCACAGTTTGACCATAGTTTGACCAGATTTGACCAAAATTCAAAAAAACTAAAATAATTATTTAGTAACACTAATATTCTTGAATAATTAGTTTGACCATAGTTTGACCAGATTTAACAAAAAAAACTGAAATTTGATGAATTTTTTGCCTCCAAATCTTAAAAGCCCCATAACATTTTTTCTGTTAGGTTTTTGAGGATTTTGAAAATGTTTAACGGGGATCCCCGAATTAAATTTGGATGTAACTTTTCGAGTAGATGAATTTTCATATAAAAAACTTTTTCATCCGAGTTAGGATGCAAAAGTTATGTCCAAAACACACTTGAAAATCATGAAACTTGGCATGGTATCATGACATGGCACCAACATGTTGTGGTAATTTTTTAGGCCGAATTGGGACAAGCTTTGGTATAAGCTTCTTGCAAACCGGAGCTTCTCTCAAGAAGGCTCATGGTTCCGAGAGGGAACATGTCACCTCCATGTGCGAAACGACATACACTGCCTTCTCCCGCCTTGATTTTTTTACACATGCAGCTTAGACCAAATAGGAGTTCCGTTCTAAATTTTGGAATTATTCCGGATTCATTTGGTCTTTTTATACATTAATTGATTTTCCAGGCATTTAATGCACATAATTCAAATTTGAAGGACAAGCGCATAATCCAGTGCGGAAAAGTTAGTTAGAAAATCATTTATGTGTACTTGGGCGAACTTCTAGGTCCCATGGAAGAAGTGGGAATTTAATTCAAACATCTGGGCGTTTTGGATCGGCCAGGAATGTCGAGAAGCTTGGTTTTAAAATTCCTGTAAATCCAAAACACGCCAGAAAATCGCATGGTGTCATGACATGGCACCAACATGCCGTGGTAATTTAGTACCGGCGGTCCTGCCCCTGCTCATGCTGGAGTGTCCACCTCAAGTAACTACTTTCCGCTTCGGCTCTGGTATCGAACCCTTTGTGGCTAGCACCCGGGTACCTATGCACCTGGGCCTGAGCGGCTGGCCAGTGGTCGTAGACTGCTGGAACACTCCTAACGTACACGGCGTAGCAGTCCTTCGCCATCTCTAATCTAGGTACCTGCATCGTGAGTTGATGATTCGAACGATAATATGCAACATAATGTACTTAAGAAAACAAAGAAGCATGATTAGCAAAATAAAAGCAACCAACAGTAAACATAAATGACGAAGTTCCTCATACCCAAACTAATTAACTAGAGCGATCTACGCTAGTTCAGGACCACGATTTAGTTACGTCACATAGTTTCGCCGTGCATAATTTCAATGTTTTGCCATAGAAGGACAACAGTGATAAGGCACGCTAGTTCAGGACCACGGTTTAGTTACATCACATGCATTGTCATTGATAATCAGACCTTCGTGTCGGCGTTCCAATCGTCATAGTTAGGGAGGAAGCACCCGAGCTTCATGAAAGGCTTCAGGTCGAAACACTGAGCGACGCAGATATATTTTATGCTCTCCATCCTGATGAAGTAGTTGAGATACAGCGCATACATGCAGATGAACTGGAAATCCGGCTTGGTCATGTGGAATGATGACCCACAAGTATAGGGGATCTATCGTAGTCCTTTCGATAAGTAAGAGTGTCCAACCCAATGAGGAGCAGAAGGAAATGACAAGCGGTTTTCAGTAAGGTATTCTCTGCAAGCACTGAAATTGTAGGTACCAGATAGTTTTGTGATAAGATAATTTGTAACGGGTAACAAACAATGAAAGTAAATAAAGTGCAGCAAGGTGGCCCAATCCTTTTTGTAGCAAAGGTCAAACCTGGACAATTTCTTATAATGAGAAAAGCGCTCCTGAGGAAACATGGGAATTATCGTCAAGCTAGTTTTCATCACGCTCATATGATTCACATTCGGTACTTTTATAATTTGATATGTGGGTGTACCGGTGCTTGGGTACTGCCGTTTCTTGGACAAACATCCCACTTATGATTAACCCCTATTGCAAGCATCCGCAACTACAAAAGAAGTATTAAGGTAAACCTAACCATAGCATGAAACTAATGGATCCAAATCAGCCCCTTACGAAGCAACACATAAACTAGGGTTTAAGCTTCTGTCACTCTAGCAACCCATCATCTACTTATTACTTCCCAATTCCTTCCTCTAGGCCCAAATAATGGTGAAGTGTCATGTAGTCGACGTTCACATAACACCACTAGAGGAGAGACAACATACATCTCATCAAAATATCAAACGAATACCAAATTGACATGACTACTAATAGCAAGACTTCACCCATGTCCTCAGGAACAAACGTAACTACTCATAAAGCATATTCATGTTCATAATCATAGGGGTATTAATATGCATTAAGGATCTGAACATATGATCTTCCACCAAGTAAACCAATTAGCATCAACTACAAGGAGTAATCAACACTACTAGCAACCCACAAGTACCAATTTGTGGTTTTGATACAAGATTGGATACCAGAGATGAACTAGGGTTTTGAGAGGAGATGGTGTTGTTTAAGATGTTGATGGAGGTTGACCCCCTCCCAGTGAGAGGATCGTTGGTGATGACGATGGTGATGATTTCCCCCTCTCGGAGAGAAGTTTCCCCGGCAGAATAGCTCCGCCGGAGCCCTAGATTGGTTCCGCCAAGGTTCCGCCTCGTGGCGGCGGAGTTTCGTCCAGTAAGCTTGCTTATGATTTTTTCCAGGGTAAAAGCCTTCATATAGCACAAGATGGGCACCAGAGGGCCACCAGGGGGGCCCAGGAGACAGGGGCGCACCCAGTAGGGGTGGACGCGCCCCCCACCCTCCTGGCTAGGGTGTGGGCCCCCTCTGGTGTTTTCTTCGCTCAATAATTCTTATTAATTCAAAAAATGACTTCCGTGGAGTTTCAAGATTTTTGGAGCTATGCAGAATAGGTTTCCAATATTTGCTCCTTTTTCCAGCCAGAATTCCAGCTGCCGGCATTCCCCCTCTTCATGGTAAACCTTGTAAAATAAGAGAAATTAGCCATAAGTATTGTGACATAATGTGTAATAACACCCCATAATGCAATAAATATTGATATAAAAGCATGTTGCAAAATGGACGTATCAACTCCCCCAAGCTTAGACCTCGCTTGTCCTCAAGCGGAAGCTGAAATCGAAAAATATGTCCACATGTTTAGAGATAAAGGTGTCGATAAAAATAAAATGCGGACATGAGGGCATCATGATCATTCTTATAACAGAAACATATATAGATTTTGTCAAATCATTTCTTATACTCAAGTAACAATCGATTCACAATGTCAAGTATGGTTCATAAACTTCATTGGGAACTAACAAACTATAATCTCAGTCATTGAAGCAATTGGAATTTATCATAACATCAGAAAGAGTCAAGAATAGAGCTTTTCAGCAAGTCCACATACTCAACTATCATATGGTCTTCTACAATTGCTAACACTCACGCAATACTTGTGGTTATGGAGTTTTAATCGGACACTGAGAAAGATAGGGTCTTATAATGTTGCCTCCCAACATATTCACCTTTGGGTGATGTCAACAATAATAGTTCACGCTAACTTGCATCCAATTGGATATATATATCAGGATCTTTCCAACACAAGGTGCTTGCCAAAGGATAGAATGAAAAAGGGAAAGGTGAAGATCACCTTGACTCCTGCATAATGTAGAGACATAAGGTAAAAGATAGGCCCTTCACAGAGGGAAGCACATGTTGTCATGTGCTTTTAGGGTTGGATGCACAAAATCTTAATGCAAAAGAACGTCAATTTATAGTGCCACTTGTGATATGAACCTTTATTATGCAGTCCATCGCTTTTATTACTTCCATATCACACGATCGTATAAAGCTTATTTTCTCCACACTAATAAGTCATACATATTTAGAGAGAAATTTTAATTGCTTGCAACATGACAACTTACTTGAAGGATCTTACTCAATACATAGGTAGGTATGGTGGGCTCTCATGGCAAAACTGGGTTTAAGGATATTTGGAAGCACAAGTAGTATCTCTACTTGGTGCAAGGAATTTTGGCTAGCATGAGGGGGAAAGGCAAGCTCAACATGTTGGGAAGATCAATGACAATATACTTTAACAGAGATGTGAGAAAACATAAACCATTACATTGTCTCCCTTGTCCAACATCATCTGTTTTAGCATGTCATACTTAATGAGTGCTCACAATCATAAAAGATGTCCAAGATAGTATATGTATATGTGAAAACCTCTCTTTCCTTATTACTTCCTATTAATTGCAACGATGACCAAAACTATGTTTTGTCGACTCTCAACAAATTTTATGCCTCAACCTCTTTATATGTGAAGTCATTACTATCCATAAAATCAATATGAACTCTTTTATTCTTTTTATTCTTTCTATTTCCTCAAGATCATAGCAAGATAGCAAAGCCCTTGACTCAACACTAATCTTTATTATATAGCTCACGGACTCGATTACATAAAGAGATCACAAAGCAAAACTCAAAACTACTTGATACCAAAACTTCAATCTACTAGATCAAGATATTACTAAAAGGATCAAACTAAGTAAAACGGTAAATATAGGAGTGTGATGGTGATACGATACCGGGGCACCTCCCCCAAGCTTGGCAGTTGCCAAGGGGAGTGCCCATACCCATGTAATTATGTCCTCGGAGGTGATGGAGGTGGTGAAGTAGGAGTTGTTGATGATGTAGGCTTCTTCCTCAATTTACGCTTGAGGATAATATTTTGCTCCTTTAAATCATCGATCTCCTGCTCAAGACTTAATATTCTTTTCCATAGTTCCTTCTTATTTTTCTGCAAGAGACGAAAAGGGATAAACTTGATCTTTGGCTTCTTTGCTCTATCAGGGAGGCTTGACTTTTAAAACTCCACATGCATGTCCCCAGGTTGAGGTAATGGGGCTTCGTCCTTGTCTTAACTCGTCTGCTCCTTTCCCTTAGGCTCATAGTCTTCCTCTTCCTCAGTGGTCCAGCCACCATGCTCCAAGTCCCCGTAGACCTTAGGGTCTGCAAGGTAATCAGCCACATAGCTTTCCCCTTTCGAATCCTGGGACGACATATTGTTCTAAATATGTAACAGAAACAGCTCAAAACAAAATCAGAGGAGTTTTGCGTGATACAGTGGTCAAAACCTTTGGGGATTATATAATGAATTTTTACCGACGAAAATACGTAACGTGCAAGAAAAACGAGGTCCGGGAGGCACACGAGGTGCCCACGAGACAAGGGGACGTGACCAGTAGGGTTGGGTCGCCCTCTACCCTCGTGGAGGCCTCATGTCCTTCCCGGATTACTTCTTGCTTCCTAAAATTCTTGAATATTCCAAAACGGAGAAAATTGCCATTAGAACTGTTTTGGAGTCGGTTTACTTACCGTACCACATACCTATTCCTTTTCGGAGTCTGAAACGTTCCGGAAAGCATCCCTTATGTACTCCTCCGGGGTTACGATCTCAATAATATTAGTTTCAACATTGATTGGATTACCTGAGATATAATGTTTGATTCTTTGACCGTTCACCACCCTCGGACTTATGCCTTCGAAGTTGTTGATTTTTATGGTACCGGAACGATAGACCTCCTTGTCGTGGAATAGTCACGTCAGATGTCCTCGTGAAAGGACTTAGTTGTGGAGCCATCACAACTAGGAAGCTTGAAGGGGTTAAATCGGGACAAAGGACACGAGAGAGTTTATACTAGTTCGGCCCCTTACGGTGAAGGTAAGGCCTACATCTAGTTGGGTTGGTACTGATGTTTCGATGACCATGGAGCGAGATACGCTATGCCCGGCTCTTGATGAGTTGTTTCTTGCCCTAAGACGCCAGCAGGCCGTCCCCTTATATACACGGGTCGATGCCCTGTGGCTTACAGAGTCCCAGCCGGCTTATAAACAGTGTCCGGCTCGGTGACTAGTTAAATCTACCTTATGTCACAAGTCATGCCATCATGGCGGTTTATTACAACAGGCCTTAAGTCGCCTGTGGGCCTTGGGCCCTTTATGAACCGCCATCTTTATGCTTGGCCTTGGGCTTCTCTCTGATGAGTACTCTTTGTGTAACCCGGCCCCTCCTGGGCGGCTTACACAAATAGTCATATCCCCAACATTAGGCCCTAGATTGATTTGAACCTGTTCATGTTAATCTCAAAATATATTTTTAAAGAGTTAAATCTTCAGTCTTCTGACTATACGGAGGGTTTTTGTTAACCCGCCATGACATCATCTTTTGGATCCGTCTGAACTCTGCGTGACGTCATTCTTCCTTTAACTCATTTTTATTCCATCGAATCCTTCAACGGATCTCCTCTTTACTGATTGCTCAGAAAATCGAGGCATCGGGGCCGCTGGATAATAATTCTTATCTCCTCGTTTCCTGCGCCGTCTCAGTTATCTTTTCCCTATAAATAGCCACGACTTAGGTCTTCTCCTTTTTATCCTTTCAGTCGTCTTCTTCCTCTCCTCTCTGCCACTCGAGCTCCGTCGCCGTCGCCATTGACCCCCTCGTCTTCATCGACTCAGGCCGCTGCATCAACCTGACTTGACCAGAGATTGACGGTGAACCTCCGCAGCTCATCCTCATCCGTGAGTTCCTTTCTTCCCCTTTCTTAGATCTATCTTGAAGCTCTGCCGAGTTCGTCGGTGTTCATCACTGCCCGATGCAGACCCTCATTAGTTTTCGCCTCCAATGCCCTGTTTAGATCAAAAAACCTGTGCAGAATTGCTGCGGTAGTTGTTTGTGTTGATCTTGCATAGGGATAGATCTCATTTCCCTTGCTTAGGAACTCTCTTCGAGTGTATGAAGTTCTCTGCCCATTTTTTAGGTCTAGAAAATTTCTCTTTCAGAGCAATACTTTGATCCAGAATAATAGTAGTCATCTGTGAAACTTGTTTCTATCACCCGGCAAACTTCTTCTTCTTCTCATGATCTTAAGAATTCTTGAATTGCTCTTGAAACTACTTAGCGGCTTAAATATGATTTCACAATCGCCCTTATATCATTAGGCCCCTTTCTTTAAGCCGCCACTTTAAATAATTTTAAATATTTCTCCCGGGTTAAACTTGAACCGGAGCTTTCTTATTTTGTCATAGGCCACTGCTGTTATGGCTCCTAAGGCGGCCAAGGCCCCTGTGACTTGCAATTGGGTTCCCTCCACAGTAACCAAAAACAAACTTGCCGAGTTTGTAAAGTCTGGCCATCTGCCAAAGAAGGAGGCCATGTCTTATCGTGCCCCTCACCCGTCTGAGGAGATACCTCAACCCAAAGATGGGGAGGTAATAGTTTTCACAGATCATATGAACCGGGGATTTGCCCCTCCCGGCTCAAAATTCTTTAGGGAAGTTTTGGATTTCTTTGACCTGAGGCCTCAAGACATCGGACCCAATTCCGTGTCAAATCTGTGTAATTTCCAAGTCTTCTTCGAGGTATACCTAGGAGACGAACCAAGTCTGCTGCTGTTCAGAGAACTTTTTTACTTGAACCGGCAGAATGAATGTGCCAACGGGCCTAGTCTTGAGCTTGGCGGCATCTCGATCCAGCGGCGGAGAGACTGGCTTTTTCCTTATGCTGAGCTGCCGAGTCACCCAAAAGACTGGAACCAGACGTGGTTCTATTGTCAAGACACCTCTCCGGCTAATGAGAAGCCTCTGCTCGACTTTCGTGCCCTGCGTCTTGAGTCCAACCATCATCTAGCGAACAAGTTAACTGCTGTTGAGCGCCTGCCTCTTAATCCCACCATCCGTAAGATCAAAGCCCTTTTAGGCAATGGGTTAAGTGGCATCGATTTGGTCCTGGTCTAGGTCACCTGGCGGATACTACCATTAAGCCGCCGCTCCGGCTTAATGTGTACTTACACAGGCGAAAAGGAAGACCCAATGCGTCATAGCCCTGAGGACTTACCAGATGACGTGGTAGATGCTACAGTCCAGTCACTATTGAAGGAGGGCACTGTAACCAGTAATACCTTCAGTTTACTTCCCTTCTGCAAGAAGAACCCGGCTCCTGCGGTAAGTTACTAATCTTCACAAATACTCTTTAATATGTTACCTTCTGGTACTTATGATTCTTTATCTTTTTCCACAGACCAATGATAATTTCTGGAAGGTCAAGTATGACCATGAGGCTGCCAAACAGGCCAGGGCGGCCAAGAAGACTGAAAGAAAAGCCGCCAGGACGGGTACCTCTAAGAAGAAGAAACCCGGCGCCTCTGATATGTTTAAGCTGGATGATTCTTCTTCAGACGAGGAAGAGGTAATCTTTTTTCATTTTCTTTAACTCCTTTGCCGTTACTTTACTGACATTTGATCCTTTCAGGAGGATACTGGGAACAGTCAAGCAGTTGGCGAAGAGGTAACTATAATTTCCTTCGACTCAGAGCCTTTGCCAACACAAAAAAATCTGAAGGGTGACCCGGAAAGTAAGGTTTTCACACCCTCTAGCTTACCAAGATCCTCAATTTCTTTTGAAGCAACAACAGCTTGAAAACTAGCGGCAGACTCGGGCCAACCAGGACACAGAGCTTTCCTCCAGCTTACCCGACGTAACCAGGAAGCGTCGGACCGAGGTTATCTCCGATTTACGTTTTGTTTTTCCTTTGACGGGTTTGATTCGCCAACCTCTCAATTCATCTGACTCCAACTATCAGGATATCTCCCCTTCTTCCGATGAGTCGATGCAATCAAACATGCCGGCTTTCAAAACGGCTCCCGGGTAATATAACCTTTCTTACTTTAAGTTTTTCCATACTTATACTTTGATGCTTATCCTTCCACTTTGACTGACAGCTTGCAAGTAAAGCCCAGCAAGAGGGCAAAGAAGAATAAGCCGTCCGAAGACCCGGTGGTTACTGAACCGGTGCTTGACTCATCCGTTCCTGACAGCTCCACTCATCAGCCACCACCTGAACCGGCTTCTGATATTCCGGTGCTAGCTTCTGACCCGCCTGCAGAAGATGTTATTCACAACTCGGATGACCCAGAAACTCCTAGCCCAGCCAAGACGACTGACCCGGAGGTTGAAATTGTGAAGAGCCAATATGTTGAACCGGGCCGGCCTACTGCTCTTGCCCAATGCACTGCCAAGGAAGAGTTTGCCCAGCGTCGGAAAGCCAAACAAGACATCACTGATTATTCTCACCTAAGTATTGGTGATATAGTCTCGGGCTATCTGAACCAAGTACACAGTAGTCGTGACCTGGAAATTGACATGGTGAAGCAAATACAACATAAATCTGAGGTATAATTTAAGCTTTTACTCTGAACCTTACTTCCTATACCAGCCCCCATGTCTATTGCTTATGAATGAATATGTTGTAGACTTAATAATCTACTTACTATTAGTTTTGTCCGGTTTAAATTGAATATATTTAACTCGGTGATAGCATGAGACTTTGAATTTGGGTTACACATTAGCCCCCAAGTGTCAAGTGCCTTTACTTGTAAGGTGCTTGAGACTTAATATATATGACTCGGTAAAATAGTTAAAAAAATTCTTTAAGCATACATTAGCCCCAAGTGCCAAGTATCTTTACTTGTAAAGTGTTTGGGACTTGAATGTGATCTTACCATGATTCTTACCATAACATGATGTCAATACAGGCCACCACAAGTCAATTTGAGGCGGAGATTGCTGATCTGAAGAGTTAGTTGAAAACCCAAGAGCTCGAAGATCAGAAAGCCAACTCCAAGTTTGAATTCAGTGTCTCTGAACAAGAGAAGCTGAAGAAAAAATTTGAATCGGAGAAGAAAACTTGGGTTGATGAGAGGGCTTCACTAGTGACTCGGGCTGAAACAGCAGAGGCATCTCTTGCCGAGGCAACAAATGAGCCGTCCGACTTAAAACGACAGATATCCCAAATGGTCTCAGCCATCTTCAGTAAGTCGCTCGTAAATATTGTAATCTTTCAAGAGTTATCGTAATAGTTACCTCCGTCTTACTATTATACCTGTGAACATACAGGCCCCAGGAGTACCAATCTGAAGGAAAATATGATGATCAAGCTTAAGGCGTTGTATACCTTAGTAGAGCAGCTGTACTCCGGGTCACAGCGTGCGTTGGCCGTTGTGGCCTTATCAAATACCACTCCTCGGCTCCTACAAGATGTGTTGAGGCATCTTTCGGTGCTAGCTCAACGAATTCAGGACTTAAGGCGGGCATCTGCAAGAGCCGGAGCTGTGGCTGCATTGAGTCAGGCAAGAGCATGGGTGCCAGAACTTGACCTTGCTGATCTCTGTCTCGGATATCCAAGCCTTAAGGAGGACAACACTGCTTTTGACGAACAAGACTTCACTGCCTGGGTTAAAGTCGTACGTCCCCTGGCGACTCTCATTGGGAATGATACTGATCTCACTAAGTATTCGCCGGGTCACGATAGCGAGAACCGGAGAATCCCAAACGCCCCATATGACCAAGTCAGCCTGATCCCTCCAACGCGTAAGCATACCTTTGCCCCTGAAGTGGATCCGGCCAGCTTAATAGATAATGAGGCTGAATTTGAAGCTTTGAGCGGCATTGACTGGGCCTCGTCCACCTTCCAGGACAAAACAAACAAAGGAGAGGCGGGGAAGGATAACCCGGAGTCATCAAGCCAGCCGGAGGAATGAGCCGCCAGCCAGGTTATAACTTTTGCAAAAAACAATGCTTCACTTGTTTAGACTCGGGGAGTCTTGTAATAGGATAGAGAAAACTCCTTAATGCTTGTCATGCTTTATGGTACTGATTGCTTTTGTTAAGACGCCATCACTAAATTCCTCTGGCTTATGTTAATCATCTGTTTCCTTGATATTTTAACTTGCTCTGCTTTATCCTTCACATAAAAACAAGGCAAGGTTTCCTGGGCAGTTCACTGCGCCAGAG
The DNA here is from genome assembly GCF_002162155.2 of Triticum dicoccoides. Taxonomy (NCBI): domain Eukaryota; kingdom Viridiplantae; phylum Streptophyta; class Magnoliopsida; order Poales; family Poaceae; genus Triticum; species Triticum dicoccoides. Next base: position 695,498,512 of record NC_041393.1, read on the forward strand.
GGTTATAGAATATTGATAACCCGGACATGATAAAAAACCACATGTGTAAGCCGGTTCATGATTAGTTAAAATATAATCATAACAGCATACCTGCGACCCTTTTAATAGCCTCTCCGGCTCGTATAAGTTTTTACCTGGCACTTTTTAGAACCTGAGGTAGTCAATATAAAACCGGAAGGATCAAGAACCATCTCCTCAAGAAGGTTTCAATGATAGTTAAAGTAATCATACTTATAAGCAATGTTCACAGGCTCCTGATTCGAATACGATCAAAGAACCGTTCCAAAGGGGTTAAGCTAAGATTCAGATACGATCATATAGCCCCCAGTGGCTTTGGCGATGCCGATCAAGTGGGTATCGACAGCTATGTTCTCTTTGGTTCGAATACGACCTATGTTTGAACAGGAAGCCCCCAAGTGAACATAAGAGTTGTTTAATGATGCTGATTCGAATACGATCCACGTCAGACCCAAAGGGGTTAAGTTGTGATTCAAATATGATCAAGAAGCCCCCAAGTGGGTTTGGCAGTATGCCGATCAAGTGGGTATCGACAGCTATGTTCTCTTTGGTTCGAATACGACCAATGTGTGAACAGGAAGCCCCCAAGTGACCATGGCTAGATTCAGATATGATCATAAGCCGGACCAAAGGGAAAGCCAGATTCAGATATGATCCGTCCCCTATTGGCAGTGTCCATCACCTGATAAACAAGACATGAAACATTCTTTATGGGAAAAAAGGACAGAGGTCCTGCTTTATTGCTTTATATAATATGTACATCATAAAAGGTATCTTAAAAATTGGTAACTTAAGTATAGTTAAGGCCGGAGATGAGCTATGTTCCACGGCCGGCGGGTCTCCTTCTCCGATTTAAGTGAGTCCTTGTGCTCTCGAATATCGATGAGATAATATGACCCATTGTGTAGATTCTTGCTGACCACAAAGGGCCCTTCCCAAGGCGGGGATAGCTTGTGCATGTTAGACTGATCCTGGATGAGCCGGAGCACCAAGTCACCTTTCTGAAAGGTTCTGCTCCTAACTAGGCGGCTGTGATAGCAGCGGAGGTCTTGCTGGTAAGTCGCCGAGCGGGCTATTGCCAAGTCTCGATCCTCGTCCAACAAGTCAAGTGCATCCTGACGAGCCTTTTCGTTATCCGCCTCAACGTAAGCCGCCACACGGGGTGAGTCGTGCCGGATGTCACTTGGCAGGACCGCCTGTGCTCCATAAACCATGAAGAAAGGTGTGTACCCAGTAGATCTTTTAGGCGTAGTGTTGATGCTCCATAACACGGAGGGTAACTCCTCCACCCAACAACCGGGAGTACGCTGTAAGGGGACTAAGAGCCGGGGTTTGATACCTTTCAGGATCTCTTGATTAGCTCTCTCTGCTTGACCATTGGATTGAGCATGAGCAACAGCCGAAACATCAAGTCGGATATGTTCTCTTTGACAGAACTCTTCCATGGCACCCTTGGAGAGATTAGTGCCATTATCAGTTATGATGCTATGTGGAAAACCAAAACGAAAGATCACCTTTTTCATGAACTGAACCACCGTGGCTGCATCACATTTACTGACCGGCTCTGCCTCAACCCACTTGGTAAATTTATCCACTGCCACCAATAGATGTGTCTTTTTGTCTTTAGACCTTTTGAAAGGTCCAACCATGTCAAGCCCCCAAACTGCAAACGGCCAAGTGATTGGGATCATCCTCAATTCCTGAGCCGGCACATGAGCTCGTCGTGAGAACTTTTGACAACCATCACATTTACTGACCAGATCCTCCGCATCAGCATGAGCCTTCAGCCAATAGAAACCATGACGGAAAGCCTTGGCTACGAGAGATTTTGACCTGGCATGATGGCCACAATCTCCTTCATGGATCTCACGGAGTATTTCTTGGCCTTCTGTAGGTGACACACAGCGTTGAAACGCCCCCGTGACGCTTAGGTGATGTAACTCGCTGCTAACAATCGTCAAGGATTTGGAGCGCCTGATAATTTGTCTTGCCAAGGTCTCATCCTCAGGCAACTCACCCCGGGTCATATAAGCCAAGTAGGGCACTGTCCAATCCGGGATAACATGAAGAGCCGCCACCAGTTGTGCCTCCGGGTCTGGTACTGCTAGCTCCTCCTCGGTAGGCACCTTCACAGAAGGGTTATGTAACACATCGAGAAAGGTATTGGGCGGCACCGGCTTACGTTGGGATCCCAACCGGCTTAAAGCATTAGCCGCCTCATTCTTCCTTCGATCGATGTGCTCCACTTGATAACCCGTGAAGTGACCAGCCACAGCGTCGACCTCACGACGATAAGCCGCCATAAGGGGGTCTTTGGAATCCCACTTGCCTGACACTTGTTGAGCCACAAGATCTGAATCGCCCAAGCATCGTACCCGGCTTAAATTTATCTCCTTAGCCATCCAGAGACCCTGGAGTAAGGCCTCGTATTCAGCTTCATTGTTAGTACATGGAAACATAAGCCGGAGTACATAACAAAATTTGTCACCTCGAGGGGAAGTTAACACCATTGCAGCCCCCGAGCCTTCTAGCTTCCTGGACCCGTCAAAGTGAATAGTCCAGTATGTGTTATCCGGCTTCTCCTCAGGGGCCTGCAACTCTGTCCAATCATTGATGAAGTCCACCAAGGCCTGAGACTTAATAGCCGTCCGAGGCATGTATTTCAAGCCATGAGGCCCAAGCTCAATGGCCCATTTGGCGACTCATCCTGTGGCCTCCCTGTTCTGAAAGATGTCTCCCAAAGGGGCAAAACTTACCACGGTTATAGGGTGACCTTGAAAGTACTACTTCAACTTCTAGTTGGCCATGAACACCCTGTAAACAAGCTTCTGCCAATGTGGGTATGTTTTCTTGGATTCAATAAGCACCTCACTGATGTAATAAACCGGCCGTTGAACCGGATGCTCCTTGCCAGCTTCCTTACGTTCCACCATGATGGAAACGCTGACGGCTCGTGAATTGGCAGCCACATACAATAGCAAAGGCTCCTTATCAACTGGAGCGGCGAGAACCCGCGGTTCAAACAATTGACTCTTTAAGTCCTCAAAAGCAGCATCAGCGGCCTGGCTCCAGAATAAAGTGTCAGTTTTCTTCATCATCTGATACAATGGAAGGGCGTTCTCACCTAGCCGGCTTATGAACCGACTTAAGGCGGCAACACGACCCGCCAGTCGCTGAACATCATTGATGCACGCCGGTTTAGCCAGATAGGTAATTGCTTTAATCTTCTCCGGGTTAGCTTCGATGCCTCTGTTGGACACCAGAAAGACCAAGATCTTGCCCGCAGGAACGCTAAACACACACTTGGTCGGGTTAAGCATCATCTTGTAAACCCGGAGATTATCAAAGGTCTCCTTTATGTCAGATATAAAGGTCTCCTTTTCTCTGGATTTTACCACAATGTCATCCATGTAAGCATGAACATTACGCCCAATTTGATCGTGCAAACAGTTCTGCACACACCGCTGATAAGTCGCCTGGGGACTCTTGAGCCCAAACAGCATAGATACATAGCAGAAGGCTGCAAACGGAGTGATGAAAGCCGTCTTCTCCTGGTCCTTAACTGCCATTTTGATCTGATGATAACCGGAGTAAGCATCCAAAAAACTCAAACGTTCACAACCCGCCGTAGCATCAATAATTTTATCAATACGGGGGAGGGCAAAGGGATCAATTGGACAAGCCTTGTTTAAATCCGTGTAATCCACACACATCCGCCAAGTGCCATTCTTCTTGAGGACAAGCACCGGGTTAGCCAACCACTCTGGGTGAAAAACTTCCACAATAAACCCGGCCGCCAAGAGCCGGGCCGCCTCTTCCCCAATAGCCTTTCGTCTCTCCTCGTTGAACCGTCGGAGAAACTGCCTGACCGGCTTATACATTGGATCAATATTGAGAGTGTGCTCAGCAAGTTCCCTCGGTACACCCGGCATGTCAGAAGGTTTCCATGCAAAGATGTCCCGGTTCTCACGGATGAACTCGATGAGCGCGCTTTCCTATTTAGGATCCAAATTGGCACTGATACTGAACTATTTAGAGGCATCTCCTGGGGTAAAGTCAACAAGTTTTGTCTCAGCGGCCGATTTAAACTTCAACGCCGGGTCATGCTCAGTAGTTGGTTTCTTGAGGGAGGTCATATCCGCCGGGTCAACATTGTCTTGATAAAACTTGAGTTCTTCGGACGCACAGGCCGACTCAGCATAAGCCGCGTCGCCTTCTTCACATTCCAGTGCCACCTTCCAACTTCCATGCACAGTGATAGTGCCCTTGTGACCCAACATCTTAAGCTGCAGATAAACATAACACGGACGGGCCATGAACTTAGCGTAAGCCGGCCGCCCAAATAGAGCATGATATGGGCTCCTGATTTTGACCACCTCAAACGTCAACTTCTCAGCCCTGGAATCGTGTTCGTCTCTGAAGGCCACCTCCAGCTCAATCTTGCCAACTGGATAAGCCGACTTACCCGGAACCACTCCATGGAAAATAGTGTTAGATGTTCTCAAATTCTTCACAGTCAACCCCATGCGCTGAAAGGTCTCGTAGTAGAGGATATTGATGCTGCTCCCGCCGTCCATGAGTACCTTAGTGAATTTATATCCACCAACCTGGGGTGCCACCACCAGGGCCAACTGACCTGGATTATCGACCCGTGGAGGGTGATCCTCTCTGCTCAACATAATAGGCTGCTCTGACCACCTCAAATAACGAGGAACTGTCGGCTCAGTGGAATTCACAGGCCTCTTATGAACCTTCTGGTCACGTCTGCACAAACTAGTGGTAAACACGTGATACTGTCCACCACTCAACTGCTTCGGATGGCTTTGATAGCCCGACTGCTGCTGCTGCTGTCCACCTTGACCAGATTGCTGCTGATTGTTACCACCCGGATGCCCCTGAAAACCGGAATTTGAGCCACCGCCCGGGCCATGGAAGCCGCCGGACACTGAGCCGCCGCCAGATCCATGACCGCCATTGAAGGCGTTGGAATTTTTAAACGCCTTCATGATCGCGCAATCCTTCCATAGATGTGTGGCAGGGCACTCCCGCGTGCTGTGTTTTGGGCAGGGCTCATTGAGTAACTGCTCGAGAGATGGGCCTGACCCACCGGACCGAGGCGGCTTACCCTTATATCTCTTATTGTTACCCCGCGCGTTAGCATTGGCCACAAACTCCGGGGTACCGTCCGCCTTACGCTTATTGCCACCTTGATTCCCCGGGTTATGCTGCTGACCCTTTCCATTGCCGTTCTTTTTTCCCTTCCCTGTCTTCTCATCGCGAGACGCGGGATCCTTGGTACTATCAGAATCGGCATATTTGACTAAAGCCGCCATCAGCGTACCCATATCCGTGAGGTCACGTTTAAGGCACCCCAGTTTCTGCCTCAGTGGCTCAAAACGGCAATTTTTCTCTAGCATAAGAACTGCAGAGCCGGCATCCATCTTATCGGAGGAATGAATTATCTCCTTGACCCGGCGTACCCAATGGGTGGTGGATTCACCTTCCTCTTGCTTGCAATCTGTCAAGTCCACAATCGACATAGATTGCTTACAGGTGTCCTTGAAGTTCTGGATGAACCGGGACTTTAACTCGCCCCATGAACCAATGGAATTGGGTGGTAAGCCTTTCAGCCAAGACCGGGCTGTTCCATCTAACATCATGGTGAAATATTTAGCCATCGCCACATCACTGACCTCTAGCAGCTCCATGACCATCTCATAACTCTCGATCCACGCCCCGGGCTGTAAGTCGGCCGTGTAATTCGGTATCTTTCGAGGTCCCTTGAAGTCCCTGGGCAGACGTACATTGCGCAGAGCTGGTACCAGGCAAGGAACACCGCCGGTTCTAGTGGCTACCCCCGCCTCAACAAACATCGTCGGATACTCCGGGTGATCCTGATAAGCCCCTGCCTGAGCCGCTCGTTCGTTCTCCTGACGTATTCGGTCTTGTACCGGGTGATAGCCAGCGGGCTGGTTATTGCGTTGGGCGTTGCTTGAAAAAGCTTCAGACTCCATGTGCCTGCTGTAACTCGGGATCCGGTTCTGGCGGGGCGGTTCTAACCAAGGCGGGGGAGTTGAATGGATTATGTCCCGGCTATAAGAATAGGTCTCCTGCTGAGCCAAGGCTGTGTGAAGAAGTTCTCTGACTCTATGGGTCCCCACTGCCGCCGGGTCATCACCGTCCATGGGAAGAGCCGCCAAACGTGTCAAAGATGCAATTAAGTTCTCCATAGGGTTGGAAAAGTGACCGGGGGGATCGGTACATAACGCGGTGGTGGCATGCTCACATGAGGCGGCACCGTCTCCCGAGGCTGAGTCGGCCCTCCAGTTCCGGCTGTCATGAGCTGATTGGTCTCTGGCGGGTTACTTGGGCCGGCTCCGGGTGTCGCAAAAAGAACCCGAGGATCGTAATTCGGAGGCAAACGGGACTGAGTTTTCTGATGTCTCCTCCTCATCACCTCATTAGACGCGTTTAGGCTCATCGTGAGCTGATAAGCTTGACTGCAAGCGCTGTGCCCGGGCGTCGAGAGCCGCCCGCTCTGTAGCTAGCCTAGTATCCTCAACTGCCAAGGCCTCCTTGGCCTGAGCTATCTCCTCATGCACCTGTGCTACCGCTGCATCATGCTCATCTTTGTCTGCAGGAATAACCGTGGCGGTTAACAGGACCATAAGCTTGTCCATGAGATCCATCAGCACCTGAGCCGGTGGGCGCACGGGGCCGCCTGCCCCGGCTGCTCCTAATCCGGACGTGATCGCCGCGGCTGCTGTAGAGTTTGAACTGGGCTGAGTTCCAGCCATGAACATCCCTGCCCCTCTTGGCGGCTCATAGGGGTCCGGAATACTGATGCCATCGGAACAGCCCTCGAGCGTGCCATCTTGTACCTGATACAATGAATCTGTTGAGCCGGCGGACGAATCACCGTCTGAGAGGACGGCCGTCTCACCCCCATCTTCAGATCTAGAAAATTCCTCTTCGTGGACGCAGCCCACGAAGGCACGCCTTAAGACAGGTTGAGCCCGGGTCTTCCTCGCACGCTGGGCCGTCTCGACGAGGTCGGTGCAGTTGTCCGGCTCAGGGCCCGGCTCACCGATCCGACCGATGAAAATGTGGATTCCACCGAAGGGGACCCGATATCCTTACTCAATTGAGCCGGCGTCGGGACCCCAGCCTTCGTCGTTGATGTAGATCTTGCCGCGACGACTCTTGGTCATCCGGCCCACTACGTATCCCTTGAGCCCTTCGAAGTTGCCCTTCAAGAACTCAAATCCGCCGTGCGCTGGCCCCATGGTGGGCGCCAACTGTCGTGGAATAGTCACGTCAGATGTCCTCGTGAAAGGACTTAGTTGTGGAGCCATCTCAACTAGGAAGCTTGAAGGGGTTAAATCGGGACAAAGGACACGAGAGAGTTTATACTAGTTTGGGCCCTTACGGTGAAGGTAAGGCCTACGTCTAGTTGGGTTGGTATTGATGTTTTGATGACCAGGGAGCGAGATACACTATGCCCGGCTCTCGATGAGTTGTTTCTTGCCCTAAGCCGCCAGCAGGTCGTCCCCTTATATACACGGGTCGACGCCCTGTGGCTTACAGAGTCCCGGCCGGCTTATAAACAGTGTCTGGCTCGGTGACTAGTTAAATCCACCTTATGTCACAAGTCATGGTGGTTTATTACAACGGGCCTTAAGTCGCTTGTGGGCCTTGGGCCCTTTATGAACCGCCATCTTTATGCTTGCCCTTGGGCTTCTCTCTGATGCGTACTCTTTGTGTAACCCGGCCCCTCCTGGGCGGCTTACACAAATAGTCATATCCCAACACTCCTCGATAAAGTAAGGACCTTCCCATTTAGAGAGAAGTTTTCCTGCAAAAAATATTAAACGAGAGTTGAATAGTAACACATAATCACCTACATTAAACTCACGCTTTTGTATCCTTTTGTCATGCCATCGTTTAACTTTTTCTTTGAATAGCTTGGCATTCTCATAGGCTTGAGTTCTCCATTCATCAAGTGAGCTAATATCAAATAACCTTTTCTCACCGGCAAGTTTGAAGTCATAGTTGAGCTCTTTAATAGCCCAATATGCTTTATGTTCAAGTTCAAGAGGTAAGTGACATGCTTTTCCATATACCATCTTATACGGAGACATACCCATATGATTTTTATATGCAGTTCTATAGGCCCATAATGCATCATCAAGTTTCTTGGACCAATTCTTTCTAGATCTATTGACAGCCTTTTGCAAAATTAATTTGAGCTCTCTATTGCTCAACTCTACTTGACCACTAGACTGCGGGTGATAAGGAGATGCAGTTCTATGGTTAACATCGTACTTAGCAAGCATCTTACGGAAAGCACCACGGATAAAATGTGAACCACCATCGGTCATAAGATATCTAGGTACTCCAAATCTCGGAAAAATAACTTCTTTAAGCATCTTAATAGAGGTGTTATGATCAGCACTACTAGTTGGAATAGCTTCTACCCACTTAGTAACGTAATCAACAACAACTAGAATATGTGTGTAACCGTTAGAGGCAGGAAAAGGTCCGATATAATCAAAGTCCCAAACATCAAATGGTTCAATAACAAGAGAATAATTCATAGGCATTTCTTGATGCCTACTAATATTATCAATTCTTTGACATTCATCAAAAGACAAGACAAACTTACGAGCATCTTTGAAGAGAGTAGGCCAATAGAAACCGGATTGCAATACCTTATGTGCAGGTCTATCTCTAGTGTGGTGTCCTCCATATGGTTCAGAGTGACACTTGCGTTGGATCTGTTCCTGTTCATGCTCAGGTACACAACATCTAATAACACCTTCTACTCCTTCTTTATAAAGGTGTGGGTCATCCCAGAAGTAATGTCTTAAATCACAAAAGAACTTTTTCTTTTGTTGGTATGTGAAACTTGGTGGTATAAATTTAGCAACAATGCAATTAGCATAATCAGCATACCATGGAGCAGTACGAGAAGCATTAATGACCGCTAATTGTTCATCAGGAAAACTATCATCAATAGGTAGTGGGTCATCTAGAACCTTCTCTAGTCTAGACAAGTTGTCTACAACGGGGTTCTCAGCTCCCTTTCTATCAATAATATGCAAATCAAATTCTTGGAGCAAGAGAACCCATCTAATAAGTCTAGGCTTAGCATCTTTCTTTTCCATAAGATATTTAATAGCAGCATGATCAGTGTGAATAGTAACTTTGTAATCAACAATGTAAGGTCTGAACTTATCACAAGCAAATACAACTGCCAAGAATTCTTTTTCAGTAGTAGCATAATATCTCTGGGCACTATCAAGAGTTTTACTAGCATACTGGATAACATGTAATTTCTTATCGACTCTTTGCCCTAGAACAACACCTACAGCATAATCACTAGCATCACACATAATTCCAAAAGGTAAATTCCAATCAGGAGGCTGAACAATAGGTGCAGTGATCAAAGCTTTCTTAAGTATTTCAAATGCTTCCACACAATCATCATCAAAGACAAAAGGAATATCTTTTTGCAATAAATTATTCAGAGGCCTAGAGATTTTAGAAAAGTCCTTAGTGAACCTCCTATAAGAACTGGGATGACCAAGGAAACTTCTTATACCTTTTATGTCCTTGGGACATGGCATCATTTCGATAGCATAAACTTTAGCTTTATCAACTTCAATACCTCTCTCGGAAATCTTATGCCCCAAGACAATGCCTTCATTAACCATAAAGTGTCACTTTCCCCAATTCAAGACGAGACTAGTGTCTTCACATCTCTGCAAAACTCGATCAAGGTTGCTCAAGCAATCATCAAAAGAGGATCCATAAACAAAGAAATCATCCATGAATACCTCACAAATCTTTTCACAAAAATCAGAGAATATAGCCATCATGCATCTTTGAAAGGTAGCAGGTGCATTACATAAACCAAAAGGCATACGTATATAAGCAAAAGTACCGAAAGGGCAAGTAAAATTAGTTTTTGATTGATCCTCCGCTGACATAGGTATTTGAGAGAAACCAGAATAACCATCTAGAAAGCAGAAATGTGTGTGTTTGGATAGTCTTTCTAGCATTTGATCAATAAAAGGTAAAGGTTAATGATCTTTCTTAGTAGCTTTATTTAATTTACGGAAATCAATTACCATCCTATAACTTGTAATAGTTCTTTGCGGGATCAATTCATCCTTATCATTAGGAACGACAGTAATACCTCCCTTTTTAGGAACGCAATGACTAGGACTTACCCATTCACTATCAGCAACGGGATAAATTATACCTGCCTCTAGGAGCTTTAGTATCTCCTCTCTTACCACTTCTTTCATCTTAGGATTTAATTGTCGTCGAGGATCTCTAACCGGTTTGGCATCTTTCTCCACTTTAATTTTGTGTTGGCATAGATGGGACTAATGCCCTTAAGATCATCCAAAGTATATATAATAGCAGCACGGTGCTTCTTCAGAGTTTTCAATAATCTTTCCTCTTCTTTCTCTGAAAGGTTAGCACTAATAATAACAGGATATTTTCTTTTCATCAAGATAAGCATACTTAAGATTGTCAGGTAATGGTTTGAGCTCAAACACGGGATCACCCTTCGGTGGAGGGGGGTCCCCTAGGATTTCAACAGGTAGGTTGTGTTTCAGAATAGGACCCTGTTGAAGGAACACTTCATCTATTTCCCTTCTTTCATTCATAAACATATGATTTTCATGGTCTAGCAAATATTGTTCTAACGGATCAGTAGGAGGCACGGCAATAGAAGCAAGACCAATAATATCATCCTTACTAGGTGATTCTTTATCACGGGGTTGTCTATGAAACTTAGCAAAATTAAACTCATGAGACATAACCCCTAAGCCAATTGTAACAACATCCGTTTTGCAATCAATTCTAGCATTAACAGTATTCAAGAAGGGTCTACCAAAAATAATGGGACAAAAGTCATCTTGTGGGGAACCAAGAACAAGAAAATCGGCCGGATATTTAACCTTCCCACACAAGACTTCAACATCTCTAACAATCCCAACCGGCTTAAAGGTGTCCCTATTGGCAAGCTTAATAGTAACATCAATATCTTCTATTTCAGCAGGTGCAATATCATGCATAATTTCTGCATATCAATCAAAGGGTATTGCACTAGCACTAGCACCCATATCACATAAGCCATGATAACAATGATCTCCTATTTTAACAGAAATAACATGCATGCCTACAATAGGTCTATGTATCTAGGCATCTGGTCTAGCAATATTAGCAGCCTATTCACAGAAGTAAATAACATGCACATCTAAATTATCATCCAAGAGATCTTTAACCATAGCAATACTAGGTTCAACTTTGATTTGCCCAGGATGTGTATAAGTTCTAGTATTGCTCTTATGAACAACAGGTGAAGTTTTAGCATGATCCTTTATCCTAACAGGAAAAGGAGGTTTCTCAACATAAGTAGTAGGAACAATAGGATCATTATAAGTGATAGTCTTTTCTTCAACTATAATAGGTGCAACTACTTTTACTTCAATGGGAGGATTATATTTAAACCACTTCTCCTTAGGGAGATCAACATGAGTAGCAAAAGATTCGCAAAAAGCAGCTACTATCTCAGAGTCAAGTCCATACTTAGCGCTAAATCCACGAAAAGCATCGGTATCCATAAAAGATTTAACACAATCAAACTTAGGTGTTATACCTAACTCCTTACCATCGTCGGAACCCCAATCTTCGGAGTTGTGTTTAATTCTTTCCAATAAATCCCATTTGAATTCAGTAGTCTTCAGCATATAAGAACAAGCACAGGAAGTATCAAGCATGGTGCAATCATTGAGAGAAAGCCGAGCATAATTTTTTTGAATAATCATATCTCTTGAGAGCTCATGATTGGGGCATGGATATAACATTGACTTAAGCCTCCCCCAAGCTTGAGCGATGCTTTCTCCTTCATGAGGCCAGGAATTATATATGTAATTACGATCACGATGAACAAGATGCATATGATAGAACTTCTGGTGAAATTCCAACTTCAATCGTTTATAATTCCAAGATCCCGTATCATCACATAGCCTATACCATGTCAATGCATCTACCTTCAAAGATAAAGGGGAGACCTTCCTTTTGACAACATCAACGGGAATACCTGCAAGCTTAAATAATCCACAAACTTCATCCACAAAGATAAGGTGTAAATCGGGATGCAATGTTCCTTCTCCTGCAAAGGGATTAGCTAGCAGTTTCTCTATCATACCTGAAGGAATCTCAAAGTAAACATTTTCAGTAGGTTCAGTAGGCTAAGGAGCAACTCTTTGCTCTACTGGTTGGGGTGAAGATACCCCGAACAAGCCCCTCAATGGATTAGTTTCCATAGTAACAAGTGACAAAAAATTTCAGCACACTATATAAATGTTTCCTTACCAAGTTCCACTCACCAAAGGCACTTCACTCCCCGGCAACGGCGCCAGAAAAGAGTCTTGGTGACCCACAAGTATAGGGGATCTATCATAGTCCTTTTGATAAGTAAGAGTGTCGAACCCAACGAGGAGCAGAAGGAAATGACAAGCGGTTTTCAATAAGGTATTATCTGCAAGCACTAAAATTGTAGGTAACAGATAGTTTTGTAATAAGATAATTTGTAACGGGTAACAAACAATGAAAGTAAATAAAGTGCATCAAGGTGGCCCAATCCTTTTTGTAGCAAAGGACAAGCCTGGAAAATTTCTTATAATGAGAAAAGCACTCCCGAGGACACATGGGAATTATCGTCAAGCTAGTTTTCATCACGCTCATATGATTCGCGTTCCGTACTTTGATAATTGTATATGTGGGTGGACCGGTGCTTGGGTACTGCCGTTTCTTGGACAAGCATCCCACTTATGATTAACCCCTATTGCAAGCATCCGCAACTACAAAAGAAGTATTAAGGTAAACCTAACAATAGCATGAAACTAATGGATCCAAATCAGCCCCTTACAAAGCAACGCATAAACTAGGGTTTAAGCTTCTGTCACTCTAGCAACACATCATCTACTTATTACTTCCCAATGCCTTCCTCTAGGCCCAGATAATGGTGAAGTGTCATGTAGTCGACGTTCACATAATGCCACTATAGGAGAGACAACATACATGTCATCAAAATATCGAACGAATACCAAATTCACATGACTACTAATAGAAAGACTTCACCCATGTCCTCAGGAACAAATGTAACTACTCCCAAAGCATATTAATGTTCATAATCAGAGGGGTATTAATATGCACTAAGGATCTGATCATATGATCTTCCACCAAGTAAACCAATTAGCATCAACTACAAGGAGTAATCAACACTGCTAAATGCATCCTCTCCTAGGCGACTCCCTCTGCTAGGTGACTCCCTCTCCACCGCCGGTGGCCACTCCGGCCCCAGCGGCCACCTCCCCTCCTATCACTGACCACTCCAGTGGTGATAGCCACCACATAGTCATGGAAAGTCTCCTCCATTGGGACTTCTCTCCGGATCTGGCAATTGAATCTCAGGTATGGGATAAGTTTGGATCCACGGTGCATTTATCCTCAGACGGTCCTAGATCCTCCAAGGAATTCTTCCTCGTCGTATCGTTCTCGTCGGCATCATTCACGTTGACAGAGGAATCAGTGGCCCTTGCGCTCCAATCCTGCATCGGTGGTCTTAGCTCGAAGTTTAGGGTTCTGCAACTAAGTGATCGCCGTTTCAGGTTCTCGGTAGCCTCAAACCGGGTGGGACATTTTATTTATGGTCTTAAGGATTGGATTTGGCCCGATTTCATTTGCCACTTTCATTTCTTTCGTGGTGTGACTGATTCAGATTGTGTTAATTCTGAGATTGGCTGGCACGCAGACAGTTTTCTTCTTGAGGTGGGCTTACATCCTATTGCCATCAAATCTAGATGGCTTCAAGAGCAAATGAGTGCTTTGGATCATCGGGCTCCGGTTTCTTTGAGAGATGATAAACAAAATTTCTCGCCGGAGTTGCGACGATCGTCGGCCGCCGCCGGTATCTTGTTCGGCCAGTTCAATTTGCCGGTGATTGCGGATCCAGAGCTGAATATCCGGTTTGGGGATTTTGTTTGTTCTGGAAAGGATAGATCGCATGTCTTGCCTTCTTTCAAGGGATCTTGTTTCAAGGAATGTTACTGGAACTCCATTTCAGATGATAAGTTGTATCATATTATGGATGGCTGGCAAGCGGGTTACTCTGATGCTGATGTTTCCCTCATGGTCGAGATAAAAGATGTGCCAACTTAGGAGTATATTGATTCTCGTTTGCTGAAATGTCTAAGCTGCTCTCGTCATGGACATCTTGCATCAGATTGCCCAGGTAATTTTTGCCAACGTTGTATTCATCTCATCGATCAATGTTTATGCCCTGAATATCAGTCTAATCAAATAGATACATGCATGTTGGGCCGTAAGCTACGTACCTGCCTAGTGTGTAATCGTAACGATCACTTTGGAACTAGCTGTCCTGGGCTTAAGCGATGCCGGTACTATAGCTTATTGGGTCATTCTATCTGCTTGGGGGTTGGATTGGGCCAACTTATTGTTGGCGGCCCAAGAGCTTCACACCACCTTTGGCTAGTTTTGGGGAACGAAAAGATATTAGCTGCACAGGTTGGCGGGATACACACAGGGCCGGTCCTGACATTTCGGGGGCCCGGGGCGAAACTAGAACATGGGGCCCTTTACTATAAAAATAAAAAATAGTGCTCCATATGTGTATATGTGAAATGTAAAGTGCATCAAGCTCACATAATCGATATACATGTACCTCCAAGTTTCTGTCTAACATTCATAGATGCAAAGTTGTGGATTATGTTATCGATATCAATCTCATTCAATAATTTATTCTTACTGTATTAAGTTGCCAACCATTTAACCTTTTTAGGAACATTTACAGCTCTCCCATTGTTGTTGGTCAATATGCATATCTTCTTATAGTAGGACAAAGGCAGCATACCTCGAGCATCATCAACACACGGAGGGCCTCCTAATACATGTCATTCTTGATAAAATGTTTTTTTGAAGCATTAGAAATATCTTGTAAGACCTAGAGATAAATAAAACATTTAAATGGGTGAAATGTCATAAACTATATGAAAAACAAAATCGTTGTACTGAAGATTCAGTATATATTACTTTGGACCAAAAGCATTTTTTTTCTATCCACTTTGATCCCGGAGATGTAATCTAGACGGAAAGAACCATCAATATGCTTTTTGCAGCATCACTACAAAAACATAACAATGATTATCGAGTTAATAAATAATTCGACGCAACTTACTGATTAATATTGATTTAGGAGACATATGCATCCTCCTATATTCCAATTGTTGTAATCAAACAATGACATAATGGCTCCCAATTTTTGAATGCAGCGAAAATCCTGCTCGTGCCAACTGCAATTCTTTCTCCCGGGAGTAAGCAAGTTAAGATAGTATCTCAGGATCCAAACAACCGTACCGTATTCATCAGTTAGAAAGGAGCGAAGGAAACTGGAGTTTGGCATGGACAACGGAATCCATATACAACCCTACTAGAATCAATCCCATCCATACCAGAGCCTAACGAGCCTATCTGCATGCATGCTCGTCCTCTGTCGCTGCCACATCGCCGGCTGTCGCCTTGACGCGGTTGCCGAATGCCGATTGGGACGGGAATTAGGCGTGGACTGCCGAAAATACAAGACGGCTTCGGCGGCACTTGTTATGCCGCCCGTGCACTCATCCAGGTCGAGTATAGATCTGCGGGGGTAATGTGTGCCTACGATCGATCGCAAAGGAAACTGCAAAAAAAAGACTCACGGTCATGGGCTGTTATCTGCTGCGTGCGTTGCTACGCCCCTGCGTCTCCCTGGGCCATGTCACATAGACTACGTGCGTACCTCCTGGGAGGGAGCTCCAATATTTTTGGGGCCCGGGGCGG